>NC_053157.1:209319632-209636060 GCF_016835505.1 Polypterus senegalus
ATGAGATCGAGATCTTTGGTGACCCTCAGGCTAATGAGCAAAATCCACCCAACATTGTGGTAGAAATCTACGATCAGGACACTTATGTAAGTCACTGTTGAAATATGGCCTTTATTTTTTTCATTGCCTCTTGCTGTGGTATGAAAGAAGAGTAAGGAAGTACTGTGGCTTGTTATTTGTTCAAGACCTTTTTAGTAAATACATTCCAAATATATTCTTAAATATAATACATAGACTGTTTACCAAATATACAGCATTCAACATAAGAAAAACATTATATTCTGAATACTCACAACATAAAAAATATTAAAGTTAGTTTAACTGGTATGGCAACTATAAACATTGTTGACATAGACAGAGAGTATTGGTGTATGGTGTTTACTATGACCCGCTATGGACTCCCACTCTACCCAGGATTGGTTCCTGTCTTGTGCCCAATGTTGTCAGGAATTTTCTCAAATTCAATGGAGGCTCTAATCAGGGCTCTCAAGAAACTGAATGAGAAATATTAGTGTCTGGTCTTGTAAGTGTCCTGGATAAAAACCAAGATCCAGGCCTTTAATGGCCTCTTGGGTACAGCAATCAGCAGTGTGTCTGTCTGCGGAGAGTGTGTCAACCTTGTCGAGACGTTTACTTACTTCGCCAGTGACATTCATGCCTATGGTGACTCTTCCTATGAAGTCAGTAGACGGATTGGGAAAGCATGAGGGGTCATGAGATTGCTGGAAAGGGGTATATGGCACTTCCAATATATATGCAAAAGGACAAAGGTCCAAGTCTTTAGAGTCCTAGTGCTTCCTGTTTTGCTATATGATTGTGAGACATGGACTCTATCCGGGAACCTAAGACAAAAACTGGATTCCTTTGGTACTGTGTTTCTTTGGAGAGTCCTTGGGTACCACTGGTTTGACTTTGTATTGAACAAGCTGTTGCTCACAGAGTCCCAAATGAGGCAAATTAACTGCATTGTGATGGAGCCTAACAATGGTGCAATTCCCCAAGTGTGATCCAGCTCACAAGATCCTCATTGTTGAGGACCAGGCCATGTAACATCTGGCTGCAGGATATAGATAGTCATTTCCAGAGGGTGGGACTAGACCACATGCCTGCCTAGGGGGTTGGTAACCAGCATTTTGAGCTATTTCATTGTGTGGTGAGTACAGTAACGCACTGTACCAGAGCATGCTCCCCAACATGACTTGACCTGACTTGTACCTGCCAAAGACGGGTAATGGAATAAATAAAAAAAAATTGATAATCTGTCCTATATGATTCTTCAGGACTTTTCCTCTGTGTTTGTTTGTGTCACCGTCTCTTAACCAGCATTCTGTCTCTCAAGTGCATTCCCTTAAAGCCCACTTCTCAGACTCTATCAGGTACCTTTCTCATGTCCAATTTTATGCCTGCTCTCTTTGAAAGTGACTCTCTCAGCATGCCTCATGTACCTTGTGTGTCTCACATTCACACTTCCCCTTTTCATCGCATCATCAAAACCAAACTGACCAACCTCACCAAAGTCAAAAAGACCAATCAGAATGCTCAGGATGACTGGACCCACAGACCTTAGTGTTTTATTATAGATTACATTGTACTGGAATTAGTTCCAGCTCCCCTCAGCTTTTTAAAGGATTACATAATAAAACTGATGGATAATCATGATGAACCAAACTAAAGCCGTCAACAGTGGGTGGGATGTAAGTCAATTTCAGTGCATACTCACACAAGTCAATTTGGGTGGTTGCTCACGTATGCATTGCTATTTACTCAGACCTGGACAATTAATAGACACCAGTTATTTATCTTTTGGATCTGGAAGAAAACCAAACTTTCGGAGAACGTGTAAATTCCACACAGTTTGCATCTGATCTGAATTCAATAAACCTGACCTGTGGGTCACATCTCCAAACAATGCACCACCATGCAGTATTACAGAGAGAGAGAGAGGTTAGGAGCACACACTGATACAGCGCGTTGCCGCACCCACCACACGACAAACCAACTCAGGATCCCAGATTAGGACCCAAGTGCAGCCATGCAGTATTAGGTGAGATTAAATTAGATTTCTAAATGTAAAAGACAGTGTTAAATACAGATTGTAGTCTATGTTTGAAAAATTAAGACCTGTAACTTCAGTTGTTCTGCCCTGTAAACTATTTAATTGTAAGTGACATGGCAATGTCACTAAGGGGTTAGACTCTAAAGAAGGTTATGGGTTTAATTACAACTTCTGACATGCTTTCTGACTCTAAGACAGTAACCTGCCAGTGCCCAAACTATTACAAATATTTAAACAGCGTATTTGTACTTGGGTGCTATACAAAAAAGTAGCTTGTTTAGTCTTAGGTCTCCTGGCTGTTTGAGATTAGTTTAAAAAAGATTTTCATTTAGTGAAAGCTACAGCCATAAGACTAAATAAATGTTTTCCACAAATTCCAAAATGAGTTATAGAAAATATGAAAAAATATTTGTGTCAGGGGATTTCAGTTGTCTGGCTTGCTCATGTTATATTAACAACAATGTAAGATAGCCAGACATGTTCACATTAACACAGAGAGGTGATAAGTTGGATACATTTGGTCCTTGTTAGAATTCTGGAAGCAGCACTTTGAACATTCTGAAATTAGTTGACCGTTTGAGCAGTGAGAAAAGTTGGACTTGGCAGTGTTCTATAAATGGTACACCAAGAAGTATTGACAGTTACTGAGACAAGACTTTTTAAACATCAGAATTTTTATGAGGTTGCTAATTTTTGTAAGAGTCAAAATCTAACAAGAATAAATCAAGCTTCTTCAATTAGAATTTAAGATCCTATGAAAAGCTGTTCTGGTCTGTTTGTATTGAGTGGTATAAAGTTAAAAGGCATTCATGCACAAAGAACAACTGTAAGATGTGTTTTATCTGATATAAAATCATTAAAGACATTAATGCAGAGAATGACATTTTATGATGATTTGAGGTCTACACATCAGTCTGGAAATGTCATATAGATCTTTCTGTCTTTCTCATTTCTTGTATTTAGTAAGATGCTTGGGATGAGATGTCTTCTGTCTCTTTGATTACAGGGTGCAGATGAATTCATGGGACGCTGCATTTGCAAACCCACTTTGCAGTTGCTACCAAGCTTATCATGGCATCCAATCACCAGGGGCCAGAGGAATGCAGGGGAACTGTTAGCTGCCTTCCAGCTGATTCGTAGAGAAAAGGTAGGTCACCTTTCTTAAGCTGATTTACTTCAGAAGTAAAAATGATTTAAGGATATCTTGAAAGCAGATCTGTTTCACCAAGCACTTCTCTAAACAGCTTTGTTCTGCACAATGCAATCTTGATTTTTTTTTTTTTAAATGGTCTAAATGTCTATTTTTTTCCAAGTAATAATGTTACATCTTGGCACGGTTTCAAAAGTAATGCAATCTAAGTACATTTGAAGAGGAACTGGTGAATGATGAGGACGCTATAGCCTGAAAATATGAAACAGCCTGTAACCTGCTGTTTTACTGTACTCTCAAGTCATTACTCTCTTTTCTTAAAAGTTGAAATCGTTTTTCACCAAAAACTCTATTAACAAATATCCAGTTATAAAAACTTTCACATATTTGTAATCTTTGGTTACAATTTCCAGTGTAAAAATACATAGGCGGTAAATTTATTATTAAATTGTTGCTTAATGAAAAGACTCAGGGGCAATCCAGGAAAATACACTGCCTTCTAATCATTGTGTACATTTGTTAAACCTTTATATTTGGCATTACAGTTCACACAGAGTTAGAACATTAGAAAACTTTTGTTGAGAACAGGACACTCAGCCCGACAAAGTTTGTTAATCCTATCCATTTTATTTCACTAAAATAACATCAACTCAAAATTTGAATGTTCCTGAAGTTCTACTGTCTACCACACTACTTGTCAACATGTGTTTATGGTACTGTGTATGGAGAGTTGTGGGATATACAATAGATTCAGAAAGTATTGAGACTGCTTCATTTTTTTCAGATTTTATTACATTGCAGCCTTTGTTTAAATTAATTTTTTGACCACATCAAGCAACGTTCGATACCCCAGAATTAAAAGCAATAACAGAATTTTAGAAATATTTGCAAACGTATTTATAAAAAAAAAATAGAAATATCAAATTGACATATATGTGCAGAGCCTTTCTTTGCAGATCCTCTCAGACTTGGACAGAGTTGGACAAAGACTATCGATAGACAGCTATTCAGGTCTCTCCAGAGATGTTTGATTGGATTCAAGTCTTGGATTTACCTGGGCCACTCTAAGACATTCCCCAGAGTGGTCACCAAGCCACTCCTGTCTTCCCTTTGCTTTGTGTTTAGAGTCCTTGGCCTGTTGTAAGATGAACATTCAGCCCAGTCTGAGGTACAGAGTGCTCTGAAGTGGGTTATTTCTGGCCTTTGCACCATTCAGCTTTACCTCAACCCTGTTTAGTCTACCAGTCCCTGGCACTTCCAGCACTGTGCTTCACTGTTTAACCAATGGTATTGGTTTCCTCCAGACACAATGCTAATCTTGGTCTGATCAAACCACACTGACTGAAATTCCTTTAGATACTATTTTGCAAGGTCCAAGTGGGCTTTCATGTGTCTTCACTGAGGAAAGGCTTCTGACTGACCACTTTGTCATAAAGCCCAGATCAGTGGAATGTTGCAGTGGTGGTTATCCTTCTGGAAGTTTCTCACATCATCAGAAAGGTTCTTTGGAGCTTAGCCAGAGGGTTCTTGGTCACTTCTCTTATCATGGCCCTTCTCCTTCTATTGGTCAGTTATTTAGGTGACCAGTTCTAGAAAGTGTCATGGTTTTTACATTTAAGAATAATGAAGGATACTGAGCTCTTGGGAACATTCAATTTTTTTTGTATTCTGCCCTATATCTGTGCCTCAACAAAATCTTGTGTCTACGTGCTTTCATCCTGACAACTTTTTTTTTTTTATCTCATACACATTGCCAACTGTAGGACCTTCTACAGGCCTTCTGTAGACAGGTCTGTGCCTTTTCAAGTCATGTACAATCAATTGAATTGACCACAGGTGGACTCAAAACATGTGTAGAAATATCTCAATAGAATGGGATGTACCTGCACCAGATTTCAAGTGTCACAGCAAAGGCTCTGAACACCTGTGTCAATATAATATTTCACTTTTGTATTTTTATAAATTTTCAAACTTTATAAGTTCCTGTTTTCACTTTTGATTTTTGGTTGCTGGATGAAGGGAAAAATTGAATAAGGCAGGAACAAAATGCGAAAAAAGTGATGGGGTCTGATTATTTACTGACTTGACAATTTACTATCAACAGTTGCTACTATGGATATCGCAAGTAATACCCTGAAGCAAAGACATAAATAATATGGACCAGTATTACAGGTACCTGTTGGCAGCACCAATATAATGGGTGAATTATTCTGAAATTTGAGAAGAAAACTATAGATAGGAGACACAAAGAAAGTATTGCTTTAAAGTTCTTAATTAAAATAATTAATTTATTTAACAATATTCCTGCCCATAAAGTACTTGTTGTTTTCCTTCTTTCAAACCAATAAACATTTCATGTCAGTTTCAACAGAATATGATTCTTAGTTTCCATATTCACATGAAAATAAAATATATTAATTTATTTATCAATGAGTAAACATAAATATTTCATGTCACAGCCAAATTCCTATTGAAGCTCCATTCTATGTTTCTACTGGACACCTAATTGAAAATATGTTTTATAAAGTACCAGTTGTTATCATTTTTCCATTTAGATTTATTTTTGGAAGTACTCAAACAAACACGTTAGATCACTGACATGTACTTCTTACAGTAACACGTAAACATCATGTTTATTAAAATAAATAAAACATTTAACATACCAGAGTTTCCTAAAAATAAGAAAACCTTATTAAATCAAATTATACATTTAATCCAAAGATAAAACATACTAGGAAAAATGTCCACATCCCAAACTATTGTTAGCTACTAATAAAAAAGAAATAAAGAGACACGGCCATTCAAGTTTTTCACTTGGCCCATATGCTATTTTCCTTTGTGCTAAACAAACGTTTACCTTCACACTTTCACTAAATATACTCCAAGAGACAGATTGTAGCTTGAAAACATTTTTCAAAGAAAGTTCTCTCACCAGTAACCTGAAATTCAGAAAGAAAAATAGAGAAGATAGGAAACATAAAGAAAGCAGAGTGTTTGAATTAATGAGGACAAATGGAACCTGTGCAGGTAACAGTGATCTGCTGGTATGGCGTTGTATAGCAAGATGAGTTCACCAATTGTATAGTGGAACTAGTCATGTGCACCCAACTACGTTGCGCGTGTTAAAGTTGTCTGTGAAGGGCTCCCTGTTTAAATGCGGCTGCCAGTTGTGAACTGGGTCCTTCGTCGCACAGCATTATGATTTTTTATAAGGGAAACAAAATTACAAAAGAAAACCCTTGGACATTGATTCGATAAGGAATGGCCTACTCGGAATCACTGTCTGAATAGTAATTATGTGGTTGTGTAGGAGCATTTCTGCTTCTGTCTGTTCACAGTCCGTCTCGTTTTCACGACACTGTCGTTTCCTCTTACGATCTCTTCTCAACCTTTCTCTAATCTCATAGGTTGCTTTGTGGCGATCCAAACAGTAAGGCAATATACACGGAGCAATGGTTATAAAAAGGGGGCACATAGGTATCCAGGCTCTTTAAAGCATAAATAGGGATCACTTCACTGACATGTGAGCAAGCCACGGTACAACTGTGAGATGCGCCGGCTACAACGTAACAATAATAATTTCCAGAACGTGCTGTTACGTTGTCATTCATTTTACCCACTGTCTTTCTTTCATCCATATGTTACGTAGGCACGTACCTTTTATCTTCGGCAATCTCATTCTCTAACCAGGCCTCAGGAGCTAACCAGCGTAACACTATCCACCACCCCTTTTGTTATTCCAGCACATTGTTGACATCCGTGAGTAACAACAACGTACTAAACTGGAAGGTGGTCTACGCATGCGTGGAATTCGCGGACAAACAAAGATCAAGATCTAAATGAAGATTATATATAAAGATTAGTTCATTTAAAGCACAATTTGTTTAGTTTGAATGTCTGTGTTTTGAGGTGTGACTGGAGTACTACAGTCTTCAGTAGTATAAGCCTGGAGGAGATTCTTAATGCAATGCCTATATTTTAGCTGTCTCTCTACTGCCATCTAGTGCTTCTTCTAATTCATTCGCAGAAAAACAAAGATCAAGATCCAAATGAAGATTATATATAGAGATACTGACAGAATGTGATAAAGTCCATAATGTTTGTAATAATTAACAAAGGACAGTTGTAATACCAAATTTACATAAATGTGACCACACTTTACTGGGCATCGCACTAGCTATTACAAATGCATTTATTATGTTAATTTATTTGTAAATCTTTTTGAGATTGTGTTGGTTTGTTTGATGTGCTATATAAAAATGCATGCTGTAATTTTTTCTATTGTTTTAATATAACTGATTAATCTATTTATAATCTATAAATAACCTTTCTCAGTGCTAATTAACAGAAGATGCTTTACAAATAAGATAACAAGGCAAAGTAATCAAGTATAAAAAAAGAATATTGCAAGATAGATCAGCCCCAAGATAAAGTACAGCAGGGAATTAAGACCCTGAATAGACATAGTAAAGGGCTTCCCACGCAGGGGCCCAAAATAACAAATTCCGAAGTACAAAACATTTAAAATTCCTTCTAAATGGTGCTTCTCATTTCTGTGCTTTGCCTGGTACGTGGAACTTTCTTTTCCACTGCACTGTTCCTTGACTGGCATGGAGAATGGAAAAAAAAAGCAGAACATTATAGTTTATTTCCATCATTCTGTTTTTAAAAATCATTTGATGCTTGATTATATTTTATTTGGAATTACGCTAATGTAATGGCACTGTGTACCAGTATTCCTTTTTTTGAACTGCTTCCACAAATTCCTCCTTCTCTTTTTTCTCTTGATAGCCAGCGGTCCATCACATTCCAGGTCTGGAGGTAAGGCTGGAAACCCACTAGGACTTTAACATTAGTGTCTTGTCTTTACTAATATTCTGCAAAACCTGTCCCTACAGGAATAATTTCATCAAATATTTGAGCTTCAGACACGTACAAATCACTCGTTACTATAATCAGGATGGTCAATTTTCAGCAAATGCAATCACTCTCGAATCTCACCAGACAGGGCATAGTGTAGCCATGAGTAATCATTTGCAGATGTCACTGGATTGGTTCATTTTCTGCTTGGAAACCAGCTGCAATACTGGTTGAATAATATCAGAAGAGCGTAGCCAGTCAGTACTTTTGATGGTCCTAAAAGATGAGCTCAGTGATATAATTAAAGCAGGCAGTTTATTATGAGTAGTCTCTCTAAATATATGAAGATTCTCGACTGCTGGAAAAAAAACCTATCTACATTGTGCCCTAGCAGTATGAGAGGAAGCAGCATTAAAAGCTATATTTAGATTTGATTAAAGGCTGCCAGTTATTTTAAACAACTGCAGTTTTGTTAGTCAAGTTTTAAAGGGGGCATTGTGGTGTTCAAAAATGACAATGTCTTTAATTCCTCAGAGAAGTTTTGAGTGTTCAAAAGAATTCTTCACATATGTCTTTCCATGACTTCTAGCAAGATGTCACTTCAGTTTATCATAAATAAGAAGTTACCTGAATCAAGCATCTTAAAGAGAGGTTGTTAATGTCCTACACTTTTCTTTAGAAAGAGCAAGACAAGATGATACATGAAATACCAAAATCTGTTGAAGATTTATGGGTTTATAGGGTTATTATTGTCCTAATTACAGGACACAGTGAAATTCTTAGCATAGGCTAATCAAAATGCAACATGTTACCACTCTCCGACTCCAAGATTATTAACTCAAAAGTCAAATGTATACTAGCTCAAGGTGCTAAGAATAGGTCAAAATTATTCATCCATCTTTCTATTTTATTAACAAGCCTAAGTCCAACTTTGAGTCTCAGAGAGCCGTTCAATTCATAAGAGTCCATTTCACCAAGTATAGAATTTTTGAATGAAACTTAAACATTATGGAAATAATCATTCATAATTTATGAACATTAAACAGTAAATGTTACGACCCTAATTCTTCAAAAAGTGCAAGGAGTGAGCACATGATAGTTAAGGTATCCAGATTTGAAGAAAATTACCCTAGTTACATGTATATATAAATAGTAATGATTTGGCAGACCACCCCGTGGCAGTGTGTCCCAAAAGCAATGGGGCTATTCAGAGTACCGTGAAGTGGGGCAGGCACAGAGAAGCTCCATTTGCCACTCTCAATGAAAGAATCAACTAGGATGCTGCGGGGCAGGAACTGAAAAGGACGTATGGGACACCGAAAAGGACTGCTTTCAGGGTACTCAGTGTGATTTTTTAAGACAGCTGCTATGAATGAATTTGGTAATGTTAACCAGGAGGAATACAATTCAGTAGTTTCCAGGTACATAAGCACTTGCACTGATTTAATTGTGCCCTACAAACACATTTGTTCATCACCAAACAAAAAACCATGGATTAAATTAGGGGTCTGCTCCGTGCTTCATGCTCACGCCAAGGTATATTTGCCTTAGGCAATGCTAGTGAGTACAAAAAAATCCAGATACAATATATGCAGAGCTATTAAGGATGCCAAGAAGAAATACAGACTTAAACTTGAAAGGTCACTGCACTACCATTGGCACTCACAGTATGTGGCAGGGATTGGAACGCATCACAGGCTGCAGAGACAGAAGTAAAGGGTTGACCACTGACGGCCATTTCTCTCTGAGTTCAACAAATTCTATACCTGCTTTGAGGCTCACAACACCGAGTGAATTGGAGGGGGCAAATAAGGGCTCATTGGGTCCATTCACAATATCATCCACAGATGTGGAAAGGTCTCTGAGGAGGATAAAACCCTAGATGGAAGCTGGCCTAGGCCTAGCTAGATCTGGCCTGGCCTGGCCTAGGCCTAGATAGATCTCTGGCCTAGAGATATATATATATATGCAGTTCTTAACTTTGTAAACATCCTTGTTATCGCTGGCTCCATAACATGGTGAACCCTACTGGCAATAGTTCAAAACACCTAACAGAGCCATAATGGGTTATAAATAGGGGACTTTGTACCAGGATATAATATGGCCTGACTCCCGTCTTTTAGATTTACTAGGGGGCTCCGTCCCCTGCTCACTTTGCTTGCCCACCCCCGTGTTTGGTTTACCGCATATACAATTTAAAGAGATTGTTATTTTCATGGGAATTGTTACATATGCATCATTTTCACTTTTACTTTAAAACTTTTGTAAAAACAATACTTGTCCTTTATTTCCGATCCCTGGCGTGGTTATATCTCTTTCTCGCAGGACGCATAATGCTGCTCACGTTGTGAAGGGGGTGTGGCTGAATGCACGCTAAGGAGATGCCGTCGGATCATCTGCTGTCTTTCTGCTGTTGGCAAGCTGCCTGTTCTGCTTGTCTCACTGCTCGATTATTTCAAAGCCTGTACAGCAGCTGTCCTTTTGGCACTTCGTGTCTCTGCCACTCGCGTTGTAAAGGGAGGGGTGGTGTGGGTGGTTAGGGTGACTGAACGCACGTTAAGGAGAAGTGGTCAGATCATCTGCTGGCTTGCTGCTGCTGGCGAGCTGCGTGTTTTGTTTGTCACTTGTCGTTGTTTTAAGAGCTGGAAGCACATGATGCGTGTCTGCCAAAAGCAGTCCAATAACTGCTAGGTTAGATGTCCATGGACTTGTTTTAAATGATGGCTCACTGCCTTGTGTCACGTGACATTGTAAAAGCAATACTTGTCCTTTATTTCCAGCCCCAGGCATGGTTAAATCTCTTTCTCGCAGGACATATATTGCTGATCGTGTTGTGAAGGGGAGGCCGGCTGAACACACGTTAATAAGATGCCGTTGGATCATCTGCTATCTTTCTGTTGCTGCTGCTGCTGTTGAGCTGCCCGTAGATCATTTTAAAGCCTGTACAGCCGCTGTCCTTTTTGCCACTTCATGTCTCTGCCTCTCGCATTGTGAAGACGGGGGGTTAGGGTAGCTGAACGCACGCAAGGAGAAGCGGTCGGATCATTTGCTGGCTTTCTACTGCTGGCGAGCTGCATGTTTTGCTTGTCGCCTGTTGTTGTTTTAAGAGCTGGTAGCAAGTTAAAGTGTCTCTCGCAGGACTTCAAATTGTCTTCCGAGAAGATCACGTCTCGTCTCCCTAGTCTGCCTCCCCAAGATTTTTTTTTATAACAGATAGATAGATAGATCTTTATTTGTCCTCAGGGGGAAATGTGGCTTTTTAAAATAGTTCTTCAAATAAATAAACAGGTTGATAAATTAATGTATATACACACACTCTTTGGTCTGAATACACTCCAGAATAACTAAAAAGGAGCAAAACTAAAAAGAAAAATTAGAAAATAAAAATTCTGACTTGGCAGTCCCAGTCTCAGTGAGGAATTGCACAGGCGTATTGCTGTTGGTATAAAGGAATTCCCACAGCAAATAAATAAATGATTTCAGTGTAACTCTTCAAGTATCTGGTCTCAAGAAGGCCTTCTATTCTCCTGACATGAGCTAGCCTGTAATCCTGAGGGAAGGGGCAGTGGATGGGTTTTATTTGCAAGCCTGATGGCAAAAAGGAGGAAACTGTCTTTCAGCCTTGTTGTTATAGCTCCTATGCTCTTGTAGCGTCACCCTGATGGTAGCAGTATTAATAGTTTGTGTTATGGGTGAGTTGTGTCCTTAATAATGTTACTCTGGTGTTATAGATGTCCTCTAGTGCCAGGAGTGCTGTTCCAATTATATTTTGCACCAATTTTACCACTTGTTGTAGAGTCTTGCGGTCCCATGCTGTACTGTTTATTCATGTGTTAATAATCATCTTCTTTGTTTTTACTGTCCTGACACCACTTCACAAGGCCAGCCACCTCCATCCTGTACGCTGACTCAGTACCACCAGGAATCAGTCCAATGACAGTAGTATTGTCTACAAATTTAATAATGTTGGTGATATGCTGGGAAGTGGCACAGTCATGAGTGAAGATCATGCACAGTATGGGACTCAAAACACATCCTTGTGGGGTTCCTGTATTTATGGTTATTTTTTTTTGGTAATGTTGTTCCCCAACCTGAGTTACTGGGGTCTACCTGTTAAAAAGTCCAGGATCCAGTTGCAGACAGTAGGTGGCACACCTGGAGAGGAAAGCTTATTGGTGAGCTTAGCTGATATCATGGTATTAAAAGCAGAGCTATAATCAAAAAACAGCTAACTGCATCCTCTGTTGACCTGTTTGTTCTGTATGGAAACTGTAGGGTGTCCATTGTGTCGGGTATGAATGTCTGAATGTGTCTCACAATAATTCTCTCTAAATATTGCATCACTATCGGAATCAATGTGGCTTATTAAAGCGAGAGATTAAATATGTGAGAACATCAGTAAGGGTGAAAGCACAAGCTTTGAGTGCACACCCAGCAATGTTCCATAATGGTCACTTGGCCAAGAAAAAGAATAACATCCATCCAGTTCATATATATATATATATATATATATATCAATTCATCAGTTCATATATATATACTGTGGAATCTCGAGATACAAGTTTAATTCGTTCCAGTACTGAGCTTGTATAGCGAATTTCTCGTATCTAGAGCAAACTTCCCCATTGAAAATAATGGAAATCCAGTTAATCCGTTCCGTACCCCCAAAAATATCAACATAAAATATCAATTTTCCTAACAAATAACACTGATAAATAATATATACAAGTGGATCCTTGGTTTGAAAGTAACTTGGTTTACGAGTGTTTTGCAAGACGAGCTAAATTTTTTAATTAATTTTGACTTTATAAAACGAGCGATGTCTTGCAATACAAGTAGTATGGATACTCTTTGTCTGCTGAGCGTCATGTGAGCATAACTGAGCTGATGGTTCTTCTCTTTCATGCGCATCTCTCTCTCCTTATCTCTCTCGCTTGCGCACATATCTCTCTCTCTCTCTCCTTATCTCTCTCGCTCGCGCACGCGTCTTTCTCTCTCTCTCCTTATCTCGCTCGCTCGCTCGCTTGCACGCCTCTCTCCTCTTGAGGGCAATCCTCTCCTATTCTCCGTCTGCATGTCCGCAATATTTTTGGATACTCTTATACAGCGAACTGCTACAGCGAAACAATGAAATCAGAAGCGCACAAACGCATAGATCCTCACACTACGGGAGAACAAGGAACACTGAGTGAGCTGATGGGCTGGCAGCGTCAGCTTGGGTTAATCCCCGAGTCGAGGTGGATCGGGAAACGCGTCACGTATAACCACAGCCTGGCTCGTGGCTCGTTATGCGAGCCAGTGCTCGTATTTAGATCCGAATTTTTCACTCTTACTTTCCTCTTATCTTGAATTTCTCGTATACAGAGGTGATCATATCTAGAGGTTCCACTATATATATATATATATATTGTGAACGCTGGCCCCGGCACACACAGACGGACAACATATTTTCAACCCACACACTGTTTATTTACAATACTATTTACAACTATAAATGTCCAGTGCACACTCACAAACCCCAGTGCCTCTTGCACCGATTTCCCCAAGTCCAGGCCACACAGTCCTTTTGCCTTCCTGGCGCCTCCGTCCTCTCTCCAGTTCAGTCTACTTCCTCCCGACTTCCACCACCGACTGGAGGAGGCGGCCCCTATGGGAACCGGACGGGTTCCAGCTGCTTCCCGGCACTTAGTGGTGGCCACCCCCCTGTGTGGCAGAAGTGCCGGCTGCACACTCGGAAGCCGTCTGTGTCTCCCCGGTCGTCTTCCCCGGCACTTCCTGGTGTGGCGGAAGTGCCGGGCTCCCGGGATAAACAGGCACTGGGGCGCCGCCTGGCGGTGGCCACGGGTCCCTACAGGGTTGGGCTTCAAAGCCCCCTACCCGAGGCCCCCTGCATAACCAGGACGGACGCCCCCACTCGGTCTGGAGGAGGCACTCTCTTTCTTGGTCATGGATTATGGAAGAAGCATATTGTTTTTCAGCAGTAGTTTAATACACCCTGGTAAAATGTGTTTAATACGGTAATGTTTGATTCCTACACCAGAAAGTATGCACAATGTCAAAGACTACTTACAGATTCTGAACTTTGCAAGTTATCATTAGTTTATCATGAACACTAAAGTATCTGGTGTGGCTATAACAGTGGTAAGCTATTGATATTTAATTTAAACCATAGTATATCCTGTTTATGTGAACTATTTTATCTTTAAATACAATGGTACATCTTATAGGGTGATTGGGGCAGGGAAAAACTGGCACCTGACTGGGTGGCAATGCAGTACATCAGCTGTAGGTAGCAGTGGAATTGCTCAAGTTATGATTAATAGTCACTTATAATTTTTGTAACCTCAGTCTCTTCTTTACTTTCTGCAGGGGGAATTCATTCCCATTTCCACGCTGGATGAGGTATGTTTCTTGTTTTATGAAATTAATTTAACTTTTTTTGTTGTTGTTGTTTAACTGAATGGTGTGGCTGAGGATCATGAATAAGCTCACTGTTAAAGGTTTTTTTTTAAGTTTGACATTTAGTAATTTTGAGTTTTGTGTGTGAATTTTAGCTCCTCAAAACTGCATTCTACCTCTTCTGTTTTCTATGTGACTATTGTGCTTTCTGTCTAATCAGTTTTAAAATGGAGAATATAATTTAAAAAAAAATAATACAGTTTACTTTAACAAACCCTACTGAGGACTCACATATTGGTCTCAGTGTTCAGGTTACAGTGTGCCAGCCTTTGGCTATTGACTTGAATTGTAACAATTATAGAATTAGTCTACATTATACCACCAAACCTCAACCAGGGGTCTCAAACTCAATCAAGGCCCAGTTGCTGGATCTTCTTTGTCAGTTTTGAAGACGTGTTACCTATGGCCTGCAAAGACCACTAGTTTTCATATATTGATTGTATCCGCATATAGCTGGATTACATTTACATCTAAAATACGTGTCCAATGCCTGCTTACTGTACATTTATCTTCACGGCATGATGCATCACAACTACTAACCTGTAGTTAGAATGGAAATGATCTGTTCATAATGATGAAAAAAGACTGCCATAAAGAATTTCAGCATTTTAGTATGATATCAAAGGAGAAGGTAGCTTGACTTCACACACACTGTTGCTAAACCCCACACTTCTTAATGATGCTCATGTGTCACCAATTTTATGTCTTACCTCACTGCTGCCATTGCTTTACATGATTCTTTATTCTTTTCCGCTGATTTAAATGCCGTATATTTCAGTTTCCGCTCATGTTAAACGTGATCTTGCTATATTTCTAACCAACTCTGAATGTAGTCTGTTTCTCCAACTAGTTTTTAATGTGGTCAAGCATCACCTGATCATGATGCTGATGTACATCAATGCAGGTGTAAAAAGGTAAAACTTTTCCATTTGCTACAAATCCTTGCATATGTCCGGACCGCAGCTCTCTCTCAACTGTAGGTGTTGATGTCATTTTTTTTCACTCAACGCTGACTTCAGTCTTGTGACACTGTGTTAAAACAGTTTTAAGAGAGATGGGAGGCAGGATATGTGATTGTGTTTGTAAAGAAAATGTGGCAGTTGTTTTATTTATATCCAGCCAACCCTAGGTATATAAATTGTTATTTTTGGCCCTAAATAAATTTGAGTTTGACACCCCTGGCAATCTAATATGAAAACTATTTTTATTTTTTAAACATTTACATTTTGAAAGAAAGAAAGAAAAAATGATAGTTGTTTTAATAAATTTGTTAGGTTATAACTTTGATATATTCATAACTATTCAGGCTAATATCATGTAATTAAATGTGACAGGTCAATGTATAATATTCAAATTCATTCCCTAAAGAAGGGTGCAATGCAGTATGGTCCTAATGAAGCAACACATATCAGGTCATATTTAAATAGTTCACATGATTTAATTTTGGATTATTTTTAAATTTTAAAAATTTGTCCTTGAAACTTAAACTTTCAAAACACTTGGCTCCTCTTACATTACGACTTCATGACCTCAGAAGTTATGCTCAGGGCTAATCACAGCCTCATCTCCAATACTGTATATTTTACGGCTGAATTAACTTCTTGCCTCCCATAGGTTAGGAGAAAGAACTTCATTCAAGGTGACAGTGCCACTAGTCACAGAGCACATGTGGTTACACTTAACATTACAATGTAGTGCTCATAAGATGCCATGCCGTCTCCATCACAATAGCTGTATCTAATCCAGCATTTGAGGAATGCTATCTGATGCAATTCTATTCGGGTTTGACTGACATTGTAAAAATGCTGCCAGATCTCTGTAACAGGCAATTTTTCCTCTCCACTCATTGACTTTTTATTCATGGCTCCTGTTTTTAGGCTACTGATGGTCTACAGTTATATGTTTGTTGTATGTAATATAGTAAAGATTATTCCTTTATGTCAGCATTGAAAATGGTAACTGAATATGCCAACCAGTGTAGCAATATCTGTATAAAAGATCCCTTGCTCCTTTTTTTCAGATGAAGTACTTGAAATTTCAACTCTTAGCTGTAAAAAGCAACAAACTGATAAGGTCATCAAATACGGTGATGTGTTTAAAACTGACATATAGAATTAGCATCAACTTTGTTCCTCATGTACTAAGTGATTTTATTTATATAGCACTTCTCGAGAATAAATGTCACAAAGTGCTTTACAGACACTCACAAAAACGAGAGTTAATAAATTAAAACCAGGAAAAAATGCATAGAAAATAAATAATGTGATGCAGCCGAAACTGAGTATAGCTCAATAAAACTCACCAATGCATATGTGAAGGTGTGAGATGCTGCATTTAGCATTTAAAATATGATATCTGTCCCCAAGTCATTTGTTTCCACTGATGGCACCAGAGCAACAGTAAAAAGACAATCATCTGCAAAGAATGACTGCTGGTGTAACTGGTTCTTGTCTTTTACTGTATCTCTTTGTTTATTTCTCCTCTCTTTTTCTGGCCTCCTGGACTGTTTTGGGAGTTCAGCTGTGTATTCCTGGTTTCTTCCATGAAAATCTTCAGCAATGGGTACTTTATGTCTTTCTTTCCTGTGCAACAACCTCTTCAAAAATTCTCTTTTTACCTCATTAACCTTATTCTGTTATTTAGCTGGCTACATTTATACATCTCTTCTTTTCTAATACTATCTCACAGCACACCATGTCCTTCTCTCTCGTGGAAGTTCCATCTTTCTCCCACACAGACCACCTTATAAAGTCCCTCATTCACATAACATAAGAAGCTCTCATCCTCCTCTTGTATATCACACCTGATGCCGATTTTCTAGTACAACCCACCTGTTCATTTTAATTATCATTCCATGGTCTCTTTCTCTCAGCGTTTCCCATCCTTCTCCTCTCACAATACATAAATGGCTATTATCTTCATCCCTTACAGCACATACAACGTTCAGATAACATCATTCCTATTTCCTCTATGAGGGTTATGGAAGTCCAGTTTTCTTCAGTCTTACAACCCTTATTCACTCTTGCCCTGTTTAAACACAATTGACCACATTCTTAAGTGACGATACACCTAGTCTTTCAATCCTAGAGCAGTTCCAATTCTTCCCCACCTTCACAGTGTATGTGATCTTTGCATTTTCTTATTTCTACTCTCATCCTCCTCCTCCTGTACAGTACACATGACCTAGGTGATCATTATTTTCTGTTATATGATTTCAAATCATTGTGTGTGAGATCAATTCACCAAGTTCATCTGTTTTTTTTACTCCTGGTATTTCTTAGAGAACTTCACAGAGTTCTCCTATTGTATGTTTCAGCTCCCTCAGCTCCTGGCACTCCTAGTTTTGCTTATTTCACACAATGCAGAAGGTCCTGCTCTATACCCAGAGCATGCACTTCTTCTACAACAACTGCACCGTCAGCACCAGCTCCACTGCAAACTTCTTATTCACATTATTCACTGCTTGTTTTACCATCTCGCAATGTGATATGATTTCTTGCTTGTCTTTTGGTCATCCAGATTTACTGCTGCATGTTGGGTGTGTTTTAGTTTTCTTCGGAGTTTCTTTTTTAAAGTTAATTTTTCTTTAAGTGTCGGCCATATTTTCTTTTGCCTGTTAACCATGGATGTAAAACGCATGGCCAGCTTAGAGTTGTTTTCTCTTTGAATGCTTTTTAAACCTTTTTTTAGTTCCAAATGTTATGTATAAAAAGTGCTTCAAGTGCACTTATTAATAGGATATAAGAGACTATAACATTTCATAAGATTTTTTATAGAAGGTCAGTCAGTCAGTCATTTTCCAACCCGCTATATCCTAACACAGGGTCACGGGGGTGTGCTGGAGCCAATCCCAGCCAACACAGGGCGTAAGGCAGGAACAAATCCCGGGTAGGGCACCAGCCCACCGCAGGGCACACACACCCACACACCAAACACACACTAGGGACAATTTAGGATTGCCAATGCACCTAACCTGCATGTCTTTGGATTTTGGGAGGAAACTGGAGCACCCGGAGGTATCACAATAACAAATAAAACAGAACTTGTCCGCCCTCCGTGGTCTATCTCATAAACTTCTTGAACTGTTAAGTGGTAAGTTGCTCTGGCTTCCCAACACAATACCGCTATTTCATTTATTTAAATTCATCCATGACAATTGTTTTCACTCTTTTCTTTCTCAGTCCCAATGTTAGCTTGAAAATGTTAAAAAGTGGGCCATTGTAAATTGAGAATACGGATCAGAGTTACCTCTATCTAGGCCACTTTATACTTAGAGAACATTACGTAACATTTATCTCCATGATCTGTTAGCAGCCTCCTTCAGCGGCAGAATTCCCATAAGTAAGCATTTACAATTCTCATAGCTGTTAGGAGCTGCTGATTGTTTTCAATTAATTAAAAAGGTCTTCTTTAACTTGTCTGTAATGTGTAATGCAGTTGTCTCCTAACACCTCAGCTTGAATTATGCATTTTTTGTGTTTGCATGCATTTCTAAATGTTGCATAATGAAACAAGAAGTGCTGTGTCTTTCATCCAAGGATTATGTGTTCTTAGTAGGCCTTTTCTTTTGTCCTCAGCCTGCAGATTCCAGCCTTCCTCCTCCTCCACCTCTGAAGGAGCCCAACGTTTTCATGGTGCCACAGGGCATCAAGCCTGTCCTGCAGCGCACAGGCATTGAGGTACATACAAATAAAAAAAAAAAATTATGAAGAAAATTGAAAAGCTTGGAGTTTCTTTATGGGCATCTTAAGGACATGTGTGACACTGCTTGCCAGAGGAGCTCCCTTGGCTTACATTCCAGAGAATTCAGAAAGTATTCAGAATCCTGCACTTTCAGAACATGTTGTTGCATTGCACAGTAGATTTAATTTTAATTGGTTTACATTTTTGCTCATAAGTCTGCACTCAACAATCCATAATGACATGTTTTCAGAAAAGTGCACAAATCTATTAAAATTTTAAAAAGTGAACAGGTCTGAATTCTTTATGAATTCAATGTACATTTTCCTTGTAGTTTGCGTAATTCTACTTTACCTAATATCTGGAATGGGCCAGTGCCTTGTTTAGGGTTCATTTCCAACTTCCAGTTCAGATGCTGCCTGCCTGTGACCCTGAATAGGACTGTACTGGTTTGAGAATGTTATTTTGTGAGAATTAAATATCGCATTATATTTCCATTATATATTAATTATTTGTTAAATATGACACGGGCACCTGCTTCACTTGCAAGTGGTCCCTGTTGTTATTTTTATTTATCTTCATGTTGTTTCACATTCTTAGACACAGATATTTGCAGAGCATGTAGTCTATTGCACAGAGTATAGACTTCTACACCTACGGGGTATTTGCTTTTGGAATCCTAATGTCTCCATCATATCCCCTTTCAGCCAGTGGTCTTTGTTTTAACATATGCATTTCTGTCTTAAAATGTGTTAATCTCCTTGAAGAAAACATTTAGGTCACTTTGAACTCACACTCTGCTGAGTAAACATTGTCAGGTAGTATGATGTTTACATGCTTGAAATTGACATCCCACTCATTCTAGGTACTACTTGAGTGGCTCATCAATCTACTGATCAGACAATGACAGCCAACTGTATTTAATTGGCCAATAATAATAATAAAATAAATATGTTTTCAGTATTCGGTTCCATGTATTCATTCATTGACTGTGTGCAGTAAGCACCAGACCACGTAAATGAATTAAACTTGAGCTGCAATTGACTTGAGATTTAGTCAAGATTTGGGTGCTGAGGGGATACCCTTGAATTTGGGTTCGTTGACCACTTGGTGTTTGATTAAATGAAGCATGAAGAAATTTTAAACATTTTACGAAGTCTACCGCTTGATGGCAAAAAGATGCGATTAGAAATACAGTAAATCTACACTAAGAACAAAGAGCAACTATAAGTATCAATGGTGAATTTGGAGAATGGAAGGTATTAAGTAGAGAATTATGACAAGGCTGTGTTCCTTAATCTGATATTTTCTCGTTGTACAGCAAAATGATTCTAACAGGCATTAAAAAAAATGAAAGGAGTAAGTGTAGGATTGTCAATGGTACCTATTTGCAATGATACTATATTTATTGATGAAAGAACTATTGATGAACAAGAACAATAAGAAATGTTAAATGAAGTGACGAAAAAAGACTAACATTGAATTGCAAGAAAACTGTTAATATACAGTAACACTTACAAATGGCAGAGTAGTTCCTGAAAGCCAGGTAAAAGTAAAATCTGAAAGTGTCAATCATGTGATGTCCCAGTTTGGCTTCAAGCTCCTTGACAGCTTGAACCTGGAAGTCCTCAATAGATCACACACAGTCAAGAGGTGGTGCAAGGTGTTTCAGTGCTTCATTTTGAAACAGAGTGTCCAAATCAAAGTGCAGTGCTCCCCATCAATAAATAATCCAAAAAAATCAATGTACTTGTCTTCATTAAAAAGTTATTTACAGATCCAATAAAAAAGGATAAAATCTAGAGACAGTTTTTCACCTCTTAGAAACATGATCCCCAGTGCTAAAATCTGGTATCTCCTCTGTTTATCTCATCCAGGCTTTGCAGCAAGAGGAGATGCCCACTCACAGGTGAAGTCAGCCATTAATATCTGGCTCGTGTCACAAAAGCTAGTCCTTCCGCATGTGTGGGGTACCACAACATGCCACACACACATATGTATCCCTCTGTCAGTACTTCGGCAACCTAAAGGAGATAATGAGCCTCTCCTACATCCAAACATCACTCTGTATGAGCAGGTTTCCTCATTCCTATCAGTAGTGCACAACGCAGCACCAAACCCTGAACAAGGCGCCGGTCCATTGCAGAGCGAACATACACGCACACATACTAGGACCAATTTGCCTAACTTGCATGTCTTTCGGCAGTGGGAGAAAACCGGAGCACCTGGAGGATACCCATGCAGACATAGGAGAACATTCAAACTTCATGCATGGAGGACCCAGGCTGTGAGACCGGGTCTTCTTAATGCATGACAGCAGCATTGCCACTGTGCTACTGTGCCATCCCTAGTTCCAAATGCATTAACATAAATGGAAGTGAACATCATCTATCCAATAAAATGAGTGAAATATCTCTAGTGGACAACAGAGGTTATGAAAACAAAAACTCCCTGGAGAAAATAAACATCTGGGTGATCATGTTCAGTTAGTTATTGATTTCAGCACTTTGACAATGCTTGGTAAGATGGAATTTATTCTGTATTGTCACTTTTATTTTGTTGTGTTGAATAACATTGCTTTGGATGACACCTATATCAGCAGGCTAAATACCCCGTGGAAATCATGGGTCCTGTTAGTGCTGCACTGTTGGATGAACATTGAAATTTCACTTTGATTCTATCAAATTTAAAAAAAAAACTTAAATAACTATGTAGAAAGCTAGCAGTTAAGATATGCATATTGCAAGTATTACAAGTAGACAAATCACAATCTGCAAACAAAAGCTGCACCGTGTACTTCTTATGCTTTTCCTATAAAAGCCAACCTTCTTTCTCAAATCCCCTCAATGCTTGTCAAAGGAACATGCTATTTCTCCTTGCTGAACAGACTGCTGGCTACTATAACAACCACAACAACATTTATTTATATAGCACATTTTCATACAAATGATGTAGCTCAAAGTGCTCTACAAGATGCAGAAAGAAAAAAGAAAAAAATATAAAAATAAGATTAGGCAATGCTAAGTAACAAAGAATAAAGTAAGGTCAGATGGTCGGGAGAACAGAAAAAACAAAAAAAAAAAAACTGCAGAGAAATCTGCAGAGATTCTGAGGCAACGAGACCACCCAGCACCCCCTGGGCATTCTACCTAACATAAATGATCTCAATCAGTCCTCACAGCAAACCAGAAAAGGGACAGCAGAGAAGTATGGGTTAGTATGGATCATGGAGCCATGAGAAAAATGATAATTAAATGCATATACAGAATATCAGGGTTACAATAAAATGTAGTTATGACAAAGCTATGTTAAAATAATGGGTTTTTAGCAGTTCTTCACCGTATTAGACTGGTGAATTTCTATCGATATGCTATTCCAGATTTTAGGTGCATAACAGCAGAAGGCAGCCTCACCACTTCTTTTAAGTTTAGCTCTTGGAATTCTAAGTAGACAATCATTTGAAGATCTAAGGTTATTTGGAGTGTAAGATGAAAGGCATTCTGAAATATAAGATGGAGTGAGATTATATAAGGCTTTGTAAACCATAAGAAGTATTTTAAAGTAAATTCTAAATGGCACAGGTAACCAGTGTAGTAACATCAGAACTGGGGTGATGTGCTTGCATTTTCTTTTCCTAGTTAAGATTTCAGCAGCTGCATTCTGCACTCATTGCAACCAATTGATGTCTTTTTTAGGTAGTCCTGAAAGGAGTACGTTACACTAATCTTCTATACTAGAATTTTTTGTGAGAAATACAGTAATGGTCAGTGAGTTATTTCAGGGGATACAAATGGATAATTTGGAGCTCCTGAATTCTCTGTGATCACCCTTATTTCACACCTTGACCTACTGTAGATGCACTATAAATGTTAGTGTCAATGCCTAGCTAGATGTAAGTTTGTGTCTGTAACATTATTGTTACTTTTTAATTCTGTGTTTGGAAACTTCTGACAAAAAACACCAAATCATCAGGTCATCAGGCCTTCCAAGGCTGACCTTGGCCTCATGGGAAGAAAATGCTTTCTTCTCACCTCACCGTAAGTGATAAGCGATGATTTCTTTTATATGATTTTACTCTGTCAATACAATGTGTGATAGTTCTCCTTTTTTCTGTGTGTTTAGGTCTAATGCTGAGTTTATATCCTGTACAGATCCTTGCATGGGGAGTGCGAAACTTAAAACCTTTCCAGTTAGCCAGTGTTTCATCACCCAGCCTTATGGTGGAATGTGGGGAAAAGATGGTTCAGTCATGTGTGATCCGCAACTGCAAGAAGAAGCCCAACTTTGATATCAATGTGCTTTTTATGGAAGTGGTAAGTGTCTTGGAATATTAGATCAATTGACTCAATCGATTTTTATTAATAATGAATCAGACAGTTCTCTGTACAACCCTAAGGGGGAATGGGTTTTAATGGTATTAAACAATTTCTTTCATTTACTCCTGAATGGTGTATGGCTAAAAAGTACTCAACTGAATTTTTTGCTTTCCCTTAACCATATACAGTAACCCCATTCACACCATTAGCATGTACAGATATCTGGCAGCTTCTTCATAAGGTAGTGGAAGCTGATCAAGGGTTACAAACGTCTTCCATCTTATTTATCACAAGAGTATTGTTGGTGTTTTTGGCTCAACTGACTACATTCCTCAGTTTTATATTGCAACTTTAGTGTCTGTAATTATCATGATCGAACTGTTTTTATACAGAACAAAAAGGTTTATAGACTGCTATAATCCAAGGTTGAAATAATTTTTGTAACACTTTAGTTTAGGTACTGCAAAAATGCATCTGTTACTCATTTACTCTAATGTAACAAGACCTTAAAAGGCTGCTTTTGGTCTTCATGACAATTATAAAACATTAGTAGATGGATTATTGGTCTCTGTTCAGTGTGGCATACTGACATGATGGTAAAATTGCTTGTTAATATGAAGGATTCACAGGTCTTAAACTAAATATGTAGTGTGAAAAGACATGTATCTCAGTTAAGCCACCTCAGAGCACTCCAAAGTGATATTTTGTTATTTGGTCACATTGCAGAAATGAATGAACACTTTACCAATGCTTTATAAATACTATGAAGACCCAATTAAGAGTTTGTTAAGTTCTTGTTACATAATAGTAAATGAGTAATTGATGAAATTTTTCAGTACATAAATTAAAGTGTTACCATAATTTCTTACTTCAGAGAAGTGCAACAGGTAATGTTGCCAGCTCATAAAACTACAAGCTACAGGTCATTTCTGTGTGGATTTTACATGTTCTCTCTTTCATTTGTGAACTCCTGCTTCCTCTAACTTTTCAAAGATATCCACTGAATTTGTCTGTAAATATTGTGGACGCTGGCCCGGACACAGACAAGCAGACATGTTCATTTTTCCCACCGCATGTTTATTTACAACTATATACAATGTCCATAAGTGCCACAAAACCCCACAAGTCCCCAAAGTCCTGGCCACAACAATGCCTTTCTTCCTGTCTAGGCTGCCTCCTTGCCTCCTCTAAAAAGCTTAGTCCACTCCGCTCCCGACTCTCGCCCTGAATGAACGGAGGCGGCCCCTTTTATCCACACCCGGATGTGCTCCAGGTGCTTCCCAGGAATCTCCTGCCGACACACCCCAGTGAGGCGGAAGTGCCGGCTGTATCCCCGGAAGCACTCCAGGTGTCCCTGCTCCTCTTCCCCCCAGCACTTCCTGGTGTGGCAGAAGTGCTGAGGTCCTGGGCTCCAAAGGCATGGGGGCACCCCTTGGCGGTGACCACGGGCCCCAACAGGGTGGAGCTTCAAAGCTCTGTACCCGTGGCCCCCAAAAGAACCAGGGTGGCTGCCCCCACGTGGTCTGAAATGGGCGCACACCCTCTTCCGGTCCTCCAAGGTGTCCCAGCCGGGTCGTCGCCCCAGGCATCCTTGACAGTGTGTATGTGAATGTATAATTCCATCCAGGACTGGCTTTGATATTGAAACCTTGTTCTCTGAACATGCAGCAGCATCTTGTCATATTCATAACTGGACTTTTGTCACAATGTTCAGGATCTGTAATAGCATGAATTGGACTCATCCCACATTGTACAGGACAATTAGTGCCCACAATTTAATGACCAGGATTAGACTCCTCTTATTTTTGCATAAGGTTCCTTCTAAGACAAGTCGATTACATCTACATACAATGACAGAGAGGAAGCCCTCTGTTACTGTGCACTGAGACAAATTCTCACTGTTTATCATAGAGGCTAATTCTATTGATACTCTTGAGAAATCACTGAAAAAATACATTTTTAAATCGGCTTTAAATTAAAATTTAACTGTTCAAAAGGTAATATAACACATTTTGAAACATTTGATATCTCCTATGTGTTTCTTCAGTGCCTTTCCTCTTTATTGTAGGAAGTTATAATTAATAATCAATAAGATACCCACGCAGAGGAATGCCAATAAATGTAGGAAGGGAAAAATTAATTTTGACATGGTTAATTAATTAGCATTTCTGCCTTTTGCAATACTGGTAATTAATCCAGTGGCTCCTACTTTAGTTACCTTATCTTTCTTTGCTGTAGGAGTGGGTCTCCAGCCATTAGACTTATATCAAGATAACTGAAGCACACTCTTTTTAAGAAACAGAATAATACAATTTATTGATAAACACAAGGATTACAGAAAGGTGACAGCTGCTTGTTGACATATAAGACAGGACACAGACAGACAAACACATGACATATAGACTAGATGTATACTTGCTGTTTACAGTTTTGCTTTATCTTGGCACAGATAAATAGTTTTACAATACAAAGTCTTTAAAGATGATATCCAATGTTGTGTGGCTTTTTTGCTGCTCTGGGTTCAAATGGAGGATTCTTCTTGCACTGGAGTGCACTCTTTGCTGAATGATCTTTTGTGTGTGGCGTGCAGTGCTTTCCTTTGCTGTATTACCTGCAACTTCATAGGAAACAGCATTACTCATTCTGGCACAAGAGTTTAGATGCTGAAGTTCCCTTCTTGAAGTGATGGCTGCTTCTTAGCCTTCAGACTGACTCGCTGGTTAGCTTGTCAAACTGAACCTCAGCTTTGGGTTCCATAAAGAGAGGAGAATTTTCAGTTTCAGCTCCTCCCAGGGAATGAACATATTTTTTAATTTAAGAAAGCAGGTTGCAAAAGATCATTGTGCAAACTTCTTCCTTCCCTGAGAGAATCCCATGGAGTTCAGTGAGTGTCCAGTGAATACCAAGGATGGTGTAGCAGGTTTTAAGGAAATTTTTAACTTCTCCTGATTGGATTAAAGTCACTTCCGGTTACAAAATTAGGTCTCCTAATAGGCAAGTATTTCTGTCCATGACAGTTGTCCTTCATTGAGTTACAGCTCTCTTTTCTTGTTTGTGTCCATTTTGTGCTTTCTGGCTCAAGAAATCTGGAGAGGGGCCTCTGGAAAGAAGTCAGTTCAACTCTGATTATTACCTTTCTTATTAGTCGAAGTACAGGCAGCAGTTTAATCACTTAATTTGGAAAGTCATTTGGGAAGGGTGCAGCTTGATGTCTGTTAAATCTGTTGCCATAACAGGCCTGGAGTGCCACTAACGCCTAGCAGAATGGACAATGCCAATATTGTCCTCTGTTGACCTTATGTGTCTGAACCTCTCTTCACTGGCTTTCCCTCTTCTCGTAAAGTCTGTTTCTCAAACTCTGTCATTTTGAGGCACATCGCTCACCTCCTGTCCACTTTTATACATCCCCTTTTTGAAGATGATTGTACATTGTATGGACAGTTGAGTCACTAACCCTAACCCTTGTTAAAATAAAAGCCTACAGACTGCCAAGACTTTCAAATGACCAAGGCCAGACTTTAAGTACTTTTATAAATTATGATTGAGAATATCGGCAAGTTAAGTAAATTTTTCTAAAAACAGCATTTAATTATTGTTTGCAGCTGCTGCCTTGTGAAAAGCTGTACAGTCCCCCGATTACAGTTAAGGTGATCGACAACAGACAGTTTGGCAGAAAACCTGTCGTCGGACAGTGTACCATCCGATCTTTAGAAGAATTCTACTGGGACCCTAACAGGACTGAGCGAGAGTATTATGAACTTCAGCCAGGTAAGTCCCCAGAGTATGAGGCAAATTTGTGTAGAGTGTGCATATTTGAAAAAAAGGTAGTGTGCTAATGATTAGGAGTGTTTACTCATTAAAAATGTCCTGAAGAATGATGTGATTCATAACTTTAAAAAGGGTTAAGGTTGCCTCAGGTGCCAAGAGGATGTGGAAGCTTTTCCAAATGGAGTGAAACAGAGATATAAATTTTGCATACAAATATAACATAAGACCTTGTATACACATTTGGTCCAGTAGGTCTATTAGGTATCTAACAGTCAAACTCTGGTAAGGGCACCATAATGAGAGAAATGCTTAACAGAATCACAAAAATACCAATAGCTGCTCTTCCACTTAACAATGTGCAGCAAAGACACCTCCAAAAGTATCTTGTATTCTTAGAAAACTGTCCCACTTCAAAATACAAAACATCTTTGCTGCTTCATATAGCTTCACAGGTCTCGGTGTGACTTCTGTGTTAGGTGACATCAGGGACTGTACATTAGAACATTAGAACAATCTAGACGAGAACAGGCCATTCAGCCCAACAAAGCTCGCCAGTCCTATCCACTTGTTTCCTCCAAGAAAACATCAAGTCGAGATTTGAAAGTCCCTAACGTCTTACTGTCTACCACACTACTTGGTAGCTTATTCCAAGTGTCTATCGTTCTTTGTGTAAAGAAAAACTTCCTAATGTTTGTGCGAAATTTACCCTTAACAAGTTTCCAACTGTGTCCCCGTGTTCTTGATGAGCTCATTTTAAAATACAAGTCTCGATCCACTGTATTAATTCCCTTAATAATTTTAAACACTTCAATCATGTCACCTCTTAATCTTCTTTTGCTTAAACTGAAAAGGCTCAGCTCTTTTAATCTTTCCTCATAATTCAACCACTGTAGCGCTGGAATCAGCCTAGTCGCTCTTCTCTGGACCTTTTCTAGTGCTGCTATGTCCTTTTTGTAGCCTGGAGACCAAAACTGCACACAGTGCTCAAGATGAGGCCTCACCAGTGCATTATAAAAGTTGAGCATAACCTCCTTGGACTTGTACTCCACACATCGTGCTATATAACCTAACATTCTGTTAGCCTTCTTAATGGCTTCTGAACACTGTTGGGAAGTTGATAGCTTGGAGTCCACTATGACTCCTAAATCCTTCTCATAAGGTGTACTCTCGATTTTCCGACCGCCCATTGTGTATTCAAACCTAATATTTTTACTTCCTATGTGTAATACTTTACATTTACTGACATTAAATTTCATCTGCCACAAATCTGCCCAAGCCTGTATGCTATCCAAGTCCTTCTGTAATGATATAACGGATTCCAAATTATCTGCTAATCCATCTATCTTGGTATCATCTGCAAACTTAACCAGCTTGTTACTTATATTCCTATCTAAATCATTTATATATATTAAAAATAGCAGCGGCCCTAGCACTGACCCCTGTGGAACATCACTCTTAACATAGGCCAGTTCTGATGAGGTTCCTCGCACCATCACCCTCTGCTTCCTGTGTCTGAGCCAATTCAGCACCCATCTAAAAACATCACCCTGAATTCCCACTTCTTTTAACTTGATGCCCAACCTCTCATGTGGCACCTTATCAAATGCTTTCTGAAAGTCCAGATAAATAATATCATAAGCTCCACTTTGATTATATCCTTTTGTTGCCTCCTCATAGAATTCCAACATGTTAGTAAAACACAACCTCCCTCTTCTGAACCCATGCTGACTGTTCAGAATAACTCCTGTCCTTGCCATGCGTTGCTCAATCTTATCCTTAATAATTCCTTCCATTAATTTTCCTGTGATGCTTGTTAAGCTTACTGGCCTATAGTTGCTTGGATCTGCCCTGTCACCCTTTTTATATAATGGGATGATATTTGCCATTTTCCAGTCCTTTGGAATCTCTCCAGTGCACAGTGACTTCCTAAAAATATGTGTCATGGGTTTATATATGTACTCACTAGCCTCCTTAAGAACACGAGGATAAATATTATCTGGTCCTGGTGATTTGTTTGATTTCATCTTGTTTAATCTGAGCAGCACTTCTCCCTCTACAATTTCCAAATCCCTCAGTACCTCCTTAGTAGTCGTTTACCTCTGGGAGGTTATCCACTTGCTCACTTGTAAACACTCAGAAAAATGTAAGTTTAGGGCATCTGCTATTTCATTGTCTGTATCTTTTAATTTCCCTTTACTATTCCTGATGAACTTGACCTTCTCCTTAACTGTTCTTATACTACTACTACTGAAAGAATCTCTTAAGGTCTTCTTTCGCCTTATCTGCTATATTCCTCTCCAACTGTCTTTTAGCCTCTCTGATATCCTTCTTAATGGTTGCCCTCATTTTCTCATACGTGCTACGGTTCTCTTTGCAGTCATTAGTCTTATATGCCTTATACAGCAGTTTTTTCCTTTGCAACTTCTTTTTTAAATCTTTATTAATCCACTGTGGAGTTTTTTTTAGTTTCCTATTACTTCCAAATTTAGGTATGTATCTGTCCTGCATTACATGTAAAACATTTTTAAACCTGTTCCACTGCTCCTCGACTGTCTCCACATTTAAAAGTTTATTCCAGTCTATCCTACTCAGACTTTGTCGCATCTGCTCAAAATTAGCCCTACCAAACAACAACAACAACATTTATTTATATAGCACATTTTCATACAAACAGTAGCTCAAAGTGCTTTACATATTAAAGAATAGAAAAATGAAAGACACAATTATAAAACAAAATAAATCAACATTAACATCGAATAAGAGTAAGGTTCAATGGCCAGGGGGGACAGAAAAAACAAAAACTCCAGACGGCTGGAGAAAAAATTTAAAAAAATACCAAAAAATAATTAAAAAAATATAATAAAAAAATACCAAAGTTCATCTTAACAATTTTAGTCTTTGCATCTGTACTCTTACAAAATACTGAGAATTGTATTACATTATGGTCACTTGACCCTAGTGGTTCAATCACCTCTACACCCTCAATTCTATCCTGATTATTACAGAATACTAAATCCAGACAGGCTTCACCCCTTGTTGGTGCTTTAACATGCTGTGTTAAAAAACAGTCGCTGATTACTTCTAAAACCTCCTGCTCTTGTGCTCCTCCATCTGCAAGGTTATCCCAGTTAATATTTGGATAATTAAAGTCCCCCATGACTATAATATCCCCCTGTAAACTTGCCTTTTGATATTACTAAAAAGATGTGTGTTGAAATTACTGTCTGAATTGGGTGGTCTATAACACACTCCTAAAATAAGACCTTTTCCCTAATATTTTCCAGGCGAAGCCACATGTCCTCACTAAGATGGGGCTCATCATCCAACTGAAGATGACTTACATTTAATTCCTGTTTGGCATAAACAGCAACCCCACCTCCTTTTCTGTTCTGTCTATCCTTCCTAAAAAATGTGTATCCCTCTATGTTACACTCATCCCCATCTTTGTTATTTAGCCAGGTTTCCGTTATTGCTATAATATCATAATTATGCTCTGCTACATACAACTCCAACTCACTTACCTTATTTTTGATACTTCTAGCATTAAGGCAAGCTATTTTTAATGTGTTAATCCTTCTACCTTTACGTGTTTGCTTAAAATTTACATTACTATGCATTTTTATTTCTACACCATTGTTTGTTCTTCCATGTATAGATCTAAATCTGGCCTGTCCTAAACTCCCTGCCCCCCCATTCCCTAGTTTAAACAATCCTCGACTAGCCTACACATACGCCTCCCCAATACATTGGTGCCCCTCCGGTTCAGATGTAACCCGTCATGGCAGAACAGGTCCCATCTGTTCCAAAAGGAGTCCCAATGCCCCATAAACCTATACCCTTCTACCCTGCACCAAGATTTGAGCCACAAGTTAAGCCTTCTAATCTCCTCAATCTTACCTGGACTGGCACGTGGCACAGGCAGAACTTCGGAGAAGACTACCTTGTCAGTTCTGCTCCTCAGCTTGGTACCTAACTCTTTGAATTTGGATCGCAGAACTGACAGACTACCCTTATGTATGTCATTTGTTCCAACGTGGACAATGACAACTGGATCCACCCCCGCTCTGGCCAAGAGCCTATCCACCCTTCCAGGGAGGTCTCCCACCTGTGCTCCCGGAAGGCAACACACCGTACGAGACTCTCTCTCTCTGGAGCACACCTGCGCTTCAATCCCCCTAATGATTGAGTCCCCAACTATCACTACCTCTCTTTTTGGGAACTGGTTTTGAGGTGGCCCGTTGGGGCTCCTCAACCCTGCCTACCACCTCAGAATTATCAGAGTCACCGTCCAGCTCCTCCAGGACATGATAACGGTTAGACACTTCTAATTCTGGGGTTGATGCCCCCGGACAGTGTGCACCCTTTACCTTACGCCTTGTGACCGTGACCCACCTATTCCTACCTGTCTGGTCTGGAATCTCCTCCCGCCACCTTAGGGGTGCACACTATCTCTAAAGGACAACACCTGGGCCAAGTCCGCCAATTCTCTATTACAACGCAGGTCAGCCAACTCCTCCTCCAGTTCAGCGACCCTGAGCTCGAGGTGCTGGATCAGCTGGCATCTCTTGCAGATGTAGCCCTCATAGACAACTGGCTCTTCCAAACCATCATCTAAAAAGTCCAACATCCAACAGGACTTGCATTGCACTGGCCTCATTATTAAAATTTGATTTGGGATTACTAAGCTGCCTTAACTATTTTTTTTTTCTTCTTAAAATTAAATTTCTTCTTCTTTCAGCTGCTCCTTAACTTAAATGGTAACACTAAGATCTGCTACAGATATTTTACACCTTTTCCCCTTAAGCTCCTGTACTGTTCTCCCTCTCAGCTGCCTGCTGTTTGCCTTTCTATGAGGTTAACTTTACTTTTCTCTGTCTCTTCTCCTAACTTTGCGCTCTTCTTACTTATAAGCTCTTCACTCGCACTGTTTGTATTCCCCCGTATTAATGAACCAATACGCTGCGCCCACTTAACTGTTCTGCCTCTGGACCGCTAAGGACTGTTTAATCTAAAATAAACAAATAAATAAAACTTTACTACCTTATTTGCTCCTACTGCCCCTTGTGCCTGATCAGCGTCTTAACGCAGGCTGCTTACCTGCGCACTGCTGAGTTTCCACCTTTTACTGCTTTGAAGTCAGCCGCGGCCTTTTTTTCTTTTCCTTTAAACTAAGGAATCGCTGTTACGACGACGCGGTTATTTATTTACAAATGCCGATATCAGTTACTGCTGCTTTCTACCCTGCCACCTCGATGCTAATTCAAATACAGATAACAAGAAAAGAACAAGTACAAGTACAAATAACTTTTCCAAGCGCACTTCCAAACACCCAGCTACTTTTGCTCTTGTGCGGGCGAAAAAAAAGCAAAAAAACCCTTCTAAAGGGAAAAAAGCTTTAAAAATTCCCACACGGTTCCTTAGCAGCAACTAAAACCCAAGTTTTTAAGAGCAAAATGTATTTTTTATTTAAATCTCACACCACAGAACAAACCAACAACTCTCAACAGACTCTAGCGTTTGCAAAGCACACGTGACTCTCAGCTCTCCCTGACAGGGCTGTAGATCAAGAGGGTCTCTATGCCAACTATGCTGGGGCATCCATACCTAACAGATGGTAAAGGTGTCTGACTATGTAATGTAATGAACAAAGTCATGGAGTGGGGGGTGAAAGGCTAATGGAACTTCTTCTGGTTGGTGAGTGTCAGCAGAAGAAACATCCCCTATGGGATAAGACCAAGTACAGTTCTCAGTACAGAGCACCGGTAGTCTGGAAACTTCCATGGCACCCTCCCCTTTTAATTCACAATGGCCTAAGGGGTATAGTTTGCAGAGCCCACTAAGTAGTATAATCATTTAGAAGTAATGCAGTGTAAAAGTACAGATCAGAAGTAGCACTATTCTTATGTGCTATGCCAAAGAAAAGAGGGCAATGCCGCTCTGCCCTACAGTTCTTACATCTGAAACTTGAAACTGAAATAGAAAAACTATTGAAACAATGTTATTTGTTAAAGGTACTATAATAATGATTGTTGGTTGAACTGTGCAGATTAGATTAATCAAGGACTAATCAGGTGATTACTCATTGTGATTTAGAATATGTGAATGTAAGAATGTGCCTTGCAGCTGATAATTAGGTGTGTCACCATCTCATTGTGACTGATGCTGCCAGGATAGATGGTGACCTTTAAGACCCTGAACTGGGTTAAGTGTGTTTGATAATAAATAGATAAAAGATGCTTTGAAATGAACCATTACAAACAATTTTTGTTGACTTTAAGACTGTTCATAAAATAGCAGCAAGCAAATCCTTGCAGGGCCAAAGATGAACTTCTCTGTGGATGTTACTCATATAATAATCTCACAATAATAACTGTCAAATTTCAAACTTATGTGTGAAATATTGTTGGAAAGAACACACTAGTCCCGTTGCCTGCCCAGACAGAGTACGCCCTATTTTAAAGTATGTGTCCCTTTTGTGCTGCCAGCCTCAGAATCTTCCAAAGTCTCTTTTGAATTCCCAGTCTTTTTCCTGCAGATTTTTGTTTACTGCTGATCTTCTCCATCTTGTAAATGTTGATTTAGAGATTTATTTCCCATTCCACTCAGTCCTGCTAGTCCACAATCTTTTGATTTGGCCTCTTCCCCAGATTTTTGAATAACTTGGACAGTCCTGACCTATCAGCACCTCCAGTGTTTGAAATTTAAAAAGTCTACACCGCCTTACGCTTCTCAAGCTGACTCGTCCATTAGGTGGCGCATACAACAACGTGCTTTTATAAGCAATTATTCAGGCTTTATTTTATGCATAGTTACAATGATCACAAAATATCTTATGCTGTAATACTTCAATCATTTTCATAGCTCAAATAATAGAATTTGTTGAACCACTTGCCGAGCAATTATGTAAAAATTGGTGTTTTGTGTATGTAAAACAGCCAATTTTATGCCCATTTGTAAATCCCTTGTGCATAGAAAAAATGGCTTGGGAATAACTCTTCATTTCAAACTATTTTTCATGAAATCTTGCATGATTTTCTAAAGACTAAAATGTCTATTTACATTTCCTTGCCTCTTTAGCCTATAAAACCATCATTTTTTCTTTCCAACCAATGTGAAATGTCACGCAACCTCCTTCAGTTAAAATGTAAAACCTGTCAGCTTCACAGATAGTTTTTGCTTATACAATTAATGAACTTACAGTCACCCCAACTTCTGCCCAACAATTGGGTAATATAGTTGGTATCAACTATGAAAACACAGTCTGTTTAAAAAGAGAAAAGCACAATGGGTGTCCAAAACAAGAATTCAGAGGTGAGACAACTCCAGTATAAAAGGCATTTTTATGGTAACTTTAGTACTCCCAGGGCCGTGGATAAAACTTAAAAATATTTGAAAACAATTATTCCCTGAGACAGTATGAAGGGTATGGTCTACAGCATAGATGACAACTAATTTTTTCTTATTTGACTAAACCATTAAACTGTTAAATACATTCATGCATTTGGTAGCATATTTTTAAAAGGATGGGTTCTGTGTGTACAACATGTGTTGTATTTCATAACAATGCTTGCTATTCTTATCCTTGGGTTTAGTAATGTCTTTTCTTTGAGATAAGGAAAATGAAACACTGGAGAAAAAAGAAGATAAGAGACATGACATTACTGTGGCAAACCAAATGAAAGCTAAATATTGGAAACATCCTTCACTTTCTTTCCTTTTTAGCATGGAAATAGCCTTTAATTTTTTTCCTTTGCCAATTCATACAGATACAGCCCTACACTGTCTGCTATGTTGTTTCACCTAAAAGAAAAAAGCAACACACATAGTCAAATGGGCTTTTGTCATAATATGTTTCCATCAACCATCAAATATCTAAAGGTGTCGCTTTGAATTGTACCCTCAGACCTGAATCATTTGGGAAAAATACCCTCAACATGAAACTATCTGAGTCTGCCTGCTCATGCAAATTAAGGACCAATCAACCAATCACAAGAGAGATGTTCAAGGATGTTTACAGTTTGGGCATAGGAAGGTTGGCAATTTGGTGACAATTGGTTTAGTTGAAGTGGACTGATCAAAATTGGGTGGGATTTTGTTGGACTGGGTGAGATTTTGACTGTGATTGGGCTGTAAAGTGTCTGTGAGTTCTGGCAACCTGAACAGGAACGGCCCCTTGTAATTCTTTAAATCAGTGGTATTTTAGAAACATTGAATGAATTGGAAAAGGAAAGTTCTGTCAGTCTGAATGGCCGGTTATCATTGTTTACCTACTTGAGTGCTTTTTTTGGGATGGCTCCAACCCTTTATCCAGGTTTTGCTGGACTATGCCTGGTGTTATCATGGAAGAAACAGTTAAAGAAAATGAATGGATGTATGTGCAAATCAGTTTACAGAGACATTCATTTATTGTAGTGCTTACCACAGTGATCAGTTTCATAAAACTCTTTAGAGAGCAATTACCCTTTCAGTGTGACTTTTTATGTAAAGTTCCTTTCAATTTACAAAGTAATTGGCTGATTTTTAAAGGAGCATATTTGCAGTCCCTCAGTTTATTTTATAGAGTTACAGATTGGAATCACACATTGGCAAATATTGCAGAGTGACTACATGGAGCAGAAAACAAACCATAGACACATTTCACATTGGACAAGCTTACCCTTTCCCTTGTGATCCTAATGAATGTCTCTGTGTTTCAGATGAGGTGAGTCTTACCCCTCGAGATGAGGTCCTCATTGACATCGATGATAAGGAGCCACTTATTAGAGACCAGGTGAGTGTTTTCTATCTGTAATACTGAACAAGAATGTTTCACTGTTACGCATATGAGCCTGGCCTAAATGAAAACATAATAGCGTTGACTTTGTTTCTGCTAGAGTGGAGTCACGTCATTTCCAATAATGTTTATTTACAGTGATATAAGGATGGGTGAAAGATTTAAAGGAATGACTTAAAAATAAATGCCAGAATTTTTCAGTGGGCACTTTGGGTCATTGGTTTAATCAAACCCTCTGTTTGTTTTCAATCAGTTCTAATCAGCATAGCTCAGACATTTCTGTAAGGCTGTTTTATCCTCTGAATAAAATTAGGTTTGTTCCAACCTTTTTTTTTAGATTATTGAAAATTTAAGGAAAACATCAAGAAGGGGAATAGTAACCAATAATTAATTTCAACTTACATTTTTGTATTGCACTTTTCACTAAGTACAGACTCAGAGCTTTTACACAAATACATCGCTATAATGCGATAATACTAAAATATCACTGATATACATGAACACACTAATTACAGTAAATACAGTAACACTGTATAACTGACCTATTTGTGTTAGATTAAGAAACAAAATATGGCAATATTAGTCCATTAACTTTATAATTGAGTTGTGGCCACAAAGGAGCAAGCGAAAACAAAAACTCCAATCAGCAAACATAAACCTCCAGGATCTCCATGGTCAGTTATTACAGAATAAGTCATAGACATTGTTAGCAGTCTAGCTGGCCAGCCCATCCAGTGGTGGACATTCCACAATACTATTGTTGTGAAAAGGAGCTTTGCCACAGTTAATATTAATTTGTTTCCATTATTTTTTTACCGTGACTTTTCTTGTTAGTGACTTCTGCATTATTGTTGCCTGACACTCACTTTCTGTGCCTGTTGATGGTAATTTGATTTTGTCCTTTTATTTTGTTGAATAATCTTTTTGACTTCCTGGTTCTGACCTTAGCTTAGTTATTTCATCTTGCTTTTGTTTGTCCTTGGAAGCAACCTCATTTCTCTGTCTCTAAATACATAATAATGTAAAGATTCACTTCCTTGGTGAGTCATTGTAAATTTAATTATATGCTGGGGAGTCTAACAAGCATATTTAATTCTTTCATCATTGAATTCCAAAACTCCTGTTATCTGCAGTGTCACTTCCCATGGTAATATAGTAGTGAAATAACAGACTACAGAAGAGTTGGTGGTCTGTAACAGCTTTATGGTTATCACGTTTATAATTTTGTGTACTGGGAATAGCTAATCAGCAGCTCTCAGCAGGGTATGCTAGACTAAAGTAATGAGTATTCAGTTTGAATTTAAATACACTGACACCAAAGGTTCATCTCTTACATAAGCTAACAAACTGTTCAACAGCTTCAGAGCTCTATAGCTAAAAGCTTGACCTTTTACTGTTTTATTACTAGCAGATTATCTAGTGGCTTCGCTCACTGAGCGGAAGGGAAAAAAATAAAATGCAGAATCCGGAGGAATTTGTGGCTCGCATCAGGCAGCTGTGTGACGTGGTAGCCTGTGAAGACTGCATCCGTCGAATCCGATTCTGTTCAGCACGTTGTTGGGGTGTTTGTGAGGCCCTCAATTGTGATTGTCATATACGTTGATCAGCGAGCCTTCTCTCTCGATCTGTTTCTGTCTCACTTTCTCTGTATAACCTGACTCTTTTTGTCAATGTTGATGGTTCCTGAAGTTCCCCAATACATTTTTTTGGGGATTTGCCCCAGTATTTTAAATGTCGGCATAAACCTAGACTGTTCAGTAGGAGCCAAGCTGCCAAATGATGTCATCTGAAAACACGAATTGTATTTCGTAATGTTCTGTAGAAAATGAGTTGAATGTGGATTTGCGCCAGAAATAAGAGACAATAACAGTTCAGGTGGAAGGCTTAAAGGTGTTAATTTCCCATTGCCATCTGAACACATTCCACGTGATTCAAATTTAAACCGCGCTTCCCAGCGTCCACTTTGTTGTTACGACCCGTCGCCGCTGAAGGCGGTTTACAGCTCGGCGCAGTTAAAAAGTGGAAAGACGCAAAGCTGTTTTCTTCATCTTTTCTACTATCAAGTACTGGGAATTAAAAAAAAAGTTACAATGTGGCAGTTTTGTCTGTCTCTCAGTGCTGGAGTCCAGAGCAGAGGGCTGGAAGAGGGCGACACGCGGCGCACTATGTAATACGTAATTTCCATATCGCGTGGTCATATGTAATTTCCGTTTCAAACGAGAAAAGAATTTTATATATATAGATTACAATATTTAGGACATCTGGGTCTTGCAATTGTAAGATATACTGTACTCTAGCATGTGTATGTTTTTAAGCAAGATAAGTAGGCAAGACATGGGAAATCTAAAGCTTTATATGTATGTAAGAAGAAGGATTTTGATATTACCTCTAAAGTTAACTGGAAGCAAGTGTAATGACTTTAGAACTAAAGTTATGTGGATATACAGTACTTTGTATTTCCTAGTAATTATTTCTGAAGCAGCATTTTAATTTAATGCATGATTTAATTTTACTGTATCCTTCATACTTGGAAAATGGCTTCATTTTCTGATATTTATAAGCTTATAAGCAAATTTTAGTTAGTGTTGTATTGTAATATGTGTAGATGGACTGGTGTCAAAGATATTACTTTAATCCGGTGCGGAGTTAAAACTAATGTTTAAACTTATTAAGTGAAAAGCGGAGAATCATATGCATAAGAGTGAGTAGTTAGTGAGTATATTTTTTTCTAATAACTCTTAGGAGCATCACCTAAAATAAAAACCCATAATGGTGTGAGCAGTGAGCTCAAAGACATATCATGTCTAACTTCAGAATGTAATAATGGGGTACTGTCAGAACATTTCTAGTAGCCTCTAGTATTTCAAGTATGAAGTAAACCATGAAGACACAGTGCCTGAGGGTGCAACATCATTTTCAAGTCTGTGTAACAGAATAGTGTAGTCAGTGGTTTCCACAATAGCAGTAGCATTTCCTCCATCAGAAGAAACCAAAAGCATTTCAGGAGCATTTCCTCCATTAAAAGATATCAAAATGTCTTTTTCAACACTGCATGATGCTGTTTCAGTAGTGTAACTAGTGCAAAAGCCACACTGTAAACCGTTTGTTTCTAGTCAATAAATACATGGCCTCACACCACTCTACATGCTTATTTCATGTGCTCCCCACCCACTTTGTAGAGCTAACAGAAGGCATCACCTCAGCTTCCATAACTCATATAGTTTACTGGAATGTCCATACGTTTAATATTAGTGGACAGGTGAAGTAAAGAATTTAGAAATAAAGAGGAAGAATAAGGGAAAGAGTGAGAATAAGTTTACTTTTTCCACTTTTCCAGATATCTGAAAGGGCTACTTGTGGCATTAATATTCTTAGAGATTAGAGAAAAGATTTCTCTTTCAAGACAAGCTTTACCATTGTGAACATAAACGTGTCCACATGTGCGTGGGGAATGTTGAACAGCCAACCCAAACAAAATACACAAAACTGCAGATAGTTATTGACTTTTCCTTGTATATATTATTATAGTGTCACTTTGTTGGCCTTCAATTTATGTTCATGAGATGCTACTTTAATTACATGAGAATTTGCAGCTAACAAAAAATGAGAACATTTTAAAATACTTTATGAATGTTATGACCAAAAAATGAGGCTAAGGCCTTCAAAGTTTAAAAAATGTCCTCCAATTTTATAAAGGGGAAAAATGTAAAACTCAATGAAATTTAAGTTATTTATTACAAAGAATAAAAAAAAGCAATCCAGGAAAAAGTGCACAAACAGGTTTTGTCAAAAAGACAAGGACTTAAAGACAACAAATCCAACAAGCAGTAAACCAGTATCAGTAGCTAGGTGGTCAAAACCATAAATTTCAAACAAAAATAGTAAGTCCAAAATCAGGAGTCAAAAACCTGCAATGCCCAAAGTACAGTTACAACCCTGGCAGAAATATAACAATAGCCAGTCACAAGAAGGAAGGTTTGTACCATTGATGTATTATGATGTCTTTGCACAAGGCAGCCTTGTAGTTTTAAAATACTTCTGTCTGCAAGGGGTCTAGCACTATGCCTCTACAATCAGTACATACATAGTGAACACTATGGACATTAATTACTGCCTTTTTCTCAATTAGACGCAAGTAAAGACTGGTGTATTAATTTCAGTGTGAGGACAGAACTGACTACAAATCAACAGATAATAAAGTTGGATAATGATTTGTAATGGATGAACAGAAAGATAACAACTGTGGCACACAGTAAACTGTAACCTAACAACAGTTTGTGTTTGGCTGGAGGAAAAGCACAGATGCATGCATCATTTCTTTTCTATTGCTTTCTTCTCCATTTAGCAGATAAAGAAAATACTGACAGAAACACAAGATAATAAATAATATCTTGCTTTACATGAAAATAGAGTGAATTCTCAAGTGGTTTCAAATGTGTTCTCCCGCAAACCTATGGTACATTAAGAAAGCCCAGAGTGGGTTTTGGTCTGGAATAGCATGGATGATAGGTTTTGATTTCTGTGTAAAACACATCAAGCCATGTTTGCATAGGGGTCTGTGCCCATATTGATCAAGCGTCTCAGTATAGAAAAACGGTACAAACTGGCTCAAAATTCTCAGAGTGATGCAAATCTGGTCATACTCTTAGGCATGTTATCAATATTCCTGTTTTGTAAAAATTCTCCTAACTTCATCAGGATTTAGGAGAGCTCAAAAGTTAAGTCTGTAGGAGCTGCCAGAAGATGGTGTTCAGGAAGAGAGTGGCATGCACATCCTGAATAAAGGGTAAATGCTTTGAAAACTTTGGACAACAATGAACTCATAAGAAGAAGATGAGATTGAATAATTTTTATAACAAGTCTCATTCGTTACATGATTGATCCATCTACAAAAGAAGCCATGCTCTATCACATGAAATGAAAGTGCTGGCAATGTTTTGACCACAGGGAAAATGCAGTTTTGCAGTAATTATGGTTTGGGTATGTTACAAACGACCATTTCTCGAATTTTGCACCAAACATTAAAATCCCTTACAATGTGTGAGGTAAAAGGCTATTTTATACATTTCCCTACTACTCCAAGGAAGGTAATGTTTGAGCAAGCCACATTCACGCAAATATAATCAGCATACACGTAAAGATCATTGCCCCAAGTGCAGATGAGCACACATATTTAAATCAAAGGGAGTGTCACAGTATCAATTCATAGGCTGCAATGGATGCAAATTGTATCATAGTGGCCAACATATTACCCTGAAGATAAGCCGGGTTAGATGGGCGACTGACTGCGAAATGTCACACACGCATGCAGAGCTTTGCATTTCATGAACCACTGGAACATTTTACAATCCTGGGAAGGTTCATGAACACTTCTGGGGTATTAGATAAATCTAGTCTTGCAGAGATAAGAGGGGATCTTGGACAGAGACACGGCACTTGACTCTGGAAGACAAACAGAACATTGGAAGTGTGACCACAAGTAATAGTCATTGCTAGTATCAGTATAATAGTTACTTTACGAGGCACTTCCTGTAACTGTAAGTGGGGAGGTGATTCTTCTGAAAATACGGCTGTGGATTATTCATTGTTAAATACAGTAAACATGCCTGTTGTTGGGTTTTACTCTCATTCAGTTGGAGTGACTCGGTCTTTCCATCTTGGTGCTGGTTACTGTACAATTCTTTGTTATTGTCGTGATCAAGTAGAAATAATAGCAGGCAGCTTAGTAAAGTATCCTACCCTTTTATGTTTTCCTCCTTGCCAGTGTGAACATTGGGCTCTTAGTCACCTCTCTTACCAAGACCATCTTCCCCAAGGCAGCCAGCCATAGGAGGGCTTGCAGTTGTTCCAAACCTCTTCCATTTAAGGATGATGGAGGTCTCTGTGCTCTTTGTAGCCTTCACCAGATTTGTGCCGTGACACAGTCTTATTCTTCTCCCACTAATACATTTAGTATTATTCTCCTGTTAGTGCACTAACATACGCTGGTGTGTTCATCAGAAGTCAACCAGACCTCTCAGGCTTTGAATTTGGCTTGTTGTTCAGCTGAAGAGTTGTCTAAAAATGTCAGCTGTGCAGAGGAGTACGATCTTTTGGATCTCTTTTACGTTGACTCTACATAGGAGTTTGTCCAGCTGCTATTGGGACCCAGTCTTGATGGTTCCCAGTGTGCCTACTCCTACTTGTGTTTCTCATGTGTCTGACTTTGATCTCAAGGTCTTTATATTTGACAATCTTCTCTGTCTCATTGTTTCGGATGTTATTGTCATGTTGGATTGTCACATCGATGAAGATGCCTAACTTGTTCTTCTTGCCGTGGAACATAATGTGCAGCCTATTATTATTATTATTATTATTATTATTATTATTATTATTATTATTATTATTATTATTATTATTATTATCTATTTTGGTGAAGCCTTACCGTTTCTATCAGAAATTCGCAAAATGTCATCATGGGTGCAGATTTATGGCAAAGGATGCTGTAATATCGTTCATTTCAGATATACATTCCTACTCTTAGCTGGGACTGAGACTAGGACATTTCATAAATATGTGTTATGTTTTACTCTGAGGTAGGGCACATTCTGATGCTAGTGTAACTTTTAGAGCAATTCCTAGGAGTAATTCTGAGACGCTTGATAAATACGAGCCTTGATCTTCGCTGAGATGTGGAGATGGCCCTTACAACACTACATCTTCAGAGTAGGAAGGATGGTACGTAGTTGGTGATTTACTACTAATATTTTCATTGACTGATTAAAACATGTTTATTAGCCTGGTGTCAAAGCTGTCATATCATAAATGCTGGTGACTACTTATCTCCTAACCGCTGGACCTTTAATACAACACTTGTCTAATTTTTATGCCACAACACTCTTACTATATTTATTTGCAAAAATATTCACAAAACCCAGGTCTCTGCTCTCCTGTGGTTTTAGTGTAAGGGATGGCATCTAAATGTGCCTCCAAAGATCTGTCAGTACAGAGAACTGGTTATCCTTGGCTTTAATTACATGTGCTCAAGCCAGGCAGACAGCTGTGACCTTGAACAAATACTGACTGTGAGCCTCTCCATGACAAGAAGATTAGAGCCAAGGGCACAGAAGACAAATGGGAAGAAAGCAGCTTCTGACAGGATGGATGTTTGCTCCGTATTTCTCTGCCCTTCTCATCTACCACATTAAAATAGCACTTTAGGTAATTTGCTGACTGCCTTTAGGAATGTGTTTAAAAATTCAGAGCAAGTTCAAATTAACTTTTCCCTCCTTTCAAACCACTAAGCACTGGAAAATTAAAAAAATTCCCGCATCTTGAAATTTTTTCACTTTCACAGCTGTGACCCTTCAGTCTCTATTTATTTAATCAGAGAATTGAGAATGAAGGAAAAAAAATTGGGTCCTGTGCAGTATGTTTCCATGGCCATGACCACAAATCTCTTTAAGTCTCTTTACCTTTTATTGAGCTGTTCAGCTGAAGTGGCTGGATGCATAGTTAAAACATTTCTTTCTCTTTAAGCTGATTTATAGGCGGGCATTGGTTTCTCATTAAAGACTGGTGGCAATGAAAACAGGGAGGCAGCTGCTGTGGCTTGGAAGGGATGTTAAGTGGGACAAGTTATGTGTCTTAATGTAAAGACTGGTATAATGACACCACTCCACTTTGATGTTTGAAATGCTTGACTCAATACATCCAGTTTGAAACCCATCACGCTGTGCAGAAGGTATGATTTGGTAGTTAAGCAATGGACTGTAAAGCAATGGGTCGCTGGTGTTGGTTTAGTCCTTCACACTGATACACCATGTAATCCTGACAGTGCTTTACTTCACAGCATGAAATGGTGTTCATTATAGAAATGTATTGTATCCCATAAAGATTACTTAATAGATTATTTCAATACACCGAAAGCCTGAATGCCTTTGTAGGTAAGAAATTAAATTATTAAACATAATTGCTGTGCCAGCAGCAAGTGCCATGGAGGAAAGACAGGCATCCTGGCTGAGATGGACAATGATTTCTTGCCCAACCAGGAGGACATAATGAAAGTATAGCAAGAGTGGAGATTTATCCCAGTCAGAGGACAAAATAACCTGAGACAAAACAGGAGATTTTGGGCAAATAACATCAGCTCTATGTCCACAGATGAAATAATGAAGCTTTCAAAGAAAAGAACGCCACACCTACTTTCAAACCTGGAGGAGGCCCGGTTATGTTTTGGGGCTGTTTTGCTGTGTCTTACAAGGGGTGCTTTGAGTCTGTAAAGTTAATAATGAAATCTCAAGACTTTCAAGATATTCTGGAATGAAATGTACTGGCCAGTGTCAAAAATACCATCTCAGTGAGGGAGGCCACCTATAGATCTATGAGAACTCTGCAGGAGTTACAAGCTGAAAGACTGTACAGACAGCAAATGTCGACCAAATGCTTCACCAGTTGTAGATTAATGGGAGAGTGGCAAAAGAAAAAACACACATGACATCTCGGCTAGAGTTTGCCAGAAGGCACAATGGGGAATCTAAAGCCAGCTAAGTTTCTATTCTTTGAACTTTTTGGCCATCAGATTAAACAGTATATTTGAGCACTATACATTATCAAAAATATGCCATCTCTACTGTGAAGAATGGCAGCATCATACTGTGGAGATGCTTCTCTGCAGCAGGCCCTGGGAGGCTTGTGAGGGTAGATGGGAGGATGAATCTAACAAAACATGGGAAAATTCTGGTTGAAAACCTGAAAGAAAATTCTGAAAGAAACCTGTGCATTAGGGAAGATTTGTTTTCCATTAAACTACAGAAGAATGTTTTAAAACAACAATGTTAATGTCCTGATGTAACCAAGGTAGAGTTCAGATCTAATATCACTGAGAATTCATGGCTCGACTTGACAGAGCCTGAGCAGTTTTTTAAAGATGAATGAGGGAAAATGGCAGTGTCCAGATGTGCAAAGAGACCCTTGAACACAGACTCAAGGCTGTCATGGCTGCCAAATCTCATCTATTAAATACTGACTTGAGGGGGGTGAATACTTATGTGATCGGTTATTTTGTGGTTTATATTTTTACCTAATTTACACCACTTTGCAGTGATCTGTTTTTATTTTGACATTACATATTTTTTTTCTGTTGATTAATGTCAAAAAAGCCAAAGTAATTGCACTGTATAATTCAATGTTGAATAAAAGTCAAATGGGAAAACTTACAAGGAGGTGAATCCTCTTTATAGCCACTTTAATAGTATTAGCTTCAGCACTTGAACATAATGTTTCGTCTACACTGCTACTCACTGTATAAGGTTTGTGAGTAACTTTAACTGCTAGTGCTGGAGACCCTGTCTATCAGTGATTTGTAAGGGGATCTGAATAAAAATGTCAATTGAATGTTGTAAATAGCACAAATAATTTTTCTCAAAATAGGTCACAACTTATAGAAGCAGAATTCGTCTTCTCTGGCTTCACGACATGAAATGACACCAGGGAGCCCAGCAATGCAGCTCTCATACAGAACTGTTACATGAAAGCCTTGTCGAATTCCAGTGCCTCTTGCGGCAGGCCTGCTCCTAATTAGGCCTATTACAGAGACTGGCTTTTTGAAGTTTACATTATTGTGTGTATAATGCCCTGGCACAGTGTGAAGGGTGGCTGGTTTAGATGTGGTACATCGTCACGGGCAAACTATTATTCTGCAGAGCTCGCCCCTGTCACCACAGGCGCCACAAAATCCTCTTTATTTCATTTTCAGCCAGGAATTTACTAAGGGAAATTTGGTGGGGGATAAGTTAAAATTACTAAAAGATAAACCCATTCCTCTCATCCCAAGATCCCCCCATTCGTTTTATTTATTTATTAATTTATTTATTTTGGGAAAAAAAGAATAATGGTACAAATCAGGCTGTTATTTGCAGTTTTTTTTTTCCTGCATGAAGTCACTCGAAAGAAAAGAAAAAAAGTGTAAGCATTTAATCTACGCTTACTGTTATTTATTTAGCTGTGCTTTTATTGCACACCACAAATATCATCAAAAGGCTTTATGAAAGATTTAGGCAAGACTGTAAATACAATGAACGTTCAATATCATTCCAAGGTGTGTTACAAATACATTACAAAGTTAATTTTTGCTGCTGGAGTGCTATCAGGTGAGGTGACTCACTCAGGGTCACACTATAAGTGTGATGGATTCATCCAATTGTGCTCTACACGCTGATTATTTAACTACTTAGCCACATTTGATACCCCATGAGTCCACAGCCATGGACCTCATCCTTTTCTCAGGACATCAGAAGTCATAATTGAGATGGACTGAGGCAAATGATGACACAAACACCAAGTATAGTGCTAAAGTATAATCCATCCATCCATTATCCAACCCGCTATATCCTAACTACAGGATCACGGGGTCTGCTGGAGCCAATCCCAGCCAACACAGGGCGCAAGGCAGAACGCAAGGCAGGACACAAACCCCGGGCAGGGTACCAGCCCACCGCAGGGCGTGCACACACACACACACCAGGGACAATTTTGAATCGGCAGTGCACTTAACCTGCATGTCTTTGGACTGTGGGAGGAAACCGGAGCACCCAGAGGAAACCCACGCAGACATGGGGAGAACATGCAAACTCCACGCAGAGAGGACCCGGGAACCTAACTGCGAGGCAGCAGTGCTACCCACTACGCCACCGTGCCTCCCCTAATGTATAATGTGTATTTTTATTAGCAATATTGTCCACAGTGTAGTACAAAAAAGTCTTAATCCTTTAAAAAACAGTGCATTGTAAAGAAGTTAAAATGAATAAATAACGCATATAGTTTAAATCAAAGATAAAATCAATCAGAATCTGTTTCCTTTTATTATGCTCTCCAGTGCTCTCTTTCTGTCTCTCCCATCTCATTCCACTCACCCAACATGCATATTTAGCAGGGCTGAAACACAAGCACATACAGCTCATACACCAACTCCAGTCACAGCCATCTCTGTCAGTACCCACTGGGATACGTGGAGCCCAACTCCTCTGTCTTGCCATCTTTCTTCAGTCCAGGAGGACCCCTGGAGGATTCTCCTCATAATCAGCAGGGGTTGATCCACTCCTAGAAAAACTTCCACCCACACTCCTCTATGGGGATCTCATCCTTCAGCTTGCACTGGCTCCAGCCCTATTTTGCTCTGCTGTCTTTCTCTCTGTCTCCGTGACTTTGGTCCTTCCTGATTTCTTTCTTGATCATTCTGACCTCCTCAGACCTTTTTATAACTCTGTGAGTGCACTTTATGCAAAGAGTCAATATTTGCAGTGTTGGCACTTCTTTTTCAAGACTTCTGCAATTCGCCATGGCATTCTGTCAATCAACTTCTGGGTCAAATCCTGACTGATGGCAGCCCATTCTTGCAATGCTTAGAGTTTGTTAGAATGTGTGGGTTTTTGTTAGTCCACCCACCTCTTGAGGATTGACCACAAGTTCTCAATGGGATTAAGGTCTGGGAAGTTTCCTGACCATGAACCCAAAATTTTAATGTTTTGTTCCCCAGGCCACTTAGTCATCACTCCATCATGCCACCAAATTCTTCTTGGATGGTTGGGAGAAGTTGCTTTCGGAGGATGTTCAGAAGGGTGAGCAAACTAGGGGTACTGCAATTTATGGTGTCATCCTCATACATCTTTTACATTTGTTTGTTTCCAATAGTTTTGTATTCAAGCATTAACAGTTCGATTAGGAGTTGGTACTTCAAATTTTTGATGTATTCTGCTACCAGTAAGGAGAGAAGGAAAAAAATAAGTGTAACACAGTTGAAAAATTTTTAAAATAAAGCTTGTTTACATTGTTTATTTGCACTATACACAGGAGTAAACTATACATAGACTTCCAATTTGCAGATCATGCACCATGTATGGAGCCCGTGATCACAGGACCGATATCACAGGTTGGCTTGTTGGGCGTTCAAAGACCTCAGAAATTCAGAAGCTCCAATTGGACAGCCAATTGGACTTCATGTTTCTGTCGCTTGGTTTACTTGATTTGAGTCAGATAACTCCTCCCATCTCCCTAATCTTAACCATAGTGTAACCGGGTATATCGCGTAACATCACTGACATATAAAGTAATGCAACAACCTCATCAACCGAATGGAGCTCTGGAGGTCTGTAGCCTGACTTGTGTTATTGCTCCTTCATGAACCATCAAATTAATAATGCTGACAGTCACAACGATTTCCTGTTAAGAAAGTTGAGAGATGGCTTCAAGTTAACACCAATCAGGAGCACAGAAAGGAGAAGCAGCTCATGCTGCACTTGTTGCAGGTGTTGTATTGAAATCTAAATTTGTCCAACTTGCAATAAGCTAGCTAATGTTACATTAACTGCTATTACGCTAAAGCTAGCGGTTTACTGGGGTAACAATGGATTATATGTAAGTGTTTTGATATCGAGTGTGGAAGATATTTTATCTGATGTAACATTGCCTAGTTGACTGTAGATTATTTATTACCTCCACATAAACCTCAGGACCTACACATGTTGTTAAAAGCTGCTTACGTCAGTCAACATATCAAGTGTTCTGAGTGTTGTTGCACTGAGGAGACGTTTGTAAATTTTACCAACACACAGGCTCTCTGACTTTATAATTTGTTACTAGCTGAATTGTGGGAGAACACCACACAAGAAACTTGACATACAAAAAGAGCAATTAGCTCAGATTAACTTTAACTGTTGGTTAATTTTATTGGCCGCTAAAATTGCTGATTCAGTTAGTGCCGTATTGCTATTTGCTGCCATTGGAAGGTCAAAAATTCGTACGTGTAGGTGATATATTCACATATCCATGCTTTAATATGTCAAAATATTCAGCTTCATTTTGGATTTACTGTATTAAGTACGTTTATTAAACATGTTCAGTAGTAGTAGTAGTAGTAGTTTTCTATTTTATTATTATTATAAGTAGTAGTATTTTATATACTACTACTAGTAGTAGTAGTTGTAGTCTTTTATGCTAGTAGTTGTAGTCTCTAATGCTTTATTAAATTATCCATTATTAATATTATTATTAGTAGTAGTAATATTAATATTGTTTTTGTAGGTGTTGTATAATATGTCACATGTGATACTTTGACCATATCAAGTACCAAAGAGTAACAGCACATTGATACCTTGGACCATTATTATTATTATTCATATTATTATTAGTATTAGTAGTAGTAATAGTAGTATTACTAATTAGGCCTTCATTTATAAAGGAAACAAATCAAAAATTTACCCTTAAGTTTGCCTCTTTCTTTACAGTATTTACAGTATCATTTAACGGCATACTGCACGATAACGTGCAATGAATACACTTGACATATAGTTTTCATCCTCTTTCTCTGTACGTTTAGCATTTGTTTGCTCAGAGTTTAATGCACTTGCTGCTTCCTGAGCAGCTCTTCTTTTATCCACCCTAGCGTCCCGCTTCTTCTCTTCTTACGTCGGCACCTTTATTTAGTTGTTTGCAATTTACATGACTACTGTCTTTAGGTCTGCAAATATCTGTTAATAATGCTGATTTGGAATATCTGATTAACATTTACTACATAGTATCAAAGTGAGTGCATCTCCAGCACCTGCACCGTGTTTGAAGTGTGATCACATTTACAAGATGCAAAACACCCTTGTGCTGCAGATTATGGACGTTTAATTGTCGGGCATTCATTTTACGTTAATGCAGTACATAGTTTGATCTACTTGAACATAAGTTGAATTTAAACATTTTTTTTATTATGCTCAACTGCTATCTGCTCATGAGACAAATTTTTTATAAGGTGTTCTATGTGAGCTTGTATGTATGTATGTTTGAATATATTTTTATGCGGATATTGACTAATTACAGGCAGAAATATTTCCCATAATGCCTAGAGTTTCTTTTAGTTTGATTGGTCCCATGTTGGATCACATTCATACTTCATGTGAACTACCCCAGGGTTCAGTACTACACAGAGACGATTGTTTCTAAAGGCTTTCGGTCCGGTTGCTTTGGTCTACACTACAGAGCAATTGGAGTGTTCACATCTAACAAAATGAACCAGACTACAGGGAAATCACTCCCCGAAAAAACTGCTACAAATGAACTAGGTGTGAAAATACCTTAAAATTTGCATGTACCCATCCTGTTAGCTGAGCAACAGAACTGTACAGGGTACTATATAGTGTGTGGCATGTAAAGAGTGGAATGAGGAATAAATGTTTTGAGAAAGAGGGAGAGGGCATTTGTGGAGTTCAGTGGAATGAGGGCATGAGGTGAAGATAAAGGGGTGTGGAGCAGCTAGGAGTGGACAACAAACAAACAAAAAAAAAAGTCTGAAGCTGAATAAACCAGGCCAAGAAAAAGTGTCATATTGTTTGCAAATGTTCAGTCTCTGGAAAATAAAATGGACGAGCTCTGCTCTCGGATTTCCACGCAGAGGGACATTCAGGATTGCTCCATATTGTGTTTCTGTGAAACCAGGTTGGGGGAGAGGACACCCAATGAGGCAATAACACCAGACGGCTACACGGTCTTCAGGGAGGACCAATGCGCTGCGGACAGCAGTAAGACTCGCAAAGGAGGAATGGCTGTCCTCGTCAAACAATCGTGGTGTACCGACTGTAAGATCATTTCTAAATCCTGTTCTGAAAACATGGAATATCTGACTTTGAAGTTAAGGCCATTTTACCTGCCCAGAGAACTGCAATGCATCATTGTGAGTGTCGTGTATATCCCCCCCTCCGCTAAGGAGGAGGCTGCATTGAAGGAGCTACACGATATGATCAATGAGCATGAAAACACGTATTCTGACACCGCTGTTATCATTCTGGAGATTTTAACCACTGCAATCTCCAGAAAAACATGCCTAAACTGCATTAGTTTGTGACCTTTTGTGAAATAAAACACTGGACCACTGCTACAGCAACATCAGAAACACCTTTTCAGCTGAACCAAAACCTAATTTTGGAAAGTCTGATCACTTGGCGATTCGGCTCAATCCAGTTTACAAAAAAGGCTCAAGACAAAGCCAGTTATAGCCAGGATCGTTAATACCTGGACTGATAATGTAAAAGCTAGTCTGCAGGGCTGCTTAGAGGCCACAGAATGGAGCACTTTCAAAGAGGCCACTAATGATATCCATGAATACACAGAGACTGTAAGTGACTACATTAGTTGGTGCACGTCCATATGTGCCCCTCCCAGGACTGTGCTTATGTTCCCCAACCAAAAACCCTGGTTTAATGGAGACATAAAACAAAATCAGGACGCAGCAGGAGGCCTTCAAGTCAGAAGATCAAGTGGAATATAAGAGAGCCCGGTACAAGCTGCAGGAATCTATCAGAACAGCAAAAAGGGCTCACTCACAAAACCTTGAAGGCTACTACTTCAACCACAACACACATAGCATGTGGCAAGGAATTCAATCTGTCACAAACTACAGGAGAACCACAAAAACAACCATAGACCCCCAAGATGCCACCCTTCCAGACAGCGTTAACACCTTCTATGTCAGGTTCGACAGGCTGAACACAGACACACCCTCAAAGGCTCCCTGTGACCCTACAGACACTGCTGTCCAGGTGACACATACCTGAAAGCTCTGCAGAAGGTGAACCCCCACAAGGCTGTAGGACCCCAGCTTTGAAGACCTGTGAACCCCCACTATGCTGACATCTTCAAACTGTCATTATCCCAGGCAGTAGTCCCCCGTATTTTCAAATCCTCTGCCATCATAGCAGTCCCCAAAAGACCGGACATATCCACCTTAAATGATTTCAGGCCAGTGGCACTCACATCAGTCACCTTAAAGTGCCTAGAAAAACTGGTTCTCACGCACATCAACCACACGGTCCCGGATACTGTTGACCCCCTCCAGTTTGCCTATCGCCCCAATCAATCAGTGGATGACCCGGTAGCAATAACACTACACCATACTCTGTTTAAACTGGAAGGTAGCAGAACTTTTGCCAGGATGTTTTTCCTGGACTACAGTTCTGCTTTCAATACCATTGTCCGGGCAAACTGATTGAGAAGCTGATAGACCTCAGCGTCCCAACTTCCACCTGTAACTGAATCCTGGATTTCCTGACAGATGGACCACAGGTGGTGAGAATGGGAAGATGGGTGTCGGCTGAGCTCACAGTCAGCACAGGATCCCCACAGGGCTGTTGCCTCAGACCCAAACTCTTCACCTTGTATACTTATGACTGTGTCTCCACCCAGGACAACACCATCGTCATTAAATATGCTGATGACACCACCATCCTGGGGCTCATTAAGGGGCGGGGACGAGTCAGGGTACAGGACCCTGGTAAACAACATTCTTGTCTCAACACAGACAAGACCAAAGAACTAATACTGGACTTTAGGAATAATCCTCCCCCTCTACAGCCTCTTGTCATCAAAGGGACTGAGGTGGAGAGGGCTGACAGCCACAGATTCCTGGGACTGCAGGTTACATCAGACCTGAGCTGGACTCTTAACACCACAGCCACAGTGAAAAAAGCCCAGCAAAGGCTTTATTTCATTAGGCTGCTCAGGAAAGCTGGCCTGAACCATTGCCCTCTCACCCAGGCCTACAGAGAACTGATAGAGAGCATTCTCACCACAGGCATCACTCTGGTATGGGAACACCACACAGGCAGAGAGGAAGGCTTTGCAAAGAGTCATAAAGACTGCGGAGAGGATCAAAGGGACAAAACTTCCTTCTGTGGACTCTATGTACGCACATCGTTGTTGGAAAAACGCAGAGGGAATTATTAGGGACTCATTTCTTCCAGCTCACTTTCTGCTCAGACACAAAAAATGTACGTAAAATCTGAGACACAACAGAGCGGACAGCATCATCACTCACAGAACAAGGTTTTTCAATAGCTTCTTCTCCGCCACAGTCAGACTGATGTCAAAACAAAATTATTGAATATGTGAAATAACTCCACACTACCTCACTTCACTTGTCATGTAAAATGTAAAAGAGTGATAAATGTGAAATATTTTAACTGTGCAATATCTGCAATATAACTATTTTTCATGAAAATATCACCACCTTTTTTATATAGTGTTGGTATAATTCATAATATTTATTATATTGTTTTATTGTTTATTTTTTGTTTTAAAGTGTTTAATATGATGACTCTGAAAGAGCTCTGCACAAGAATTCCAATGTGCTTTGACTGTTGGTTTTATGAACAAATGGTAAATAAAGAAATTTTGAACCTTGAACCTTGAACTGAGTCAATAAAGTGGCACATCTGAAAACGAAAGTATCATGATACAGTCAATGGTGTGTTAGTGCAATCTATATTATGCGTGTTGGCAGGAATTCACACCGTGCAAGAAACGGTTTCATTTGTGGTGAGGAAAAGTTAAGTATATACTGTAACTTATTTAGCGAGTGAGCTTGCCTGATATTCCAGGAAGACTGACTGAGCATTTCCTGTAATGTCATTTTTGTGCTGGACTGGTTGGGGAGACATGCAAAACTGCAGCCTGGGGTTGCCAGTGGATGATAACAGGCATTGGCTTATATGTGAAGAGCTGAATAATGGATCTAAAGGAGCTGTGAAAGGCACTCAGCAGTGTTCATTTGTTTTGTTTTGATTTTTAGTCACGACACAGGCCTGCAACATTAGGTGAAAAGGTTCAGAAATACTGAGAGGTCATGTGTGCTTATTGACAGGACTTGTTATATTGGGTCTCGTAAACTGGTTTCTAAAGCCAAACTTTACTGAATTTTATGTAAGTGGTTTATATATGACATGCCACAGTACCTGTTGAAGATAGGTCAATAGAATAATTTAAAATGATTTGCTATCTCTTGCCCTACGAGTTCCTTCAACCCCATTTCTCTTTATTCGCGTGTGTCTGTTAACCGGTGCTCGTCTCTTACTGTCTTAGAAGGCGACTCTATCAGTGTGCACCTTTACACCTCCTCTTCATGTGTTTCATACTTGCACTTCTGTTATCACCACATCCCCAATGATAAACTGATCAATCAGAATGCTCAGAGGACCTGGACACACAGACCTTAGTGTTTAATAATATGAGGGACATTCAAAAGGTTTCCGCACTTTTAGATTTTCTTTGGAAACGGTGAAGGCAGGAGTAGTAATTGGGCATTAAAAAGTTGGTACAATGCAGGGAATGCATCACAAAAGAAGACTATGTAGAAAAGTGATGTCATTTGTTTTTGAAATTCTTAATAAATAGAGTTAAAAAAAGAGTGGCAACTCTTTGAACGTCCCTCGTATATGTAGAGGATTATGTATTAATTTCAGCTAAATATATTGTGGTAATCATGCATATTCTGCATGTTTAGTTGATTGAGTAAAGTGTAAGTTTGGCTTAGCACTGGACAGAGAGCGGTTTCTGTTATTTAAATATTATTTAAGTTAAACCGTGAATGACAAGGGGACTGAGTAATTTATTTATAGGATAAACAGGTGAGATTTTATTTAAGTAGAGAAAAGCTGCATTCTGCCTACATGACTTCTACTAATACAACACCACCAAAAAAAGAAACATTCATTTAATATTTTTTTTTACTGTTAGATGAAGTAAAAGGAACAAGTGCATTTTCATTATTGTGCATACTGTGGAATGGGACCCGGACACAGACAGGCGGACATCGCTTCTGCACCCATCACACTCCTTTATTATATACACTATTTGCACTTAGTCAGTGCCTCCAGCACCGATTCCCCAAGGTCCAGGCCTCACAGTCACAAAATGCCTTTCTAGCTGCCTCCAGTCCTCTCTCCAGCTCCGTCCTTCTTCCACCTGACTTCCGCCTCGAATGAAGGGAGGCGGCCCCTTATATAGGAACCTGGATGGACTCCAGCTGCTTCCCGGCAATCTCCTGTGGACACACCCCCGTGTGGCGGAAGTGCCTGCTGCGCACCCAGAAGCCCTTCGGGTGTCCCTGCTCCTCTTCCCCCTAGCACTTCCTGGTGTGACGGAAGTGCTGAGGTCCAGGGTTGTTCAGGCACCGGGGCACCGCCTGGTGGTGGCCACGGGTCCCTACAGGGTTGGGATTCCAAGCCATCTACCTGTGGCCCCTAACACAACCATGGCAGTCGCCCCCTCGCGGTCTGGAGGAGGTACAAGCCCTCCTCTGGTCCTCCTGGGCGTCCCGGCTGGGCTCCACCCCCAGCCGCATGCGACAATACATTAATGTTGTTGATTTTGCCTGAACATACTACTTAAACTAAACTGGGTTAAACGAGACCCCTGTTCATAAATTTAGCTAAATGGATGTTGCTTCAGCCAGGATTCAGTGTCATGTAATATTACAAAGTAATGTATAAAAATAGGGTGGTGGCACGGTGGCGCATTGGATAGCCCTGCTGCCTCGCAGTAAGGAGACCCGGGTTGGCTTCCCGGGTTCTCCCTACGTGGAGTTTGCATGTTCTCCCCAGGTCTGTGTGGCTTTCCTCCGACAGTCCAAAGACATGCAGGTTAGGTGTATTGGCGATTCTAATGTGTGCTTGGTGTGTGTGTATGTGTGTGTGCGCGCCTGGCCCAGGGTTTGTTTCCTACCTTGCTGCCTTGTTGGGTGGGATTGGCTCCAGCAGACCCCCGTGACCCTGTAGTTAGGATATAGCGGGTTGGATAATGGATGGATGTATAAAAATAAATTGTTCTGGTAGATGTATATCATTGCCCCATTTCCTAAGATTTGTTTTCAGGTCTGATCAGCTTAGTTAAAGCATCCCACAACATTGCAGTCCAACAGCATTGCTTCTGGAAGCCTCTTCGTGAACTTCTGATTTTAACGTCACTTTGTTCAATGGCTGAAGGAAGTGTGGGATCCATCTGCAAATGTGCAATTATTAATTCTTTTTTAATAGAGAGGAAAATGTATATACATACTTAGTTTCATATCTTTGAATGGTATGTGTTCACATTTCTGCAGTGTGAATCAAACAGGCAACTTTGTGGTTAACAGTTCTACTCTCTAGCGACTCTTTGGACTCTGCTGTGTGAAATAATGATGGCAGGCATAATATGGCTAGTGAGGAAACAGCTTCTCATCAAGTCTTAAGCAAAATAAATAAAATAATATGCATTTCAGGCCATTTTTCCTCAGGCATTATTTTGTGGCTATCAATGCTGCCTTCTAGCCCTAGGGGCCTAGGTTCAAATTCTAGCATTGTTAGGGTGCCTCTGTGGATGTGAGAGGAAACTGGAGGTCCTACAGAAATTGTATGATTTCTTTGAGATGTGCACACTAACCATCGCACTGCAGCTGTCCTTCAATCCATCAAGCTGTTTTACTTTTACTGTGTGTGCTGTTTTTTTATAGAGTGCATCAACAGAAAGCACTTGATTTTGTAAAATGCCAAACGTGGATTCGTTTTTTATGTAGGTTTTAAACAACGATGGAAAAAATGATCAGTCATTACCTTACATGGCACTTATTTTATAAATGTCATTATGTAATAGGATGCTTAATTATTAAGTCTGTAATTTCCAATTAAATTAAGCTTTGCATGAAGCATAAAAAAGTTCAGGGATAAACTTTAAGTGCAATTGGAATAGACTTGATGAATCCATGCTTTTTGTACAATTACAGTATATGTGGATTATGTGTGGGATATAAAACTGCAGATGAAGAGATGTGCCCAGAGGCCAACGCCTTAAATTAAAGATGAATGATTTTTAATTTCAGCTCCCAGCATACCACATACATGATACGTGAATAAGACAATGTGTACTGAAATGCATGCATATTGCTTATTCACACACCTGTCTTTGTGTTTCTGCAGTGTTCAATGGTTTTGTGGGTTTCAGTTCCTGGAAGCTAATTAGCAATTTGAATGCTTTATACAGTGCCCTCCATAATGTTTAGGACAAAGACACATTCTTCTCTTGATTTACTCCTTGCTCGGCAGTTTAAAATTCCAAATCAAACAATTCAGATGTGATTAAAGTGCACATTGCAGACTTTCATTTAAGGGTATTTGCATACATTTCAGTCATGTCTGATAGAAATTACACCATTTCTACCTGGTTCCCCAAATTTTCAGGGCACCATAATGCTTGGGACAGATCTTTGTGTTCCCTCAGATATGTTTCATTGCTTCATTGGTTTTGGCATAACACACCTAGGCTTGCTTCTATTCTTTGCAGTATGGAGTGCCATTGTTTAATTTTAGGACAAGTGCTGTGCCAAATAAAGTCAACGAAGCCATTATGAAGGTTGAAAAACAAGAGTAAAACCAACAGAGACATTGTTAAAATCTTAGGATCACCTAAATCAACTGTTTGGAATATCATTAAGAAGAAAGCATGAACTGGTGAGCTCAGTAGGCCAAGGAACACTTCCACTGCTGGTGACAGAAGAATCCACACTACGGTTAAGGACACCTGTCTGTCAGATCAGAAACAGTCTTCAGGAGGCAGATGTGTATATGTCAGAAACTACTAACCACAGTAGACTTCATGAACAGGAATACACAGGCCACACTGCAAGATGCAAATCAGTAGTTCACCAAAAATACAGGATAGGCAGATTACAGTTTGTGAAAATGTACTTGAAAGAGCTTACAGAATTCTGGAAAGAGGCCCTGTGAACAGATGAGACGAAGATGAACCTGCATCAGAGTGATGGCAAGAGCAAAGTCTTGAGATAAAAAGGAATGGCCCAAGATCCAACACAGACCACCTCATCAAGTATGGCTGGCACAGGTACTGGAACACTTATTTTCATTGATAATGGAACTTGCACAATAAATTCTGAAGAGTATAAAGACATCTAATCAGCTCAAGTTCCAGTAAATTCCTCCAAACTCATTGGATGATGCTTCAATCTACAAGATAATGATCCAAACACATTGCTAAGGCAACACAGGAGTTTTTCAAAGCTTCAAAATTGAAAATACTTGAATGGCCAAGCCAGTCACCTGATTTAAATCCCATTGAGCATGCATTTCATATGCTGATGAGAAAACTTAAGGAGACAAGCCTCTCAAAACAAGCAGGAGTTGAAGAAGATGCTCAGCACCTGGTAATGTCTATGAATCACAGACTTCAAGCAGTCATTGCATGCAAGGGATATGTGACAAAGTACTAAATATAACTGCCTTAATATACCCACCATTGCTGTGTCCCAAACATTTTGGTGACTTGACATGGGGGGCCATGCAGGAAAATTGTTGCCGTTTCTATGTGGTGTGACCAAAATGTATGCAAAGACCCTTAAATTATAGTCTACAATGTGCACTTTAATCATGTGAATTGTTTGATTTGTAATTTTAAAATGTGGAGAAGGACAATGGGAACATGCACTGATAGCACATTTCAGCACCCACCACATTACAAACCACCTGGATTGGGACCCAAGTGCAGTAGGTGACACCTCGGCACCACACTGGAACACTGTGAGGTTTTCTATAGTGTCTGGAGCAGCGGGGTAAATCAGAACAAACACTATGGAGGACTCTGTGTGTCACTAAACTGGTCTTACTGACTTCAGCTCCCACTATTTCATGGGACGTTTACCATGAAGATGAAGCCATAGATGATCAATATATTGTTGCTTATTTCATGTTGTCATTGACCATCAAGTTTCAAGTGTACTGTGTTTTCATTTAAGGACTTTAAGTAACTAAAGTGATCCCCCATCTATCGCGGAAGTTACGTTTCAGACCCAATAGGTGAAAATCTGCGATATAGAAAGACCATATAAATAAACATTTTTTATAGTTTAAATCTTAAAATACCCATCCCAAATGCTTTAAACACATGTAAACTTATTAAAACACACTTCGTAAACACATATGATATGTGGATGTCGGGCTAAGGATATGAGTAACATCTCTCTATTATAAAACATTTTAACATCATGCAAGACAAGGCAGTTAGACAGAAGAACAGCTGCTGTACAGGCTGTTAAATGATTAATGCACAGAGCGACAAGCAGAACAAGCATCTTGGCAGTAGTAGCCCAAAGTCCACTTCTACTTAGAGTGCATTCAGCTCCCCCCCTTCAAAACATGAAGTGGCAGGAGCGTAGTGTGCCCCTGGGATGGGTTTGAGCGAAGCGATCGAGACCAGATCATCTGGGACAGACACTTTGACGACACGCCCTACTTACAAACAATTTAAAACAACTTCACTGACATCTAACCTAGCAGTTGTTGGAATGCTTTTGGCAGACAAACTTCAGGTGCTCTCATCTCTTAAAACAACGACAAGCAGAACACGCAGCTTGCCAGCAGCAGATGCAGAAAGCCAGCAGATTATCCGAGCACTGAAGCAGCATAAAGCCAGTAGCTGATCTGTCCATTTCTGCTTAGCGTGTGTTCAACCCCCCCTTCACAAAGCGAGTGGCAGAGACCTGAAGTGGGAAAAGGACAGCTGCTGTACAGGCTTTTAAGTGATTGACGCAAAGCACGACAAGCACAACACACAGCTGGCCAGCGGCAGCAGCAAGACACCAGCTGAACCGATCGCATCTCTTCAGCGTGAGTTCAGATCCCCCTTCACAACGCAAGCAGCATTATAAGTCCCGCGATAAAGAGATTTAACCATGCCTGGGGTAGGAAATAAAGGACAAATATTGTTTATACAAAAGTTTTAAAGTAAAAATGAAAATAATACATATGTAACAATTCCCATGAAAATAATAATCTCTTTAAATTGTTTATACAGTAAACCAAACCCGGGGGTGGACGAGCGAAGTAAGCAGGGGCGGAGCCCACTAGTAATAATAATAGTACAGTACAGTCTCACTTATCCGACATAAACGGGCCGGCAGAACATCGGATAAGCGAAAATGTTGGATAATGGCAGGTGTTAAGAAAAAGCCTATTAAACGTCAAACTATGTTATAATTTTACACATTACGAACCTAATAATCATGTTTTACAACAAAACAACAGAATAAATTAACTGAAAAAATACACTTACAGTTACAGAATTGTCTGAAGTTAAATACGGTATGTACTGCACTTAAAAAGTTCAGCCCTGTGTAGATTTAAAGACATTTTTGATCGTAGTTTGCTTTCTTCACTGTCAAGTCCTGCCATCGTTGCAGCATCATTATGTCGATTCCTGTAGCTTCTTCTTGTTGCTCAATGTAATTAATTGCAGTTTCTAGATCCTTAACTCCATCGCTTATATAGTCAACATCCGTATGAGCGTATACTGTTTACTACAGCATTGTGATTGCGTGTGTGTGTGTGTGTTTGTGCTGTGACGTGTGAGTCCCCATCTTGTACCCGAAAATTCGAACCTGAGTCTCAGTACTTTTAGCAACACCAGCATTTATTCAGCTTGAAACAGAAACAGCGCGGTTACTTATTGTAGCGGGATCTGCCACTCTCTTATACACAGACACAGCAATCAGGCAGGGTCGGGGGGAAAGTAATACTCTGCCCTGCGCATTTACAATGTTCCTTGTTCCTTGTATCACCCATCGACGGCAGGCGCTTATAGCATGTCTGCGATCTTTTCGGATTGGCTTTTATGGCAAACTGCTACAGCGCTGGGAGACTGCGATTGCTTTGGGACGCTCTTCCGCATGTCGTCCCGTTGGGTGGAATCCCACAAGAGTTCAGAAACTCACGCACACCAGCCATGATTCTTTTCATAGGTAAAGTGCAAGTTAATTTGCTTTATGTATTTTTACATTATATTTTTTATTAATCATTTTTACATGAATATTTTTGGGTTGTGGAATGAATCATCTGAGTTTCCATTTTTTCTTAATGGGAAATTCGCATTGATATACTGTACGAGTGCTTTGGACTGCAAGCACATTTCCAGAACGAATTATGCTCGCAAACCGAGGTTCCACTGTAATTAGCTGCGGTACAGTCGGGCACAACAAAAAATAGACTACGCTCGCAACTTGCAGTTCTTGTTGCCGATTGATGTGTTTTTTTTTTGTTTTTTTCTTGCGGTGGGACGTCGGATAATACGGAATGTTGGATAAGCGAAGGTAGGATAAGCGAGACTCTACTGTATTAATAAATTCGTGATGTAGCAGGGGCGCAATAGCTGAACCGTGATATAGCGGGGGGGATCACTATAGTCTTTAATAACATTGTCCTGAGTCAAGGCTGGTTACTTTAGATCACATGACAGGCCATTTCAGATGCAATTAGTTATCAGCCCTGTTTAGAACATCCTCATTGGTGTGAGGGATATGTGACGATAAACAAAAAGGAGGCCCAATCACAACTCTTGATCATGCCTTCCATAACCGAGTCTCAAGAAGCCACTAGAATATCCAGTTATTTAAAAGAGCTGCTCAGATGTAAAGTTAGAACCCACATTCACCCATGGTCACCAGTCCATGGGTGGGAGAATCTGTTACCTCAAATGCATTTCAGTCTCCTTGGGTACTAAAAATAAAATCATCTTTTCTGAAGCAGCCTTATTACATTCTGATATTTTTTTCATTTAACTTTTCTTTTTGTCTGGCTAAACTGACCCTGCTAACTAAAAATTTTGATTTGTAGCCAGCAGACAGTGTGACAAGCTCAGCTGCTATTAACCTTACATCCTCAGCATCCAGCCTACATGTATGTATACAAGATGTTTTTTCTCTCCCTGTCCTTTAAAGTTGAGCAATGTGCTTTTTCCTGTCCATTATCGATTAGTATTTTGCATGGTGGTGATGATATCCCTTTTTCTTTAAATGAAAACACATCTCTGCACGTTTATTTGTTCAATTGTGATGCTGTCCACACTCTCTTTGTGCCACACTCTTGATTTGTTTTTGTCAGTCATATTCCCATTCTGAGATCAATTTCTGCCTGCAGTTCATGTCTAGTTTGTTTAGTTTGGTTCCTCTTTCTTACTTTGTTTCTGAAAGCTTGAAACAAGCCTCAATTTGTATCTAAGTCGTCTATCCATTTTGTAATCCTGTTTATTTGACTGCAGGTTTATGGAGAGCCACAGTACTTCCTGGCTGAACTGGGCGTAGTGCAGAACACATAAGTTGATTGAATGGCACACTCACTCACCTTCACTCCCCTTGCTTCTTCACATTAGGCCCATTTAGAAAAATCAATTTATTTAATCCACACAGTTTGTGATGTATGGGAATGTAACCACGGTATGAAGTCAAATCTGTTCTCTGAAGCTGTTGGACAACAACACTAACCACAATGCCAGTCTGTGTATTAACTGTCTTTCTAAATTTAGAATGTTATATGCTGGGTATTCTACAGTGATGAGTGAAACACCAGATTTTTATTTTGCATACAGTTTTGTGAAATTTGCCTTTGTAATTTGCTTTGTATGTGATTTCACAACTGCAGAACTAAATTTACTGTGGTCGAGTGAAGTACTGCAAGTTCCACAGATAAATACTGAGGTGCCAACCCAGTCGTCCCCATTTAGTTCAGTCCAACAATTAATGAAAAGGGCTGCTATGTACAACAGTACAGTGACCAAAGAAAATCTAAATATGAAAGCCTTTAGGATAAGTAAATTGTCACATGCTGGTCAGGGTAGAAGGAGCTCCATCCTGAGGTACATTCAGTCCAAACTGAATTTATTCGTGTGGCAGCTGTGTGTCTTATAGGTGGAGGAACTAGAAGGGGAGGAGCCATTTGCCCTCACTGCGCATCTTCTCTGTTCTGTGGAGGGAATAAAAGAGGAGGTTAGCGTGAGCACCACCTCTCAACCCGGCATGTTATTGCCTACCTCAGTTTAGCCCAAAGGGTGATCCACAGGTGCACATGTGTAACATTACTAAAATGTAAAAAATGCTTTTTGGGGTGAAAAATTAAGGAATATTGCTCCCTAACAGTTATTCAACAGCTAATTCAGCTCTGTCTTTTCTCTAACACTACCCTGAAGTTCCCTGGCTCCTGTTGTGAAACTACTAACAGCATTACTGCACTGCCTTCCTCCATATTCATGTCACCAGTTCCAGCTCATTTGTCTCAGTGTAACACCATGTGAACTCATTTTCTCCTAATTTATAAGCACAATTACAGGCCAATGGAGTTTAACAATGGCAAAGTACTTCTCAGTATTTGCTGTCTAGCTGTGCCTCCCATTTCTATGCTCTGCACAGTAATAATATTGCTGGTGAGATGAAAATACATGTGCTAATAGCGTGAATTTCCTTTGTGGCAAAGTACAATTTGTTCAGTGAAATTTTTTTGTGATGTGAAACTCTGTTATGCTGTAAATTCAATTTAACATAAGTCGTTTTGCTCATCACTAGTGTTCTACTACCCAGGCTAAGACAAAAAGGTGTATAAAATGGATGGACCAATTTAATGCTTCCCAAGCTTTCAGAACTCAAAATGTGTTCATTCATATTTAATTCATTTTGCAGATCAGTGTCTTGTTACTGGAATACTTTTTATACATGTTCTTAAATAACAGATACAAATAACAGTGAATCTTAAAAGTGAGCTGTGTACTTTTCATCCTTTAGCAGTTTTAGTGATAGTCATTTTGAAAGATAATAGAAACTTCAAGAAGACAAATCTTTGCTGTGCTTTCTGGAAAATGAGTAAAAAACATTTTAATATTATGAATGAACAAAATGAGATACAGAAACAAACACCCAAAGAATCCAGAAATAAAATGAGACTTTGCATGAAAAAAATTGTAGCGGTCTGATGCCTCTAAGATTCACACCATCGATAAGTCGGTGATGTATTTATTTTTTCTGTGGGGATTCCAGGAATGCACCCAGCCTTGGTCCAACCCACACACACTCCCGGGTAGAGTCATGAAACCAACAAATGAGTGAATAATATATTTGATGGGAAACCTAATACAAAAGAACAACAATCAAACAAACCTCCCCTTTCCCATACGGCAACACAATTTTAACACAGCAATGAACCACAACAATAAATATTCACGACAACGTTCTTATACAGTCCAATGCAGCAAAAGAGAATAAATTGGTGTGGTGTGAAGATGACAATCACGAGAACAGCTTCCATAATTAATGAATGAAACAGTCCTACTGGTAGTCCTGAGTGGCAAGAGGTGAGATTTGCAGGAGCGCTCCTTTTGAAGATACATGATGACTAATCCACCACTATACACATGACAGGCAGGCACGAGAAATCCTAACAGGAAATGATCCAGAGCATAATTGACTTTTCAATAGACATGTCAGACAGGTTCCACAAAAACACAGATGTCCCATTGCTTTGTTCGGCCCCTTTTTCAACTTTCCCGCTGTCCTTTCTCGTTCCCAGCAGCCCCTGCTCCTGCTTTTGTCATCCAATGAGGGCAATTCAGTTTAGGCTGCTGGGAAATTGATTTTTTACCATGGTAGCACTGCTACAAAATGGTAATTTTTATAGTCTTTTATCTTGAAATTTTCTGATTTTTTCAAACAAATCATCACGGACAGTTCAGTTCTTACATGTGATGTGACATGTCACAGTGCCTGTGTACAAATGTAACAAAGCTACCTGTGACAACAATACATATATCCATGGCATGCATTGTTGAGAATGCCAAAACACAAAAACACATAGAAAAGAATCCCTCCTTCCTTATTGTGCGAGTCTGAACCTACCAGTTATCTGTTTAAAGCGGCTGCTGTACGGTGAATCAGAACTATTTATACATATATATTTAAATTTATACATATAATAATTGTATAGAATTCTTTCCAGATGTGAGTTCTCTATTGAACTGCCGCAAGATGGCAAGATCTTTCAGTTTTAATTCCTTCTGGCAGGAAGAGGTGGGTCCAGGTGAACAAACACCAGAAGTGACGTCAGTGCTGTTTTAGCTGCCAATCTTCCAGTCTGCAGAGGGAGGAAGAGAAAAGGCATTAGGACACAGCGCCAACTCCTGGAGTGATGGGGAATTACAAACATCTGAGCCTTTAAGCTTTCCTCTGTGTACATGTAAGATGTAAGATAAAACACAAGAGAGAGATAAAGTGTTGGGGCACTTTGAAGGCAAACCCTCCGTATTTTAACAAGAACACAAAAAAAGCTTCACAAAATAAGTGAATGTCTAATAAGTGAGTCAATGGATTAAAGTGGCGGAAGATAACTGTGGAAACCCTTAAGAGGAAGTTTGACCAGAAAAAGTGGGTGCTAGGATCTGTGACCCAGAAATGACGTCACTCCTGGTGCCAGTTGTGTATTCAGCAAGGAAGAGAGGAAGAGAAGCATTAGGCAACAGCTTCAACTTTCAATTCGGAGTTTGTTTCCCAACAATATACAGTACAAACTCGTTGATCAGCCACAACATTAAACCCACTGACAAATGAAGTGATCGTTTATCTCATTACAGTGGCATTTGTCAAGGGGTGGAATATATTAAACAGCAAGTAAACAGTGTGTTGGAAGCTCAAGGATTTGAACGACTTTAATATGGGCCAAATTGTCATGGGTATACAACAGAGTATGAGTATGTCCAAAATGGCAGGTCCTGTAAGTTGTTCCTGGTATACAGTAGTTACTACCTACCAAAAGTGTTGAAGGGAGGACAGCTAATGACCAGCAACAGGCTTATGGGCACCCAAAGCTCATTGATGCATGTGGGGAGCAAAGGCTAGCCTGTGTGATCCAATCTCACAGAAATGCTACTGTAGCACAAATTGCTGAAAAACATAATGCTAGCCATGAGAGAAGGGTGCCAGAGCTCACACTGCTTTGCATCTTGCTGCAAATGGGCTGTGTAGCCACAGACCGGTCAAAGTGACCATGCTGACCCATATTCACCACCAAAACCGCCAACAATGGGAATATGAGCATCAGAACTGGACAATAGAGCAATGGGTGAAGGTGAATTGGTCTGATGGATGATGTTTTCTTTAAGATCTTGTGGGCAGCTCAGTGCATGTGTGTCATTTACCTCAGGACGAGATGGCAACAGGATGCACTATGGGAAGAAGGCAAGCCGGCAGAGGCAGTGATGCTCTGGGGAATGTTCTGCTGAGAAACCTTGGGTCCTGGCATCCATGTGGATGTTACTTTGACACATATCACCTACTTGAAGATTGCTGCAGACCACGTACACCCCTACTTGGCGTCCGAATTCCCTGATAGCAGTGGCCCCTTTCAGCAGTATAATGCGCCTAGGGAATCCATTCCCGGACGGGTTTATCCATTCCTGAGAATTCGGGAATCCCACATGTCATTCCCAGAAATCCCAGGCGCCCGGGATGACACAGTGCTCGGGCATCTCACATGTGAACGGTTTTAGAACGACCGACACTTATTTTTTAATAAAACTACTGCAATATGTTGACACCAATAAAAGACTAACCTTATCTACATGCAGTTCATGTCATATAAGTACATGTATCTAGTTAGTTGCAGTAATAAGAGCGTAGAAAGCACAACATGTCCAACATGAGGTCATCCAGGCGAGAGTGCACATTTGTGCAGAGTAAGCCAGACGCTGAGAAAGCACGCTCTGCCTTCAGTGAAGTAGGCGGCACAGTCATTAGATTCTGATGCACTTGTTCTAAACAACGGCCATGCTTGCCATTGTTCTGAAACACCGCCATTTCAGCTTTTACTGATGCATCCAGTTTCTTGTCATCATTCTGTGATGGCAAGTTTCTTGGCACAGATAATGCGGATGCAACAGACTGACGCATTGCAATTTCAAGTTGCTGTTCAAAGCTGTTGTCTGACAGACGTCAATGAAGTCTGCCCTGTCCCGGCATTCGTGAGCTGCAGAGTGCGGACTCCTCCCAGTCCACTGAGCCGGGAGACTGACTGCTGCTGGTCTGTTGTTGACTGAATTAATGAGCAACACACTACACCGTGGGCCGAAAAAAACGTGCCACTTAATTATTTTCAACTATAACTCTGTTATTTCTTGATCGATTTTTACACATTTACACGCTATCTATGCAAGCTTGGCCATTCCTGGTTTCCCGGGAATTACAGCAGTTTCATTCCCGGGAATGTGGGAATGAAAAATGTCTGGGAATGGATTCCCTAAATGCACTCTGAATGCGATCCAAAAATAACTAAATAATGACACTGCAATATAAACAAATTAGAAAGTTAACAAAAATTTGAATAACTTAAAATTCAAAAAATGTGTTTAGGGTAACATGGACTGGGATAGTGTTTCCCGCACCTCTTTATTGGAATAGTTGATCGTAGCGTCTTCTGGCATTGCACCCTTTACCTATTGGTTCACACTGTGAAAGAAAAATGGAGTGGAGAGCACAGATAGGAAGTTACACCATGGACAGACAGTCATAACATTTTTCTACAGGGAATTCCAGACTCAAAATGTCAAACTACAACTATGGGTTAATTGGGTTATAGTTAACACAAGATTTTTAACCCAAACACAAATATGAAGAACGTTCATTTTAAATGTTGCTTTTTTATCTCAAAAAGTTAGTTATTCTCTCTGCTTTTCTTCATTATTCATATCATTCCTATAATGCTCTCCAAAGCTCTAAACAAGCCAAACTCTGGAGTTTTTTTTTTTTTTTGTTCTTTCTGCTAACAAAGATTATTTATTTTAAAACAAATATTTAAACCAGATGACGAAACCATATTTTCAGGCATGTGAGAGCCAAAGCAAATAGTGCCGTTACAAGCTTTTCTGACACATACTCATCTTCCAGCAGCAAACCAAGACGTTTGTTTCATCAGTTTCCCTTTAATGACATTTAGAAGTTTTGCATTTTTACCAGAATCACAGCCTTTCTCCTTGACTCGGCTCCATCCAACACTAAAAACTTTAAAAACTAAAAAGGATCAAATTATTCATTAATATATCTGTGCAGGATGCTTGTGTTACCACAGAAATGTTGTACATCATTTCAAACATTCATTTTTAATTGGTTAGCTCTAGTGTAAGTGCCTTCTCTTACCCCAATTCCCAGCAGCCACTTTCTTTTAGCAGAGGCAAACTATTGTCCTAATGTGACAAGCAGGCTGTAGAACGATTGTGGGTTACTGGAAAGAGACAATAACGCTTTTGATGTATAGCCGATAATGTGTTGCAGGAGACAAGCAAATCTAGGGAAGGCGGTTTGTCCATTTCACAAATGCCAGTTACATTTATAGTTATTTACTATACATGATACAGTGCCATTTCTTCATCAAAGGGAAGAATGGAGATATATTTTTAGACAATGCCTTCCATATGTATCCCATAACCCTAGTATTAAGAAAGACACCCCATGTGCCTTATTTTAAAAGTAATGTGCACTCATGCTGGGAAACTGTTGAGAAGCTAAAACAAAAAGTTGCATCTTTATCAGTGTTTCAATTCATTATGTAATTAGTTATTTGTAAAGTTGGTATTTGTATCTACCTGTTGTGGCCACAGACAGACGTAGGACACAGGTTCAACACACAAGCTTTTATGTTTACTTGTGGGAAATGCTTTCTCTCATTTCCCACCTTCACAGCACAGTCCACGACACAAAATACACTTCTTTTCTCTTTCCTTCTCTGTCCTTCTCCGTCCCGTCCACCTCCACTACTCCTGGCAAGCTTCGTCCTTTTCCACCTGACTCTAGCTCGAATGGCGTAAGGCAGCTCCTTTTAAGCAAGTCCCAGGAGTGCTCCAGGTGGCTCATCAGTATTACCTGGAATCACTCCCAGGTGTGTTGGAAGTCCAATGTAGGGCCCTGCAGCTCCCCCTGGTGGCCCCCACAGAACCTAACAGTGCTGTACCTTACTCCAACTCCCAGCATGCCCTGCGGGAATCCTTGGTGCCACAGCCACCCAAGAAGGCTGCCCTATAGCATCAAAGGGAAGGTAATGCCTCGTGGATGCTCTCTCCCCCAATCCTTCCATCCTGCTGGTAATGGCCATTGGCACCCGTCATCACTGTCTTGTTACAGCCTTCTGTGCCACTATTAGTAAGAGTGCTACATAAAAATAAACTGAATGGAATTAAAAGCTAAAAGAAATAATCTGGAAAGAAACAAGAGATATGAAACAGATTCAATCAACTCTGTTCTGTAAACAGGACAAAAAAGGCACATCCATGTGTTACATGCAGGAACAAACTGGAAACAAGTTACTTTTAGTTAAAAAAAATTGATGGAAAGAAGACTTGCAAATGCAGAAGCCCCCAAGAAAGGAATACATTGGAGACGTCTGGTATATATAGTGTGTATATTTAGTTTTCCTCTTTGCTTTTTCTCACATACATTTCTGTCCTTCACTGTCATGTGATGATGATGTTACTGTTTCAAATATTAATCACACTTCATCGTACAATTTCTACTGGTACTCAGTTAATCCATTAGTTAAAAAATAGAGTCAAATTCTAATAAAAACAAAATATCTTCACAAAACTCCCCATGTTAAAATTTGTATTTAATATTGTGTTTTTCAATATATATAACTCTCTGAATGTGACAATAGATACCATGTAATACTGAAATGAATTACATAGATGAGAATCTGAGCACAGGAGGCATTACAGGGGTCTCATTGCTGTTGTGTCACAGCTCCAGAGTCTGGTTTGGTATTCTGACAAGACATCATATCCATTCATCATCTTGGCTTCCCATATTCAAATAACCAAAACAGTCAGGTTCAAGTTTATTGGAAAAAAAGTCGTTTTTGATTATATATATGAACTGCTCCACTGAATTTGACTAAGCAGGTTCGACAGTACTTGATGGATGGATGGTTTTGAAAATGAAGAAATCAAACTACTAAGTGAAGCAGACATATTAATAAAAGTGCTTCAAATGCGGACCTTACAAATCTACTGTACTTGCTTGATTTATTTTCGTGATCATATGGTATTGTGCCTATGTAACTAAGTGCTCAACAATTATTTAAGAACATTAGATGAAGAACATTTTTAATAAACAAGAGCATTTCAGCTTTATCTGCAGTAATTTGACAGGTCTGGTTGTCTCCAGCCTGAGGGTCTGCACTGAAAAAATGTTTGTGCTAGAAGTGGCTTATAGAGGTACAATCTGCGAAAACGTACACGATTGATCTAAAAATGTGGGGGCAGTATAGTAAAAACAATAATGACTATAACCCCACTCTTTGTTTTACATGGAACACTCATGCAGCACAAATGGCTATCAAGCAGAGTTATGATCCGAGGGCAAAATCTGTTCCTGAATTTAGTAGCGTGGGTACTAATGGTCCTGTGCCCTTTGCAAGAATGGAAAAATGAGAAACATGGCAGTGCAGGATGACAGAGGTCTTAAATAACATTGTTTTCCTTTCTAAGGAAGTGTGTCTTATATGCTGCATGTTCCAAACAGAAGCGTGCCACATACCGGTAATATTCTGATCCAGTCACTACTTTTTGCATTGTGTTGTGGTCCTAGGATGAGTGGATGAAATACCTGGATGTAATGAGTGAGGACAGATTCCAGCATACAATATTAGAAATTTGTGAACACAGAAGGAAACTTCCAGGGTGTCTTTAAATGTCTCAAATGCTAAAATTCAAACTGCAGCAGGTACAAACTTTTTAAAGAGTTTGTGCACTTTCATGTTGAGCACATATGTGTTACCACTAAAAATAATCCAGGGGGCAGGAAAGACAATTTAATGTGAATGATAAAACTAATGTGAAGCAAACATGAACAGACCAATAAGAAAAAAAGCTTTGGTTCCTGCTGAAGAGATGTTGGTGATGCCCACAGCAGGCGCTTACCCCATGGTCTTTGTGTAGATCCCAATGCCCCAGTGCATTGACATGGACACTGTGCTGTAAAAAAATGACGCTGTCCTTTGGATGAGATGTTAAGCTGTAATCCTGACTCTCTGTAGTCATTCAAAAATCCCTGGGTATTCTTCGAAAAAGACTAGTGTGTATCCTGATGTTCTGGCTAAATTATCCACAGTATACTCTAGTCCCCTAATCATCCCCTGATTCTAACTGGCTATCTCTCTCACCCTTCATCACCTAATAGACAATGTGTGGTGAGAGATTTTTGAATGACTACAGAGAGTCAGGATTACAGTTTAACATCTCATCCGAAGGATAGCGTCATTTTTTTACAGCACAGTGTCCATGTCAATGCACTGGGGCATTGGGATCTACACAAAGACCATGGGGTAAGCGCCTGCTGTGGGCATCACCAACATCTCTTCAGCAGGAACCAAAGCTTTTTTCTTAATTGTCTGTTCATGTTTGCTTCACATTAGTTTTATCATCACATTAAATTGTCTTTCCTGCCTCCTGGATTATTTTTAGTGGTAACACATATGTGCTCAACATGAAAGTGCACAAACTCTTTAAAAAGTTTTTATCCGCTGCAGTCTGAATTTTAGCATTTGAGACATTTAAAGACATCCTGGAAGTTTCCTTTTGTGTTCACAAACTTCTAATAGTGTATGCTGGAATCTGTCCTCACTCATTACATCCAGGTATTTCATCCATTCAACTTAGGACCACAACACAATGCAAAAAGTAGTGACTGGATCAGAATATTACCGGTATGTGGCACGCTTCTGTTCAGAACATGCAGCATATAAGACACACTTCCTTAGAAAGGAAAACAATGTTATTTAAGACCTCTGTCATCCTGCACTGCCATGTTTCTCATTTGTCCATTCTTGCAAAGGGCACAGGACCATTAGTACCCACGCTACTAAATTCAGGAACAGATTTTGCCCTCGGATCATAACTCTGCTCGATAGCCATTTGTGCTGCATGAGTGTTCCATGTAAAACCCAGAGTGGGGTTACAGTCATTATTGTTTTTAATATACTGTAATGCACACAACATTAAACTTGAAGTATTCTTCATCCTTCAATATTTTGTATCATGTACCCCTACGTATTTATAAACTTCAGCTCTGTGAGTATTTCAAACCTCTATACCTTGAGAATGTTAACTAAGCATTTTTTAGATCCATCTCCATATTCTATTAAAGCCAATAACCAAGCTAACCTTTGTACAGCAATATAAAGCTGGCACTTGACCTGTGAAAACTGATATACAGTATCACAGAATGAAAGCATCAGTTTTAGGCTTTACAGAATTTAAAGTCACAGGGACAGACTTTCCATGTAAACTCCTCTTAGAAGACTTCTGCTGTCCTTCTTTCTTTGTTAGGACAACATTTTGAACAAGATTGTTTATACCATGATGCACACTGACAACCAGGTTGAATAATTGTTATTTTTTATTTATGGCTTTTAAAAGCTTTTATCCATCATCAGTCCCACTTTCTATACATTAATTTATTGTTGGAAAGGTAAGACATTAACCTGGTGGTTTTGGACTCCAGGCAGAAACCAATCAGGGACCTGTCACCAATTCATTACTGGGCACACTCATTCACACACAAACACACCAATAGTTTTCCAATTTTGTGTCTTTAAAAATATGATTTATTGATTCACCCATTACCTGAACTGGTTGATTGGTCAGAGTCCTTTCTGGCCGCAACAGACACACAAGCATTTACAGTGAGGCCAAAAATTATTTGTACACTGTGAAAAAATGGACAAAAATGGAAATGAAGTTGAGGATATTGAAGTACAAACTTTTAAAACTATCAAAAATGTAACAAAACTTTTAGTCAGAACTCATTCTGGAAGTGTTTTCAAGTTATTTAATCTATTGCCTTTGTACACCTGGCCATTCATAGAGTCGAATGAATATGTCACAATGGGAGGAGTTCCCAGTGACAACTGAGATCATTAAACATAACACATAAGAACAGGTATTCCAAATAGTCAAGTAATTGGGTACCCTTAGTATCTACACGTAGCCTTGGTGGTCATTTTCCACACCAGCATTTGTAGAGTTAGTTGAGTTTCCCAACATGGCTAAAACCACTGAAATGCCCACGAATGCACTGAGGGAAAGAGTCATAAAGTTGTCAATCAGTGTAATTCTGGTCCAAACATTGCCACCAGACTTGATATTATGCACTCTAATGTGCACTAAATCATTCAGAAATTCAAGACGTCTGGTGAGATCGTTAATCTGGAGGGAAGTGCAACAAAAAGAATTGACCAGTTCAAGGACAGACAGGAACATCAAAAGCTTGCCATAAAAAAACAAAAACGTTGTCTGCTCCTCAAATTGCAAAGCAAGTCAAGGAGGCTACTGGAATTCAGGTTTGCATACAAACAATAAAAAACAGGCCTAACGAACGTGGGCTGCACAGAAGGGTTCATTGTAGGAAGCCATTTATAAGTAAAAAGAACAAACTGAAACATCTTAAATTTGCCTAAGAACATGCTGACAAGCCTATATGCTTCTGGAAATCAATTTTATGGTATAATAGTCACCAGAGAATGTGGTGCAACTCGAAGAAGTAGTATACCTCCTAGGGCCTAAATCCAACTGTCAAGGATGGTGGCGGGAGTGTGTTGGTTTGGAGTTGTGTGGCAGCAATTTGCATTGAGTACCATGAAGTATGAGGTATATGAGGAGATCCTGTTTACCCAGATGATCCCATCTGCTGCCAAACTGCTTGGGTGTCACTACATTTTCCAGCAAGATAATGACCCCAAACACATCGCAAAGCATGTGAAAGCCTTCCTCACCCAAAAAGAAGGTGAAAGTGCTTGAGTGGCCCCCACAAAGTCCGGATCTCAATCCTATTAAGTACCTCTGAGATGAGATGAAAAGGAAATGGCCAGCAGACCCACCAAGCAACAAACAGAATTTGAAAGACATACTCCAGCGCACAAGGAAGAGCCTTGACCCAGCCATTGGCAACACCCTTGTTGAAAGCATAACCCAGGAGCCTGCATGCTGTTATTGCTGCCAAAAGTGGGCCTACCAAATACTGAGCAGGACTTTGAGAAAACTCCAATGGCCAGGTGTACAAATAATTGTTTAAAGTCAATAAATTACATTACTTGAAAACACTTACAGAATAGGTTTTGAATAAACGTTTTCTTGTTTCTTTACATAACAAATTCATAACTGTTACATTTTAGACCAGTTGTCTCAAACTCTGGTCCTGGAGGGTTGCAGTGACTGCAGATTTTCATTTTACTGTTTTTCTCAATTGGTGACCAGTTTTCGCTGCTCATTAACTTGTTTTCCTTTCATTTTAATTGAATTGCTTTTCCTCTGAATTGCTTCATTCCTTTCCTTTAATGGCACCCAAAGAGAAATGAAATGTGAAGTAAGTGAGCCAGCAGAAGACCAACTAAGTCAGGGCCTGAAACTCCAACCAATTTCACACCAACCAGTTGCTTAATTAGGTGCTAATTGTTGTTAATTAAACCGTTCTTTAATTTCATGGCTTGTTGCTGCTATCATTGTGCAATAGCATAGATTTACGAAATTGTTGATTTTCTAAGAGCACTGTTAAAATGTTTTGTATACCTGAGCAGATCAACATTCCTGAGACCTTCATCTTTCTTTATTTTCAGATATTGTATGATGGACACAGTTTGCTGCTCATGTCTGGGCTTCTTTTTATATCTCATTATTGTTTGGCAGCTAATTAAGGAAAAAAAACAATTAAGGGGTCTGAGTCTTCACGAGCAAGTCAATTGCAATGAATTCAAAAGAAGTTATTTAGTAGCAAAAACAGGTCACTCATTAAGAAAAGGGTTAGAATGAAAACCTGCAGCCACTGCAGCCCTCCTGGACCAGTGTCTGAGACCCCTGTTTTAGACCATTGTTAAAGTTTGTTCTTCAATATCCTCAATTTCATTTCCATTTCTGACCATTTTTTCACAGTGTACAAATATGTTTTGGCTGCACTGTATGTCTTGGTGAACTGGTCTTCTCAGCTACTGGGGACTGAAAATATGCCTGGTGTACTTTAGAGTTAGACTGGTTACCTTATTATAGGAAGAAAAATTTAAATATATTTACTAAGCTGATGTTTTTAAGACACCTGACTTACTGACCACAAATACAGTAATCTCTGACTTTTTCTTTGGGACTCACAGTTTGTCTGAGGCGCCGACACTTGCCTTTTAATCTAGTGCCTTAGACAGTTCATGCAATTTGTTTTTTTTTTTTTTATATAAATATTTTATACTCTTGCATCCCAATTCTTCTTCTCTCCCAGACTAGCTAGCTATTTTAACCACCTCTCATCTACACATCACTTTTTTAGATTGCACACAACAAACAAGCATACAGATGAGTTAACACAAATGTGAATGTTCAGCCTTCTGTCTCCCCTTGGATTAAGATACATTTCATTTGGAAACTTCCTGGCTCCCACTTTAACACTAGGTTTAATGGCAAGACCATTCATCCATGACATTCATTCCACTTTAGTTGCAAGCACCTGGAACCAGCAATTTATTTTATTTATTTATGTTTTTTTTTTTTTTAATTTAAAGTTGGCTTCTTATTATTAACAGATTGGTTTGCTGCAATCGAGGCAGACCAAGATATCACGTTTCTGCCAGCCAAATGTGCTAGCTGGCTCTTTTTCTTGTAGGTACTGAGTATGACATGAGATGACTGATTTGTTTTAAATTGATGGAGTCTGTTCAAGGGCACTAATGGGGACAAGAACCACATGCATCTTTGTACATCCTCTATATTTTTCATTTTTGCTTTCTATTCTTTCAGCTTCAACCATTTAAAATTATCCTTCCACCCATTTTTCAAGCCAAGGAACAGCATCAGTTGCAGGACAATAACTAGCAGTGCATGGGATGCCAGTTTATCAGAGAGCACACTCAGAAAGGCATTCACAAAACTGATTTTCAGAGCGACAAACAGCTGGAGAAGTTTTGCAGCGACAAAATTAGGAATTGAACCTCACAAAAGCAATGTGAGGCAAATCAAAATTAGAAAAGCAATAATTAAAATCATGAGAAACTAGCAAAATGTTCTTAAATGGAGCTCAACTAAGGTCTACGTAGAAAAGAGCTAATTAAAACACAGCTCTATTAAAAATCCATCACCTTTGTCGACTTCCACATTTAGTCTTCAGACAATGGAGCTCTGAAATAGCTCAACAACCACAAGTTTGTTTTCCTACAGCTATTCAACATACCTTCTTGTAATAATCAATGCTCTTTCTGTTTTTATTTTCTGCCTTCGTGTTTCAGCTGAAGATGAAATGGGTAAGTAACCAGCAATTGGAACAACCAGTGAGAAATTTAGCAAATACCTCAACTTATCTATATTACTATGGAAGCACAGACATGGTGGTCAATTTAGTGTCTAATATTCAATGCTCACATCTTTTGGATCGTTGTAGGCTGGCATTACAAATATAAAGCTACTCATAAATAAGCCCTGTAACCTCCTGATAAGTTCACAGTTTGGCCTAAATTGTAACATGATCCACATCAATGGCATTACTTGTTCTTGGTCAGACTGCTCTAAAGAGCTAATGATTGATGTTTATCATGTTTAGCATTGTGAGATGATCCTTTTGCTTTATTGTTCTTCACTATATGTTGTATATAATCCCAAGCATATTCTGCTATTTGCAGTAACTTTCTATTTAGTCCCACATGCATTCACAAAAAGCATGCGCAAGTGACACATCTTATGGTATCTTAGGATAAAAGAAATGAGCTCAGACACCCATCTTCAGTACCTCCTTCATGCTGTTTTGTGCTTCTCACACTTCACTTCACTGTCTTGTCCTTTTTGCCCTGTTCATCTTTCCAGTACAGCAGTAAATTTAGCACTCTGTCATACATTGATGGATAAGCAAATTTAGAATGCTTGAAAGTTTGAACTGAGCTAATAAATTTATAAAAGTGTTCAGATCTTTATGATCCTGATGATATTGCAACTGTCTGCACTTGCCAACAGTATACTTATATTTTCCAAACAGGAGGAAGAGTTTATAGACTGGTGGAGCAAATTCTACGCTTCCACTGGGGAAAGAGCCATGTGTGGATCTTATCTGGAGAAGGGCTTTGACACTTTAAAGGTAAGTAGATATTAGAAGTGGACAAAAAAATCAGCAAACTAGAGTGCTGTAGAACTTTACATGAAAATATGTAGATGACAAACAAGGGTCAAGTATTACGGTTTTGGCTGCAACGATAGTGAAAGTGCAAAACACTTTTATTTATTCTTTCATAACAATTGCATTGCTTCTGTGTTCCCATAGATGGTACTCCACAAATGTTAGCATTACTGCAGACTTCCCCATATTAAATGCTACAGGAAAGAAAGACATTAAATTGAAACATCCAGCAGGGAACGTTGGCTCCTTTGATGGGGCAGGTCCAAGCCTGGAAAAGTCAGTGCTGCCTCAAAGCCAAAATGGTGACAACATAACCACAACAACAACAACATGATACAAATAATAATTTGATGTTTAGCCTGTATTAAAGAATCTTAGAATAGAAATCCACAGTTAAGCTCTGCTTGAAAACTCAAGTTAAAAGTTAATAAAGATGAATGCAGCAATTAGCTGAGATGCTCTCAGTGTTAAAGCTGTTGTCTTCTCCAGATGCTATAGGGTTGTGCAGACGTTTGGAGTGTAAGGTTACAGAGAGCAGCAATTTCAAAATGTCAGGATTAAGCAGATTAGCACCAGGGGTGTCTAGCATGTCCAAGGTCCAGTGAGGATGGGGTGTCAAAATGCTAGAGTGTAGTAACACTTTTTATACTATTATGTAATGTTTTGGTAAAAACACTAATCGGTGTTTAACTAGTTTTGCTCCTCCTTTTCTACAAGTCCATGTGAAATGAAGAACTTCCTCCGCCTTGTAGAGCCCAAAAAATACTCCCTCATGAGTTTATATACCACAAGAATGAAAACAAACAGAACAATGTACAGTATAATAAACAAGAATAGCAGTCACTGTAACATAGTCATAATAATAGTAATCATACATAGAAAAATATACGTAGTTGATTCAAACACTTTTCAGATCTTTTCACTGCCTGCACACTTTATTGTGTGGTGGATTTAATTTTAAATGGATACATTTTCCATTTTTGTCCATCAATCTACACTCAATACCCATAATGACAATATGTCACTGTATTATAAAAAAAAATCTTGGAATGAGACGAGGCCTGATTGTCTCAAAGACACTTTCACGTCCCACAAGACGAGTCTTCGTGCCAAGTGATGTAACCATGCCCGGTGCCGGAAGCCCTGCAAGACAAGAGCTGATGCCAAGAGATTTGGAAAAGTCCTGCATGGCAATGTCAGACACATTTCTTGTACAGAGAAAGAAACAATATTCACGCACGATGTAATTCCAAACACGGAATCAAAACTCAATGTGATTAAAAGGTAAAAGTGAAAAGAGATCGAATAAATGAACATAGGTGATATGACAGAAGTGCGCAGTGCGAAATGCAGATCACACTGTGCAGCAGCAATCCAGCAGCTGATCGAGCAAAAAGGAGGTAAAAAAATACTTTATACAGTATGTTTCCCTTTGTATCACCGTTTAAGAGGGGGTTTCAGAGGAGCAATCGCGTCTCCTTGGGGTGCGTTCAGCCGCTCTCTTCACAACGCAACTGGCAGATATATGAAGTGGTTGGCACGTAGCACAGGCGGAGTGGGGGTTGGCGAGTGAAACGAGCAGGGGGCGATCCACGTTTTGTCACAGGATCACAGGGTGAATGCACATACATCTACGGAACCAATTAAGCCATGCCAGTTCACCCAATCTGCATGTCTTTGGACTCTGGGAGGACACCAGAGCACCTGTAAAAAAAACCCATAGACATGGGGAAACCCATGGACTCCTGCGAGGAAGCAGCACTACCACTGCACCCCTGTGCCATAGTATCAAAATATTATTGCACAGCTGATTGTACTGCTACTACTTCAAAACTACAGCTCTTATAGGGCCTGAGGTTGCAACCTCAGTTTAATCTATTTTGACCATCCTGTAGACAGTCTCCTCCATTTCCTGATTATCTTCTCCACATCATCCTGCACATCATTGAGCCATCTTTTTCTTGGGTATCCTTTTCGTCTCTTTTCTCCAGGCAACCCCAGATACATGTTCTTCCCTACCCTTTTTCTCCTTCATCTGTTCTAAGTATCCTAACCAATCTGATGTTTCCTTAATATCTGTCACAGTATCCATTTTCTTTTCAGTTTATTCTCATTCTCCTCTCTCAATGGCCCAAAAATCTTCCTCAATATATTTTTATCCCAGGCAATCAAAATATAGGTTGAGCATCCCTAATCAGAAATTCTAAAATCTGAAATATTCCAAAATCCCAAACTTTTTAAGCAGTGACAAGATGGCACATGTGAAAAATTCTGTACCTGACCTTAGTTGCCCATGTGGGGCTCTGTTCCCTCTAATTTTTTTTTTTTTACTGATGAGTGTATTTGAATAACACATCAGCTAATACTTACTGACCAAGTTCTTCAATACCCCTTTGAATATCTAGCACCACAAAGCACCAACACACAAATGACGAGCATGTATGCCGGTGGAGAATCACGATGTTAACAAAGAAAAAAAGGCGCAATAACATACTGCTGCATGAGAGAGGGAATATGTGGCATTATAACAGCTGTGTGACAGTTCTAAAGTCCTGCACAGCACCCAGTAGCTTAGTGGACAAGAGAGCAAATTTCAAATTCCTGTTAACATGCATGGGTCTTTTCCATGAATCAATCCAATCATTTTCTCTTTTTTTGGGTTTCTGAACCGTTAGGAGTTTTAGTGTTAGCCCCACGCTCAACCCTCAGCAGAAAGGTTCTAATTTTAAGGCACTGAAAACTTACCTTGCTGTTTAATACAAAGCATTGCCCAAGGGTCACAAATGTGAATGTGTGTGGTAGGGTTTGCTGGCAGAGCTGCTCAAGTGACAACATGGCTTTTCTGAGGTTTTATTAAGGTTTTGGGATTGACATGTTCCACCTTACCAAGATCATTTACCAGCCTTGATAATTCCGTTATGTACATACAGTATTTAATATAGATCTTATTACCTTACAAAAATAGATATTGACATTTATATCACTCATATTTATAGCACCTTTTACTACTTTTGTGTACATGCAGCTTTAACTATCTTTCTTTTTATTGAGATAGACTGTTTTTCTTCTAGGTTTATAACACAGAACTAGAAAAGACAGAAGATTTTGAGGGGCTAACTGACTTTTGTCAAACCTTTAAACTGTACCGAGGCAAATCTCAGGATGACAATGAAGACCCATCTGTTGTTGGTGAATTCAAGGTGAGTTCAGCTGTTTTTTTACCAGGTAGCAGTAGGATACAGGAACAGTGCAGGACACAAAAGAGCTCTTACTTTTTAAAAGGGTGATAAATAAGATGAACAGCTTTTTTAATAAACATATTTTTAAAGATGATAATTTATTTGACCCCAAGACATTAGCATGGCCCAATAAGGATTCAGCTCCTCTTTGGACTAGATAGATAGATAGATAGATAGATAGATAGATAGATAGATAGATAGATAGATAGATAGATACTTTATTAATCCCTATATTGTGTTGATGTTCCATGTTCTTCTTTTGCTTGTATGAAAACTAGGACTCTGGTGTGTACCCACTGTGCAAGAACATGTAGTTAATTATATTTCTAAGTTTTAATGTAGCCTAGTAAAATGTGTCAGTGAGGCTCGTGATAGACTATCATTTCATAATGGTTTGGTCGAAATCTTGTATTCATTCCTACTGAAATAAGTATTGGCTCGGCATGGTTATGAAAAAGACATAACTGGTTGGAAATGGCCTAATATCTGTCCTTTGTTGCTGTAAATTATTATATGTGCTACTCTAGGTTTATCATGAATTCACTGACCCCTCATGTGACCAGTGCAGATTTTTTTTATTTTTTTGCATAATACTCCGCATTGGATTCTGGTGTTCTACTTTTTAAAGAGATGCTGTCGATCAGATCGGCCACTTTAAATTGACCGAGTACGAATGTGTGAAAGTGGCCTATGATGAAGTGACATCTCATCCATGTCTGGTTTCAGTCTTGTGGCCATTCCTTCTAGTACGTGGTTAGTAGCTTGCTCCTTTGCTCATTTGCCAAGTATCAAAACATCCCATTTGTAACATTCAGTCTCTCTTTTCTTCTTGCCCCTTGGACCAGTGTCCAATTCTCCAGCAATATGATTATAGTCTTTCTCCTGCAGTCAGAGAACTGCTGCCAGTCCTTTCTGTTCTCCCTATTCTTGAATGATCAACCTATGCTCACCTTCCTCAGCTTATGGTGCCACCTTCATGTATCTCCTTGCCTGCCTTCTTTAGGATCAGACATTACTCTCAGTTGTTGAGTTTTTCGGTTCACTTCCTTCTAACATGCAGATGCTCCTTAAGGCATACTGTCATGCCATATTGGCAGCAGGCTGCACCAACTGTGAAGGTGCACCTGGAGACTGCCTCTCTGGGGTACCCAATTCCTTGGCATAGTTTCTGGCCCCCCTCACGCCGCAGTTCAGAAAGAAACGTATGTTTAGAATTAGGCATTGTAATGGTGTATGTTCTATAAAATATGCACTAATCGCTTTTTAATCTTTTTCACATGCATCAATATGCAAAGAATAAAGAAAAATAAGAATTCAATTGACACATTGTGTCTTTTACAGGGCATGTTTAAAATCTACCCACTTCCAGATGATCCTTCCATGCCCCCACCATCCCGCCAGTTCCGACAGCTGCCTCCCAATGGCCTTGAAGAATGTCTTGTCCGAGTCTACATTGTGCAGGCAACTGGTCTACAACCCAAAGATGCTAATGGAAAGGTAAAGTGATTGTGTGCACCTTGATGTTATTAGCCTCATGTTATTGTTTGAAATTTAGAGTTCTATACTAGGCTCCAAGGAACCCCGGGGTAACAGTTACACATCCTGTTTCATCCAGCACATTTCCTATTTTTCAACCAGAATTTTCTGCTACTTTTGGCGCTTTTCCACTGCATAGTACGGCACAGCACGGTTCAGTACAGCTCACCTTGGTTCGCTCAGTTCGCTCGGTTTGCGCTTTCGACTGCAGTTTAGTACCGCTTAGAGTGGGCGGATTATTCACGTGTCGTTATAGTTGCGCCGCCTCTACTGCCGTGACACCGTGGAACTTTTACAACAACACGCAGACAACGACAACACTTTAGCTTGACGACGCGCAAGGGTAAGCATCTAAAAAAAGCACATCACTAGCTAACTTTTATCACTGTTGCAAAGCATAAAATGAACTTAACTGCCAGTGTAACATTAAAATGCATTTTGCAAAAAAGTCGCCGCAACAGACCATCTGTTTGGACATTTAACCGTGCTTCAGAGTGGTGGGATGTGATTGTTCCCGGTTTTACAAACACTCAGTGGCTGGAGAACTTTCGAATGTCTGAAGAAACATTCATCCACTTATGCAACAAACTGCGTCCAGCGATGGAGAGACAGGACACAAACTTCCGCGTGTGTGTACCTTTAAAGAAAAGAATAGCCAGTGACGCAGTAATGACGATTTTCTCCGGCCAATAAGTGACCAGCAGAGTTTACACGTGATGTTTTGGTAACGGTTCGGCGCGCTTGGAACCTCGGCTGAGGTGGTACTAAAAAAAGGACCAGGTACTGTTCCCAGTGGAAAACGTCCCAAAAGTGAGCTGAATTGAACCGTGTCGTGCCGTACTATGCAGTGGAAAAGCGGCATCTGTAAACAAGATATGGAACCCAAAGAATTTGATCCTTGAGTTGAATTTAATATACGTACATAAAAAGGATCTGAAATCTGATATGCTGTTGAATTAGTTTTATTATATTTGTTAATGATATTAAGGCATCTACAACCTGCTGTCAAACTAAAGGGAAGATACAAGCTGTTGTTTGTTTAGCAAAACAGAGAAAGACAATCTTTAATTATGAAAAAGGAAACCAAGAATCAAACAAAAATAGACTTGCTAAAAAAGAGGACTGAACTTTTAGTTTTGGTAATCATCTTATTGGCTTTTATAGCCATATTGTACCTTAAATATATAAATTAAACAGGTTTATTCAATCACAAACCCCGTAAATATTAAAGTCCACAATTACACAGAAACGTGCATATTTGGTAACACAGTTAGCACTCAAAACAAACCATTATTAAGCATTTCCGACACCACTTCAGTTTGACCTGCTGCTATACCTTTCTTTGTCTTCGTCAGTGCATTTTTGACTGAAGATTTTTTAAAATGCAAAGGTAATTTCTTCTTTTTTCCTCTCAACAAACATCATTATCCCATTTGTGCTCATCATTCAGTACTTTTCATTATCAGTCATAATGACCCCTTCAACATCTTTCAAGCAATTCACTCTTACTATTTCCGGTTTTCCTTTAGCCATCTCTTTTACAATCCCGAACATGTCTCTCTTTCTCTTCTCTTTTTGCAGCTAACATGAAAACTGTCACCTGTTGGTTTCTTGTGCTATTCTAGCACTTCACTTTGTTTTCTTGTACATTTCCTTGTCATCTTAGGCCTTTTCTTCGCCACTCCTTTTATCATCTTCTCTTCTCTTCACTTGCCATCTCAATCTAAAAATTTCAAAACCATGCTTCCTTTGTGACTCAGCTGTCCCTTTGTCCAGCTGCAGATTTCTCTAACTGTTATCAACAATACATTCTTCATTATTCCTCACTTATGATGATTCAGAAACCTCACTCGTTCTTGCTAATAAGGTTTCTGGAAATTTACTTCTCACACTCTCCCCCTTCAACTGCCAGATATTTGGCCCTGGTATATACTTCCTCTTACTTTAGTCCAGAGGCAGTAAGAGAAGAATCTCCAGCATGTTCATGATACACTAACTTCTTAATGGAACACCTGCACATTTTTCACCATGGCCTAATCAGTTCTCCTCACTAAAAATAGTCTGGCATGTTCTTTACACTACCTGTTTCATAAATTACCAACTTGTTTTCCTCCTTCTTAAGCATGTTTACATCACATCAGCAAACACAAGATCCCTCTGGCCCTCATTATTCTTCATACTGAAGCTAAATATTCTGTGTAATCTAACCTTCAGCACTGGCTACAATATGCTTATTCAGGTCACCACTGCATACACTCACCTTCTCCTGAGGCATCCTAGACATAATATTCCCATGAAACTCTCACAACAGTGAATTTTCTCTTTACTTCTACCAACTGGTAGGCTATATACCAATAGTATATGTAACAGTTACTTACCAGCAATCATTTAACTACAACACTTTAACTCTTCTCACCTCAACCACTTTATCTGTCCATTTTTATGGCACAAGTACACCAACCCCAGCACTGCCATCACTTCTCCCCTGCCAGAAAAGCATATACCCTCCACTGCTCCCACCAAATACTTTTACCTTTTCCATTTTATCTTCAGTATCAGCACATCATTTCCCCTTCTGTTCAGCACTTCCACAACTTGATTTTCTTGTTACACGTCCAAGTCACAATCCTTATACTCTGTAATTCACACAATGCCACTAATTTCTCTTTTTCATCACCAAAGTGGCCTGCCTAACTTCTCTAATAAGTACTGTATGTAAATATTACTTGTATTAATCACAACCCCAGACACAACTAAATTTCCTGCTAAGTTGATTTAATTTTATTTGGCCTAAATTTGCTGTTGTTGAGTTTCCAAAGCATTCTCTTCAACTTTGACCACTCAGACGCTGTTCTTTGCCTATAGGAGCACAAGGCTACAATTCCTCATTGGAAGACCCCTGTGCCCCTGCTTTTCTGAGGCCTCAGTAGCCTTTAAAGGACTAGGTATCTTGAGCAGATTCCTTCTATCCCTTTTCCATTCCAGTCCCTATGTCCCTTAGCAGGCTACAGGTGTTTGTCTCAGACTTCCTTGGCACTTGGTTGACACCTTCATTTGCAAGGCAGAATCCACCACTGCCACCTTACAGCCAGAATATTATTACCATCTCTCCACTCTCCCTCTTTCACCCTGTGCAGAGTGTCTAATACCTTCCCAAACACCTCTCTTCGAAGTAGTTTTCTACACTGTTACACACAGGGCCTCTCATTTTGCCAATGTAATTTTGTCTCTTGTTTTGGGAGACTCCTTTGACCTGTGTCACTCTAACACTGGACCCTCAGAATCTCTTACCAGTCTGGCACTTTCCTTACCATGGTTTAGTGTCTATGTGAACAGTTACCTTCTGTTTGTCTAAATTCTCTTAAAATTTGCAAGTCACCATAAATAAATGGGAAATTTTCTTAAGACTACTTGGACAAACTCAGAGAGGATGTGTGGGTAGAATTTGAAGTTGCATTCATATATCCGCAACAGCACATCAAGAACAACCACACTATAATTTTAAGAATGCCGGCTTTCATTCGGATCCTCATGCTGTTTCTTCTTATTTATGGCAGTGTGACCCTTATGTGAAGATCTCTCTGGGCAAGAAGTCAGTCAGCAACCAGGACAAATACATACCCTGCACTCTGGATCCTGTTTTCGGATGGTGAGCATTTGATATTTTAACCTGTCTTCTAAATTTTTTGGAATTAAAAAAACAAAACAAAATTGCTTTAGTGGTTAACCAGGAATATCATTTTTAACATATTACACCTGTAATGGTATATATATATATATATATATATATATATATATATATATATATATATATATATATATATATATATATACTGCTCAAAAGAATTAAAGGAACACTTTTAATCAGAGTATAGCATAAAGTCAATGAAACTTATGGGATATTAATCTGGTCAGTTAAGTAGCAGAGGGGGTTGTTAATCAGTTTCAGCTGCTGTGGTGTTAATGAAATTAACAACAGATGCTCTAGAGGGGCAACAATGAGATGACCCCCAAAACAGGAATGGTTTAACAGGTGGAGGCCACTGACATTTTTCCCTCCTCATCTTTTCTGACTGTTTCTTCACTAGTTTTGCATTTGGCTACAGTCAGTGTCACTACTGGTAGCATGAGGCGATACCTGGACCCTACAGAGGTTGCACAGGTAGTCCAACTTCTCCAGGATGGCACATCAATACGTGTCATTGCCAGAAGGTTTGCTGTGTCTCCCTGCACAGTCTCAAGGGCATGGAGGAGATTCTAGGAGACAAGCAGTTACTCTAGGAGAGCTGGAGAGGGCCAAAGAAGGTCCATAACCCATCAGCAGGACCAGTATCTGCTCCTTTGGGCAAGGAGGAACAGGATGAGCACTGCCAGAGCCCTACAAAATGACCTCCAGCAGGCCACTGGTGTGAATGTCTCTGACCAAACAACCAGAAAGACTTCATGAGGGTGACCCAAGGGCCCCATGTCCTCTAATGGGCCCTGAGCTCACTGCCCAGCAGCATGCAGCTCGATTGGCATTCGCCATAGAATACCAGAATTGGCAGATGCACCACTGGTGCCCTGTGCTTTTACAGATGAGAGCAGGTTCACCCTGAGCACATGACAGAAGTGAAAGGGTCTGGAGAAGCCATGGAGAACATTATGCTGCCTGTAACATCATTCAGCATGAGCAGTTTGGTGGTGGGTTAATGATTGTCTGGGGAGGCATATCCATGGAGGGTCACACAGACCACTACAGGCTTGACAAAGGCACCTTGGCTGCCATTAGGTATCAGGATGAAATCCTTGGACCCATTGTCAGACCCTATGCTGGTACAGTGGCTCCTGGTGCACGACAATTCCTGGCCTCATGTGGTGAGAGTATGCAGACAGTTCCTGGAGGATGAAGGAATTGATACCATTGACTGGCCACCACACTTTCCTGACCTAAATCCAATAGAACACCTCTGGGACATTATGTTTTGGTCCATCCAATGCCACCAGGTTGCACCTCAGACTGTCCAGGAGCTCAGTGATGCCCTGGTCCAGATCTGGGAGGAGATTCCCCACAACACCATCTGTTATCTCATTAGAAGCATGCACCGATGTTGTCAGGCATGTATACAAGAACACAGGGGCCATACAAAGTGCTGCATACAATTTTGAGTTGCTGCCATTAAATTTTGGCAAAATGGACTAGCCTGCCACATAATGTTTTCACTCTGATTTTTGGGGCTTCTTTGAATTCAGGGCTCTGTAGGTTGATCATTTTCATTTCCATCAAACGATGTGGCATCCTTTCGTTCCCAACACATTACCCAGTCTATATCAGTATAGATATCCAGGAGGATTTCTTTTTCCTATTGAGATCTGATGTGTTTTCAAAGTGTTCCTTTAATTTTTTTGAACAGTATATATATATATATATATATATATATATATATATATATATAATATATATATATATATATATATATATATATATATATATATATATATATATATATATATATATATATATATAAACCCTCCAAAATAGCTTTGAAAATGGAAGGTAACATGTTAATATTTGAGTCCTAATTCACTCACAAACATCTTGCTGTCAGTATGAACAGAAGATGATCCATTGGTCATGCAAAACGTATCCAACCTTACAGAAAGATGTTAAACATCAAAAGGGTGGTTGGAGCAGAGAGTATTGAATCGACATTACAAATAACATTAGAACAATTTAGAAAAGAACAGTCCATTCATCCCAACAAAGACCGCCAGTCCTTTATCAAGTCAAGTTTTAAAAGTCCCTAAAGTCCTATTGTCTACCCATTACTAAGTTCTCTGAAACAATCAAAGTGACCAATGGGTTTGTGGCCATGAATTTCACCAAGAACCTTCTGGTTGCTCACTTTTGCTAGGCAACAAATTCAAGAAAGGGATGCAGTTGTTCCAAACTGAAGAGATGTGGTTGTTCCAAACGTATTCTATTTGAGAACAATGGAGGCTACTTTGCTCTTGGGAACATTCAATGCTGCAGACATTTTTGTAGCCTTCTCCAGATCTGTACCTTAACACAATGCTCTCTCTAAGCCGTGCAGGCAATTCAGTTGACCTCATGACTTGGTATTCGCTTAACTTCCGGATCTTTTATAGACGGTCCAAACGAGTCCAAACAAGGTATAGCGTCATCACGATAATAATCAATAGAATGGGATGTACCATAGCCACATTTCTAATGTTATAGCAAGAGGTGAAGGAATTTAAATGATTTTAGCATATGGTTGCAGCAGAAGAAAATGTGAAAAACATCATGGGGCTGAAGGCCTTCTATATTGCAGGCATTGTGAACAAGAGATAAAACGTTAGGACATATCTAGGAGAAAATTTGGGATGTGCTTGTGATGCCTTCCTACATGAGCCATTAAAATGATTAAGATGAACGGAGTGTATGGATTTATTGTTTTCTAATAATACTCGTAGTAGAGAAGCTCAAAGAAAACAGTTTATGGTGCTTTCATCAAGTTGCAGTAATCTAGGAAGGTTTAAGTTGCTGCAGTGTAATTGTACCCTAAATCGCACAAACTATTAACCTAACACATATTAGAAAACTGACTTATTTTACTTTTTACCTTTTTAATCATTCCAGTAATCCATATCTACCTTTTACTTACTGTGTGCTATTTCTCTTTATGAAAACCAGACAAAGAATATTTAAAATGTATTTTACAAACAGAATTCATACACTGTACTGAATTGTCAAATACGTGATACATGAAAACAACCAGCAGAGGTCATTGTGAGCCCATAAATGTAGGTCATTTATCAGCCACTTTGGATGAAAATATAGTCTCTTTCTTTCTTTCGTTCTTTCTTAATTTACACTCCACAATGTGTTTTTTTAAATTAACTTACCTCTTCTCTTTTTTCACCAGCATGTTTGAGTTGTCCTGTGAGTAGTATAATGTCAGGCGGCTTCTGTCAAAATTTAATCCGAGTTTGATTGATGAGATTAAACCACGCCCCTTTTTAATCGAAGACCGGAAGTCCGCCCCCACCCACCATCTGTTGTTAGTTGACCTTGTTGACCTTTCAGGAAGTCCCTCCCCACCCCGGTTGTTTTGTTGACCTTGGATGACCTTGATCCGGGCCCCTGTTGATTAATGACAGGAAGTCCCTCCCCAACCACCTGTTGTTTGTTGACCTTTAGCCCAGCCATCTGTTTTCCCCAGGAAGCTGTCAAGGGCAATTTGATGGATGCCCCCACCCTCCTTGAACCCCCACCAGCCCCCCTGCTTGGCCACCTGCATTGCCCCATCGCACTAGGGCAAGTTCAGACATGCCCAAGGGCTGCCTAGGCCCCCCTTGAACCCATCACCACCCCCACCACTTCCCAGCCCCCCACCCCTCTTCCAAAGACAGGTTCAGGCATGCTGCAGCCGGTCCCTGGACAAGTTCAGGCATGTTCCTATCCATACCCAGACTGAATGGCCTGCCTAAGCCTCACTGCAGCACATGATGTCTGGCCCCCCTGACACTTCTGAAACTGTTGTATAAAAGTCGTGCATTTTCCTCAGTTCTAAACACTCTGTGAAGAAAAAATGGAATCTATGACCGACGCCCCGGTGAAGCATCAGTTCCGTAGGCTCTATTCTAAGGATCGTTTGAAAAGGTTAAAAGATGTTTGGTTCCTGAGTTTCTTCAAGCTGGAGCGACCGACGAGGAACGGGTCAAGTTGTGCTAAACAATGGTAGAATCATGCGCGATCGATAAGGAAAATGTCATCAGCCTGTAGTATTCAAGGACTGAATTCTGCAAGCTGAAGCGACGGCCGTAAAGGATAACTGGTTGAAACATCGTTCAATCGGCGACGCAATTGTAAAACCCCTTTATTTACGCCACGCCCCATCCCTCTTACCATAAATACTCAGTCTGTCAACGGATCCAGACAAAGGATCAGACCGTTTCAGAATTCTTTGAAGCTTTTAAAAGCTCTCGGCATATAGTCAACTCCGGACTCTGAAATGACGGATGCCGGCGTAACAGCCTCGGGGTTTCCGCCTAAGACTCCAAAGACTGCAGCTTCAAGACCTGAATCTTACCATTTCTATAACTCTGGCCGGATGGATTGCCTTCAGGACACCAAGAATCTGACCAGCGTATTTTACTATACGGCCTGATTACACTCTCTGGTCAAGAGACCTTGAGACAGACAGCGGATTCCAGTTTCCTTGGTCTAGTCGTGCGTCACCCGTCACAGACAATGGTGATCAGCCGGACACTGGCGTCTCCGTTAATGGCGATCAGACAGAAACCTCTTACCTAGCTCCAGGACAGCCTTGGGTGCACAAACAAGTTCCGCAGGAGCCGATGTTGATAGGACTTTCTGAGACAAATATGGATTGCCCCGATGGGGTACTGCCAGAAACCTGGAAAAAGGCCCTGCAGCTTGTTAAAGGTCTGATGACTTCTCTGCTGGACATTATTGTCTACTGCGACCAGAAAAAAGAATGTCAAGGCTGTGGTATAAATCACCCTGCCCAGGTAAGGCATACATGCCTCTTTGAACCTGAAATCGGCTACCGTCAAGGTCGCTTTCAGAAGATTCTGAATATTTTCCGTAAATATTGGCTGAAACGACTAGCTGTTAAAGTTCTCGGTTATTTTAATATTCTACTGCCGATTCCCAAAATATGTGTAGTGGTTGAAAAGACTGTAGATGAATTTGAAAGTACCAGCTCTATTCATGATACTGTAATGCAGTCATTTTATGAAATGGATGAATACTCCTACTGTGTAACCGCCGTGTGGCAAATGAGTTTTGTGCGAAATATTAATCATGAGGGTCATATGAATCTGTGGACCAAATATGACCTGGAACTTGATGATATGATAGAGCTGATGGGTCTTTCTGAGCCTGAAAACACAAACGCCTGAAAAAATTCAGACTCTTAAATAAAGGTTTTCTAATTTTTTAACTGGTGTCAGTGTCTGTTTTATCACCGCGATGGAGCAGGTCTTGGAAAAACATATTATAACTCTGAGAATCCCGGATCCTTGGGGGTAAGGATTCCTTGAAAAGAGCGCTCTCGCAAGCGGGTCACCATATTGGGTCCCAAGAAGTGTCAGATTGGTTATCTGGGCAATACACCTACACGATACATAAACCGGCCAGAATCCATTTTAAAAGGAATAAGGTGTATGTTTCCAATATTGACGCCAATGGCAGGTCGATCTGGCGGATATGACAAACCTGTCCGAGTATAACAGAGGTTACAAGTATCTACTGACTTGTATAGATATTCTTTCTAAATACGCTTGGGTCAGGGTTCTGAAAAACAAAACGGGTAAAGAAGTAACCAGGGCTTTTCGAGAAATTTTGGAGGAGGAAGAGTACCCGTCAAACTTCAGACGGATAGCGGTAAAGAGTTTCTCAATCGGGAATTTCAAAGCCTGATCAACAAACACGGATAAAACATTTCACCACAGCTAGTGAATTAAAGGCTTCGTGGTGGAGAGGTTCAATCGAACTCTGAAGACCAAAATGTGGCGTTATTTCAGCTCCGAATACCCGGTCCTATCTGCCGGGCTACAGGACTTGGTGAAATCTTATAATCTCAGCTATCACCGAGGTATAAAATGGCCCCTGCTGAGGTGAGTAGTTCCAATTCTTGGAAAGTCTTTAAAACTTATACGGCCTAACTAAAACCAAAAGAAATCTAAAATATAAATTCAAAGTCGATACGGTCAGAGTATCAAAATCCCGGAATCCTTTTACCAAGGGCTACGAACAAACCTTTTCAGACGAGGTATTTACCGTTTCTGAACTAGTCCCCAGGGATCCGCCGCCTACAAGCTCAAGGATTATGACGGTGAAGACATTATAGGTTCGTTTTACGACCGAGTTACAAAAGATTCGAGGACGGACGCCTTTAGGATTGAAAAGATTTTGGCAAAAAATATCCGTAGAAAAAGCATATTTTGGTGAAATGGTTCGGTGGCCCAAAAGTTTAACAGTTGGATCCCTGAAAGCTATGCAAGACGTTAAATACTGAGAATCAAAATTAGTATTTCATTCACGGTCTGATCACAATGGAGAGAAAAGCTTTTACGTTGTACTACCCAGCAATTCTTCCCAAGATGTTTTCCCTAATAATACCATCCGAATTTACCGTCAAATTATCCCCCAATCGAACTACAGGGCCCCTGGGAAGTTGGATTGGCGAAATTCAGTATCCGCACACCTGGAATACCCTAGACAAACCGGATAATGAATTTATGTTGGTGAATCCGCTAATAGCTAAATTTTATAGTATTCCCGGGCTATTACTCTAGTGTCGAGAAAGTGTCAGACAAGATGAATGAAGTGGTGTTGAAAGATTCGAAATTCTTGGAGTCCCGTTCATCAGACCCTGCGAAATTCGCTATAGCTCTAAAGCGTAGATTCTATTTCTCAAACACTGTGAAGGATGAAACTCTGCATGTCAAGGGACAATTAGGTAGGATTCTAGGAGCTCATCCGACAAAACTATTGGTCTGGTGAATGAAGCTCCTTACCCCGCTGGATATCAGAGCGGGTTTTATTCCTTGTACGCCTACAGCGACATTGTTTCTCACCAAAGAGTCGGAGACAGCTACGTCCCTCTCTTGAGATGCGTATATATTGAGGATGAGATGAATAAGATTACCACAATCACCTACGACAAACCGCACTACGTTCGGTTAGCAAGAATCAGTTTGATACTTTGACCATTGAAATAAAGACGGATCAGAACAAAGCGGTTCCATTTCAGTTTGGCAAGGTCCTAGTCAAGTTACATTTCAGACCCTCCAAGAGGTGTATACACGACTAATACTGAGATGAGATCTTACCTGGACCCCAACCCTTACGTGCATTATTATGAAGCCCAAGCCGGTAACGGACTCCCGGGTTCTCTGGGTCCCCAGTGATGTACGGCTCTGGGATCGGAGGGATATTTCGAGGGTTATTTAGAAGAGCTTTGCCTCTCCTGAAAAGAGGTTTCAAATTGTCAAGCCACACATTAAATCAGCCGCTAAGAATATTGTCAAAGACGTGGTGGCTGGAGCCGTGTCAGGAGCGATGACTCGAGGAAACGAAGAAAATCAAGCTGGGGCTGGCCTAATGGTGATGAGGAAAACTAAACGTAAGAGGCCTCCCGGGTCACGACCTGCCCCGATCATCAAAAAGACGCCCGCTCAGCTTTTACTTCATTTTCTTCTCTCCGCCACAAGGATAAGTCCAGCCCCAGAAAAAGAAATCGAAAAACATTTTTAACTCAAGATGTCTTTCGCTCATCGAATGTCTCAAGAGTGTGTGAAATCCGAACTGGACTTGTTTACGGTACCCTATACTCAGACTAGTGTAGAAAAAGCATCTATGTCGAGGTCCCCTCTCTCAGCTCTATCTGAAGTCGCCCGCTGGAGTTTCTGATTACCGGAATGGGGAAGACTACTTGGACCTGAATAACACGCTTCTACACGTCCGCTGCAAAATCGCCAATGCCGACGGAACTAATCCACCCCCCGTGGCCAAGGTAGCCTTTGTTAATTATCCGATAGCCGCTTTATTCTCACAAGTGGATGTAACCCTGGGAGATCGCTAATATCCCAGAGTTCCAACCTTTACCCGTATAGGGCCCTTTTTGAGGGATTGTTAAATTACAGCAGTGAAACTCTCAAGTACCAATTTGGTACGGGTCTTTTTTACAAAGACTCGGCCGACGAACATGAAAACACAACCTTGGACGGTCCGAATGAGGGGTTCAAAAAAAGAAACGGTTATACGCCCAGGGTAAGACAGTAGAACTCCTTGGATCTATTCATTCTGACCTATTTTTTCAAGAAAAATTAATTCTAAACGGAGTGGACGTCAGAATAAAAATGGTGCGTAGCAAAAATGAATTCTGTCTGATGTCCGGAGATGCCGAAGCGTTACAAAGTAAACATTTTAGCCTCTCTTTTGTCAAGAAAGTTAAAGTTTCAGCGGCGGTGAAATTGGGGCACGACACGCACTCACAAACGCCAACGCCAAGTACCCCTTGGAAAGAGTGAATATGAAAGTTCTCAGTTTACCGGCCGGGATTCGGGTGAGCAATCAGGAGAATTTGTTCTTGGGACAATTACCCAAGTACGTGGTCCTAGGCATGGTGGATAATGACGCCTTTTCCGGGGATTACGCCAGAAACCCCTTCAATTTCAAACATAACCATGTGGAATTCCTGGCCTTGTATTTGGACGGAGAACAGATTCCCGCCAAACCATTTCAGCCCAATTTTGCTAATGACACCACCGCCGAGAATATTACAACCTGGTGTTGGCCACGGAAAACACTTGAAAGACCAGCCTCTAGCCATCAGCCGTTCTGAATTCTCTAAAGGTTACACCCTGTTTGCCTTTGATTTGACGCCAGATCAAGAATGCGGGGACCATTTCCATTGATGAAAACAGGGAACATGAGATTTGAAATCCGCTGCAGCCCCTACCCCATACTGTGAATCTAATAGTGTACGCGGTCTTTGACAACATTATTGAAATAAACCAGAGAAGAAATATACTTTATGATTACTAAAAAGCATGAATACCCTGCAGATCAACAAACTCATGTCCAGTAATCCGTACACAGAAAATCTGTTTTACGGAGTGTTGGCTTGCACGAACTGCCTAAAAAGATACTTACGGAGCTCCCGACCATGATCATCGTCAATACTCACCGTCAAAAACAACCCGGAGAACACTGGTTGGCGATACATCTCAGAGAAGACGGAATTGGAGAATTTTTTGATTCCTATGGAGCTCCACCAGACTTTATCTATTTTCCTGAGGAAATATACAGTTTTTTAAACAGAAACTGTAAAGAAATTATTCACCATACCCGCAGCTTCAAAACTGGTTTTCCACCGTCTGCGGACAACACTGTATTTTTTTCCTGCACCATAGAGGAAAAGGACGCTCTTATCAAGAGGTCATGAACCTGTATTTTAATGAAGTCACCAAGAACGATGATATGGTTCAAAATTTTGTCAACACCTTGTCTAAGAACACTTTAAGAAGCTTTCAGGATCAACCCTGCATGCAAAGTTCTGGACCCTGTAATTATCTTAATAAAGAATAGGCAAACTGTGTAAAAAAATAATATTTTATTAAACAAAAAATATAATTACATTTCAATAAGGAATCCATTCATTCTTTTGTGAGATCTGGTTTTCCTGCCAACAGGTGTATCGGTAGCAGACGCCGGCAGCAGAGGCAGCAGAGACAGCAGAAGCTCCGTCTGGGGAGGTTGGTTTGAAACTCTCTAGAAGTTCTCTAGTGTCCATGTTTGGTACGGCCGATGTCGGAATGTTCAAGCCGGCCAGGGCCTTAATAAATTCTTTCCAACCCCTAGGTCTCCGATAGGATGGTATGTTATGACGGGCTGTTAAGTTCCGCATTAGATCAACCATATTCGTTCCGGGTAACGACTCTCCACGAAACACAAACTCTCCCAAGCCATTCCAATAGGTTGTATTAGGGTGATGCGTCATTTTCTGTAAAATTATTTCAGTATATTTCTTTGATTTATCCGAGCACTTTTAAAATCTCGCGTACACCCGTTCTTCTGGGGTACTAGGTGCATCTTTGAGTGCCTCTGGCGGCACCTCCTGGTTCTCGACAGGCATCAATAATGTCAGAGAACCGGTTTCTTTATCCGCTTTTTTCACAAAGGTAAGGTATCTTTGCAAGACGGCCGTATAAAGATTTACTTTTGCATCGACGCTCAAATCATCGCGTTCAAGTATGTGTTTCATCTGTTTATCCAGTTCGCTTTCCGTAGCGCTTAAAATGTCGTTGGAAGTCTGGGGTTTCTGATGCCACTGAGTCATTTGTTGTTGAGGGACCAGGTACATCTTACGCGTATATTCCATATTTATACTCTCGAAGCTATTAAACTAGTAATAAAAGGAATGGCCACGCTTAGCAGGGCTCCGAAAACCTCCTTTCTGATTTAAAAGGGCTTTTTCTTTTAACGGGCAGTTTTTATCGCTGAGTTTTTAACGGCAACGATGCTTCTTCAGCAACTTGAACTGCCTAGAAGTCAGGGGGACATGGCCTTTTAAAGTATTGAGAGCTATTTCGCCAGAGCATAAATGAAATCGTCAGGAGCCTCGCCAGCATCGCTTGGCGACAGGAGACCCTGTGCAGGGTCTTGAGCAAAGGGAGATTTCTTTTATTCTGCACGACATGCCGTCTGTTTTTCAAATACCGAAAATCGCCGTCTTTATCTTTTCACGACGACGCCACAGGCCAGCCGGGGAAACATACCGCACGTAAACGAAATTGCCAGGCGCCTGGGCTTTCAGATCCACCAACAGATAACCGTAAGGTTGTCGCAGAAGCGCCCTCAAAGGCCTCCAAGAAAATTTCACCCTACCGGGGTACATTTGACGCGCTAAATTAGTGATTTGCAGCTTATCTCTCGGGTTTTTGAAAAGGGTGATGTAATTGGCATTCAGATTTATCGTTCTACTTTTCTTGCCTTGAAAAAATAAATTTTGGACCAAGTAAATGATGGACAAATTCCTGTGATGAGTATATTTTGTGAAGGCCCTCTCTATCTCTTGGCTATGGCTCGCCTGTTCCATCAAATCGCCGACGATCACCAAGTTAACTCGATCAGGCGGTAGTAGTTCATCGTCGTTTAAGGAAGCGGGTAATCCCTCCAAAAATTTGATTTTGGGAAATCTGGCTAGTAGTTCGTCGTACAGAGGCTGCCAACAACTATAAAACCAGACTATATTGTCAGGGCGGCGAGAAAGCACATGGTCTGTGTGTTCCAAAAGCTTTTTCACATAATGCGATTTGCCCGAACAGGAGGGTCCCGAGACTATTTTTGAGAACGGGTGTTGAAGTCTTACATCAAAGCCCTCTTTAGTATCCATAGGGTAGAGATGTGTAATCAGGCAAGAGAACCCTTTTGTTGTACACCACTCTGAATCTCTTTCTGAGTGGGCGATTTTGCAACGCCAGGGTCTTTTTGTTCCTATGAATCTGCGTACCATGAACGGTTATTTCTTTTGTGAGATCGTTTTCTACAAAACTATGCACTAGATCCATTAACGAATATAGGTTTACCTCTTGAGCCGTTTGGTGATTGAGAGTAATACCCTTTACTTTCATGCAGACCTTGCCTTTGAACGCTTTGTACGCAGTACGTTTTTGGACCTCCAGAAACAAATTCTTCAATGTAGTCATCAGGATCTAGTTCGCTGGTGAGTTCGCCTAAATAGTCGCCGAGCGGGTGTGTACTGTCCGGCGATGCTGTGAAGATAATGGAATCTGTATCATGATACAGAATCCTCGGTCCTAAACGATCCAGCAATTGTACAATTCTAGCCGAGCATAGGCCGTGGTGAAAGCGGCGATCACCACATTGACAGGGCGGGTACCACGATCGGTCATCCGCATACCTCCACTGCACCTGAGCGATTTCGCGCTGACAAAGCCAAAATAGGAGACCTGATACATGTCTGAGAACAGGTAATCAAAGAATTCTTGGGTGTGTTTAACAAACGTCGTGGTCAATTGGTTAGGCTTCTGACCGAATTTTCCCCAAAGAGAATTCAGAAATAACTTGGAAATTTGTCTCTTGGCGGGTTGGAGGCTATGTTTTCACGCTCCAATAAGACGCCTTCTTTTAAGAAATAGTCGTCAACATAGCGCCGCCGGCGCTTCGCCCACGCCCAAGATGGCCATCCAGAGGCCTCCTGTTTGCCTTTCAGATGAATTTTGATGTACTCGGAAAATAAATCTGCGGTACTCTGCTCGTAGTGCCATATCTCATGAATTTTAAAACTTTGTACCCTTTATCTAAGGCCTTGAGTATTTCGACACTGCACCAGGTTCCTGTTAAAGACCTTTCCCGATCATTGTGATGGCAAAGGCCGGTGGTTGTCTGGGTTTCTGCACGCACGGCACAAACGAACATCAATTTATTGCAAATTCTTAAAGGGAGGACCGGAAAATACAAATTGCGTGGGCGAGCATGGTGATTTTAATGAGCCCGAGTATTGCTTAAGATCGCCAAACTCCTCAAAAATAAAGGTCGGATGGCCGATCGGGTAGGTTTTGTTTTGTTGACGAGGGGTACAGACTTGTAAAATCGTAATATTGCATTTGCTCGTCACCTTGGACTTTATGGTATAATTTGATCGCGTTGGTGCCCTCCATAAAGGGCATCACGGGATTGATAGGTTCAGGAAACTCAAAGCGTCTTAAGAAATCTTGAAGCTCGCCCTCTTTTTCATGCGCTCCCAAGCGTGTTCCCAAAGCACTTTCACCGTCAGATTAAAGTTTTCCGCAATTTAATGAGTTTATCGTTAAACGCTTTAAACAATTCTGCATAAGACGTCCCGTAAGAGGGTGTTTGGCTTGCGATCGTAGCACTCTGGACATCCGTGATAAAAGCAGCCAGCAAACTCAAAGGCCGTGGGACACCCTGAACTTCGGCGTAACCATCTAGATAAAAGGACCCCATCTTGACTTCACCGTGATTCCGCGCATGTCGAATGTTTATTTTTTCCTTCTCGGAAAGAAACATTAGCCACTGAATAGAAGCATTAGAATAAGCTTTGTGAGTGCTTTTGTAATGGTCAGTAGGAATGATTCCAATTGCATTATCAGGCATGCAGTTTTGTCTGTACATGGACATACAGAGAGAAGCTAGGGTCATACACTGAAAAGGATCAATATTACCGATCCCGATCACTTCATCTCTAAATTTCATACAGGCAGTTCTCAAAATAACCACGTCGTTTCGACAATAGTACGCCATTTCTTGTCTAAAGTTGAAGGTTCCGCTTTTAATAGAGTCGTACCAAGACAAAAACTCCTCTCTTTCCTGGCTCATCATGTGTTGAATGCCGTAATATTTAGGCTCGGGTATGGGCCGATGTAATTTTGATTTTCAGCGGTATTAAAGAAATGGGGAAAGTACCCTTTTTGAGCCTGGAATCCCAGGGCTTTGGGCATACTGCTCAATTTCATAGGTAAGAAGTTCAACGAGTCGATAAATCTCAAGTTGTAATCTTCTTCTATAAAGCACATTAATTTACAACCCTGAGATGTAACAAATGGAGTTTGCCCGCTTTCGATGAGATATTTCATGAGGAAATATCCATCATACCCCTTAGAATTGTGAGCTATGAACGTGTAATCTTTGTATTTCGGACATCGATATCTGTGAAAGAATTTTGCTACGCAGTCCTCGCCGGCCCATCTCCATGATCGACCGTTCCAATGCATGCAGTGGATGTAATTGGGGATGTGTGTACCAGCATCTTGACGGCACTCAAAATCGTAGAACACGTATTTTTCATGGTTTGGTCTTTGCGGTAAGCTTTGAATAAAACACTGATGGTTTTCATCCGACTCTTTTCGACTGCTCTACAAACGCGACAGTGTTTGGGTCGACACTTGTGAGGTTTTGAACCGGCTTTCAAGCTGTATCTCTCGTAACAGAGAACACAGACTTTAAGGACGTCGCATATACTTTCAGACCGACGCGTCTTTTCATTCCATTTCGGGGTTTTGTGGATTTCGAAGCAAACCCCTGATCGACAGAAACGACGACAATCGGGACATCGTAAAGCCTCCTCGTCAACTAATAGACAGTTTGTAGATAAACAGACATCACAGTGTTGTTCGAGCGATGCCGTGGCGGTATAGAATATCCCGTGTAACAGAAATCGCAGACGTAGGAAAACCCCAGAAAACCTTTTAGATTCAAAATACCGTAATAATGATCCTGGTGCAAAAACAGGAACGCCGTCTTTGTTTTTCTAACCTGGGTTGCTTCAAATTTTAATAGAGCGATGGTGTTCGGTTCCCTGTACCAGACGATGATTTTAATACCTAGTAGCCTCTCAAATTTTTCGACATCTGAAAACGTTACTTTCTGATCCGTTGATAAACCGACCCCAACGTGCAGACGGCGGGCCTCTTGTTCACACAATTTCTGATTGTTTCTGAACTTATCGTTTAATACAGCCAGCAAACCCCTGGCAAAACAGCACTGATCATCCCGGTTAAAGGAGTTCCATAGGTGCTTCCGTTTCTTTTGAAGGATTACATCGTTGAATAGGGAACAGGCTTTACGCCTAGCCCGCCGCCACCAGATGGAACCCTGACCACCTGAACGATTAACGCCAGACTGGAATCGGCTAAAATAGTAGCGTGACTCTGGAGAAGTAATTCAATTTGATTAAAAAAGTCTTCAACAGAAAGCAGGCCAGCTGGGGTTAGGGAGAAAACACTGGGGTTGAGAGATTCGGCACGTAATTCTAACTGAACTAGATCCATAGGATTCAAAGTGTTCGTAAAACTGTCTAATATTTGCTGAAGGGTCTCGTGTATATGATTAAAAACTTCGGCGAATGAATCAAGTGTGTAGGCCTCTGAAAAATTGAAGCGGTGTCTAATCTCGATATTGTTAAATTTTGGACGATCCGTTATAGACAAATTATTTAATCGAGAGGTAGAGGGTTGTGGGGAAATTACTGACGGATTCCCCGTGTGCGGTGTAGAGGTTGTGGGGAACTTACTGGCGGCTCTGGAGACGATGGATTCACCGTATGCAGGTAGATGGCTGTGGAGAGTTGGTTTCGAGACTCAAGTTTACCCCGGACGAATTAGTCACTCCTGATCCTGTCTGAGGATGTGGGGAGGAAGTATCCGGCTCTTTTAAGTCGTCAACAGGTGGGTGTTGAAGACTGGCCTTACTAGGTCCCAAGATTCCTGAGGTAGAAGGCTGTGGGGATTCTACATACATGTTTAGGGCAATTGGTTGTTGTGAAGGGCCTGATGACGTTCTGTCCTGAGAAGAGGTATTCTTCAAAAGCTCCAACAGAGCGTTAACTACGGCTATTTCATCAGAATTTAGAACCTGGAGCGATGTATCAATGAGATCAAAATTGTCAATAGGATGTGTCACTGGGGTTGGTGAATGAACAATTTCAGGTGATCGCGGAGGGTAGGTATTTTAGGGGGTTTTATAGAATATTCAAGGTTATCAGACATCTCTTTTAATAGTCTCAGGTTTTCACTGGACGGCCTTTTCCTACCTTTGCGCCCTACAGGATGTTCACGGAAGCTGTCTGTTCCACTGTCGTTGCTGCTGTCACTGCTGTCGCGTTCACGGAAGCTGTCTGTTTCACTGTCGTTGCTGCTGTCACTGCTGTCGCGTTCTTTGCTGCTGCCGCTAGACCCGTTTTCAGGCATGACCTAAATTTAAGCAAAGGTTACAGTTATAAGCACAGAAAATAAAAATTTGCATTCAATGTTATTCTTATCGAAAGAAAAAAAAAGTAAATATAAAACCTATTCTTTAATTTCTGGGTAGAACCTTGGAAAAAGTATACAGATGCAGCAAATGTAAACTCATGTCGGGTACGGAATTGTACCCAGGAGACTCTAATTCTATAAATTGTTCAAATGCCCAGCGAAGAACGTCACCCAACAGAACCAGTCTTTCGCGATGTCTCCGGTCGTGGTCAGGCTGATGGGAATATCGGGGTGAATAACGACTTCTTCGCCGAGATCCTCGCTCAGAATGAGGCGATGTCGGTAAAGTTCCCCACCTGGGGGATGAACGGCGTCTAGAATTAGAAGACGCCGGCGATTGCGCTGGAGAATACCCGCGGCTGCTCTGGCTGGGTGCGGAGAATGCCCTCGGCTGCTCTGAGAGGCTGCTGGAGAATACCCGTGATGCTCGAGGCTGCCCTCGGCTGCTCTGAGAGGCTGCTGGAGAATACCCCCTGATGCTCTGAGAAGTTGTGGTTGGTTCTGGATCCTCCCAGTTTTTGTAGAGTTCTAGAGTGTCTGAACCTTGCAGCAATTGTGTTAAAACACCCGGGAAAGTTGAATCTGAAAATAAAATTATAACCTTCTCAGTTAAAGGACTCTTTACACAAAATCTGCAGATAAGTGTGTTCCCCAAAGTTTCATCCATAAATTGAAAAGGCCACTTACCGTGACTGTACAAATCAGCGTAATCCCTTTGAGAATCTGTTTGGTTTTGTACAGAATTTTCGTCTACAAAACAAAATACACCCCTATTTAAAATAACATTTCCCAATCCCTGCTCTTGCAGCAGCTGAACCAAATGACCAAGCACCAATCCAGACACCCACATACATACACAAGCTGCTCTACACGTGCTCTTGCAGCAGCTGAACCAAATGACCAAGCACCAATCCAGACACCCACATACATACACAAGCTGCTCTACACGTGCTTACGCACGCATGCATGCACGCACGCCCCTCAAACGGTTAATTATCACACAACGTTTTAATATGCATCACCCCTATTCAACCCGATAGGCTTCTTGTAACTACCCGAAGCACTTTAACAAACTGCATGAGCAATCCCTAAACTAAATTGGGTAAATCATTTTCAAAATAATCGGGTCTCAAGGTAATAAAATATAATCTCATAAATACAGAAACACGCTATAATATTCATTTACCCGATGATTCAACAATACTTTTGACACGTCTAAAGCACCTTAGTACGTCTTACATTTCATTTTAGCAACGCCGGGGCTTCGAACGCTAGTAATTACATGCACGCTGCGCGACATGCACGACGGTGCACACACCAGAGTGCGCGTGCGCACACGACCGCTCATAGACCCGTGGTCGTGCGCTCACATGACCGCTCATAGACACTTTGTAAACATTTTATCATTTTAATAAAAAAATCTCACCTTGAATATCGAAATCGATTGGCGAGTCTATCTGTATAAATAATTCTAAAGAAAAAATAAATAAATAAAAATAAAGGAATCAACCGCACGTCTTGAAATAACTTTATTGTATTCCAAGACATTTTCCATTACATCCCAGTAATTATACGCAAATATTCACTCACGCACGTCGTTCATGCGGTTAGTTGAGACACTTTTATAGACTCCTCAAACCATTTCATGAACGGATCAGCCCAGAAGAAACATGTTATAAACAGTTTTATATTGACAAACACATAACGCTTATACATGCACGCGTGCTACCAAGAGCCCTCCGATACGAAGGCTCGCCTAAATGCTAATAAGCATGCCGTGCACGAATTAAACAAGATATATTAAAAAGGTTTTTACCATTTTGCGAATCGACGGTATGAACAGCTCTAAGGATAAAATATAAGAATTCAGCCCTCAGTTTTTAAAGCATATTCATTTAAAGCATATAAGATTCATGAATAGCCTTACCTGGGTGTTCATTGATTGCTGCTGCTGCAGTTTCGTCTGTATGAAGAATAATTAGATTTCATTTAGATGTATTCATTAAAATTATAATATATAATTTTAATAAAATCGTTCTGACAAACCGTGCTGGGAGAAATTCATCTTTCTTGTTCTGAACGATCCGTAGAGAAAATGGGGCTTGGGGTCCGACCGCGGCTTATTTATAGATCCAAGAAGCGGGGTGTTTTACAATGTGCCCCAATCATTTAAATCGGACATCCGTATAAGGACCTTTGTCCAGTGTGGTCCGGAATTCGCCTAATAGATTTGTTTAAACATCTGTATGTATCTCCAAAGCCCCTTTTCACCTTTGCAAAATTTTGATCCGGTCACAAAGTTAATGGTTATCCGGAATTCGCCTAATAGATTTGTTTAAACATCTGTACGTATCTCCGCAAGACCTTTTCACCTTTGCAAAAATTTTGATCCGGTCACAAAGTTAAGGGTTATCCGGAATTTGATTAATAGATTCCGTTGTAACTCGTAGATTTGATTAAACAGACGCATTCTGTTTTGCTCGAGGTTAAAGGGCGTCAGCGGCCTGACCCCTGTCCTAAGAGCGTAAGGGTGATTCGATACCGAATCACCAGCGACCCCTATCAACTCAGACGGCCGGATGTGGGGTGAGGTGTTGTGAGGTGGGGTTAGGTTTGGAGGTGAGGGTGAGGGCTTTGGAAAAACCTGTTTTGACAAAGAGTTTTTAAAGTTCCTTTCTCTAGCCCGAGATATCCGCTCTGATTAAGCCATTCAAACTTTTAGAAAAACTATCCAGATTTCTTCATGAGGGGAGGATTAACAGGGGTAGAAAAAGGGTTGTTTTAGATCGATTTAAATACAAATTATAAATATATTAATTCATTTAGCATTTAGACGTCTCCAACGTGAATTATAAGGGAACTGCTGCATCTTATTTAACTGTGTGATTTTTAAAGGTCTTATAGCGAACTAGTTATCTCGGTTTTACACGTTATCATGAAAGCCTTTAACTTTTAAAGACCCATGCGTCTTGGGAATGGAAGAACGGGGCTTACGCTCAGCTGTTGACAAGCCTGCGCGCCTGGACTGAATCAGCGCGGAGCTGTCAGGGGAGGAGGTGAACTTACACACAGCTCCACCCATATGGCATGCACTGACGGCTCTAACTGCGCTCCGGACTCAGTGTGAACAGAGAGAAAGATCCTTTCTGTGTGCTTTGGGAATGACCAGCTCGCGGATGCGCGCAGGGACTGCTAAAAGCCAGGCTGCGCAGAGGGTGCCGGGCAGCTTGTATTTCAACGTGCTTTGAACTACAAGCACACGCCTGCGGGCTACTAAAAGCTAGACTGCTTGTCTTTCTGTGCGCTGCTGAATGCTTTTAAACTCAGAGCCTGTCTGTGAAAGGATTTTCACGGAGATGGGAAGGAAAAGGCTGTTTTGTCTTAGATAAAATACAAGGGAGTTTACAAATGATATAGCAACGATTAGATAGATAGATATTTTTAAAATAATTGTTACATAGATACAGGGATTCTTACCTAAAGCAATATTGGCAGGAACGGCGACAAGTTAGATCGGTCCGAACGGAGCCTGTATGTGTATGTCCCAGGAAGAAGGGGACCAGACATCATGCGCTGCAGTGAGGCTTAGGCAGGCCATTCAGTCTGGGTATGGATAGGAACATGCCTGAACTTGTCCAGGGACCGGCTGCAGCATGCCTGAACCTGTCTTTGGAAGAGGGGTGGGGGGCTGGGAAGTGGTGGGGGTGGTGATGGGTTCAAGGGGGGCCTAGGCAGCCCTTGGGCATGTCTGAACTTGCCCTAGTGCGATGGGGCAATGCAGGTGGCCAAGCAGGGGCGGGGTGGTGGGGGTTCAAGGAGGGTGGGGGCATCCATCAAATTGCCCTTGACAGCTTCCTGGGAAAACAGATGGCTGGGCTAAAGGTCAACAAACAACAGGTGGTTGGGGGAGGGGACTTCCTGTCATTAATCAACAGGGGCCCGGATCAAGGTCATCCAAGGTCAACAAAACATCCGGGGGTGTGGGAGGGGACTTCCTGAAAGGTCAACAAAGGTCAACTAACAACAGATGGTGGGTGGGGCGGACTTCCGGTCTTCGATTAAAAGGGGGCGTGGTTTAATCTCATCAATCAAACTCGGATTAAATTTTGACAGAAGCCGCCTGACATTATACTACTCCTGTGTCCTTCCACTGGAGAAAGATCTCAAGGTCATATTGTATGATTATGATCTTCTCTCCAAGGATGAAAAGATTGGGGAGACTGTGATAGACCTGGAGAACCGCTTCTTGTCCAAGTATGGTGCTCGCTGTGGACTGCCACTAACCTACTGCCTGTGAGTGTCTCATGCAATGAATAAAATTAATTTTGCTCATCAGTCTGGTTAGACTAGCTGCTGCACTGGTGATTTTTCAGTGTCTTGTCTTTTCCCGATACAGTATTTTTTTCATGAGCTCTCTATGGTACTACCTGACTAGCAGATCTTGAGAAATTTAAATGAGTATTTTTATTTATTGGGAAGATTTACACATTTAAAGACTATACTTCTTTTAATTATATATCTATCTTATGTAGGTGTGCATTATTTATTTTTGTATAATTTTAAGAATATTTTTGTTAGTTTTTTCTTTTCTTTTTGATATTTCTTTGACATCTTGTAAAGCACTTTAAGGTACATCTTTTGTATAAAATTTGCTATAGAAAGAAATATTTTGGTCATTGATTGTCAGAGAGGGAAAGGATGCTATGCTCATTCTGGTCCATTGAAGCTATAAAGTATTAGAACATTAGAACAAGCTTGTTGGGCCAAGAAGGTTGTCCATTACCTAGATTTAAAAATCCCCAAAGTCCTACTCTCCACTACGCTTGGCAGTTTCTTCCATGTATCTATGGCTGTTTTTAAAGGCACTTTATAATAGATTGAACATTACACTAGAACATTTTGATGAGAAGAGGCCATTCAACCTAAAAGACAGCTGGCTAATCCTATCCACCTAATTCCTCCAAAATAATGGAGAGTGTAGATTTGAAAGTTCCTAAAGTCCTGCTGTCCACCATACTACTTGGAAATGTAATTTCTGTGTCTATGGTTATTTTAAAAAGACACTGTATAATATATTGAACATCCGAAAACAGAACAGACCATTCAGCCCAACAATGCATGATAATCCTATCCACCTAATTCCTCCAAAATAACATCAAGTCGAGATTAGAAGGTCCCTATTGTTTTACACTCCACCACACATCACACTACTTGATAATTTATTCAAGTTGTCTATGGGTTTTTGTGAAAGACATATAATAGATGGAACATTAGGAAGATTTTGTATGAGAGCAGCTCATTCATCCTAACAAAATTGCCCATCCTTCTTATCTGGATTGCCAAAAATAATATTGAATTTTGAATGTCCCTAAAGTCCTGCTTTCCACCAATATACTTGGTAATTTATTCCATGTGTCTATGGTTCTTTGTGTGAAGGTCACATTTGTGCAAGATCTGCCTTTAACAAGTGTCCAGTCATGTCCCCGTGTTCTTAAGTTTAAGTTCAAAGTTTATTGTCATGTGCACAGTAAGGAAACATATTTTCCTGTACAATGAAATTCTTTCTTTGCTGTCCACACCAAATGACAAACCCAACATATAAAGATAAACATAAATAATAAGTAGTATCTTAGTATAAGTATCTTAGTATTGCATGCTAGTTATAGAGTTCTCTCTGACACCTCTTACACTATTTGTTGACATATAGTCGATTGGTCCATAAATATTATTTTGGTCTCTTTATTATTATTTTTTTTTTGAGCAGCAGAGATTGGTAATCACAGCAATCTCTTTCCCAGATCTTTCCAGCTTTTAGGTCATGCAGAAACATGACTCACTTTTGTATTCAGTGGGAAAGGGTCAGACAGGTTGCGAAGTGTCTTGCGATGGGTTGCCGCAGGCAGTTTAAGTAATTGACATTGCCCTGCTATGACTATCAGCAGCGATTCTCCATGGGGGATCATCCTACCAATCTGACTGTCGTCATTGACGGGGTCTCGAAGACACTAACAAAAAATGTTTAAGAAACACTGGTCTAAAGTATTGGCAAGTAAAACCAATACTTTTTTTGTTATGATTTCTAGTAAAAGATTTTCTATAGGCATTTCCACTTTCAACAGACCAAATACAGAAGATGGCTGCAGACTCTGCAAAAATGACTCCAAAATTATTTAATGACTCCAAATGATCAGAAACAAAATGTTGCAGAAGGAAAAAAACAGAAAATGTTTAAATTTGAGTTCAGGTTTCACCATATTCTGATGTGAATTCATATGTTGTAGCTTCCACTGTTTTTATCTATTTTTTTTCCCCCCCTCACAGGTCGGGAGTGAACCAATGGCGAGATCAGCTAAAACCATCTCAGCTCCTGCACCGATTTTGTGAAAGGTGGAACTTCAAGCTTCCTGTGTACAAGGACGATCGGATAATATTCCGTGGCCATGAGTTCACATTGGCAGATCTGGGTGATTATTTATATAACTCTGTACAAGTTACTTTCTGCACACAATGATCTGCTTTCAAGATAGGCTAAAGCTCCCCACAAGAAAATAGTACATCCATGGTTAGAAAATTGTCAAATGAATGGTTTCATTCAACAGCAGTGAACAAAAATGGCCACACACTAAAACACATTTGTGTTGTTTCTTTCATGACATACATTTTCTATTTCTTCGTTCTTTACTCAGAAATAACTGCACAATGTACCTTTAATATTATGTTCTACTCAGGCTGTCAAAAGTGAATTATTGAAGTTTTCCAAAGGTTCTTCTGTATGTGTTTAGCAATTAGCTGATTACTTGCACAGGCATGCGATGTTATGATTAGTACTTGTACTTCATTTTTTCTGTGTCTTCTTTGGCTTTTAAGTGTTACTAGAGGAATTCAAATTCAACATTTGTTTTTTTCATGTTGAGTCAGTTTTAAAGTCATAAAATTATTTTTGTGTCATTTTCAACACCATTTTTAGACTGCACTGCTGTCATACAGTACAGTGACCTGTTCTTAGGTGGCATTGTCTCAGAGATTGTGACCTGTGACAAACTAATGTGACAGTATAATTGTCAGCGCAATGCACTTCATGGCCATGTGAGGCTACAGATAAACCAGAGAGTTAGCAAATGTGTTTCTTTGATGGACTTTAATGTTCTGATCTTGGGCTTTGACTGTTCACAATGAATTGTGTTTCTATTTATTCTTGAGTTAATCATGGGACAGATCTCTGGTTTAGCCTTTTGGCTTTGTTTAATCTTCTGGTCCTACCTGCATGCTGGTTCCCTCTAGATAGGACACATTATATATTTTATTAATTTGCTGTAATCATAAAATAACTATGATTGAAAATTTCTTTTGCTTATCATTGTGAACACTTAAAATCAAAAATAAACACAGTGAAAATATCAAGGTTGTGTAACCACTGATTGTTCTTAATTATTATACCACTGGTCCTCATATTTACTAATACGTGTTTGATTGATCAAACAATAAATTAATGTAACTGTAGTCAAAAGCTTGTATAAACAGTAATACAAAGTCAACACTGCCAGAACTCTTTTGGGGAAAGAAAACAAAAGGCAGTGCAAATATTCCTCTTGGAAAAGTTATGTTTTCTGAATAAGCATGTGATAAATGGAGGAAGAATTGTAGCATCAAGTCAGTGTTGAAAAAAGAACTTACCACAGACTTCCCTCATGCATGTAACCAAAATGAAAGAATTGATTCATCTTAGTTTGTGAGTTGAGTCCAAGTTTTTAAGGAATCTGGTAGTGCCATCCATTGCTTCGAACATGACAACAGAATATTCCAGAATGATTAAGAAGGCCACAGAAATGTCTAAAATAAATTTGAATTTCCCTTGGCTTAAACATCAAGGGTGAGTGCCAATTGGGGTAATCATAGTTAAAGTCAAGCAGTCAAAAAAGAAACAAATATGCGATAGAATTATGCTGTAGAGCCAACACATGCAGCTCACAGAAGGGTTTGAATGTGAGTCAACTGGACAGCCAAGCTAAAGAAAACTGTCAGCAACACTGGCAGGAACTAAATCTTGCCTTTTGGCAAGGAAGAACATTCGGTACCAAGTTCTGGAAAGCAGTTTTTCAATGTTCAGAAAGAGGGAAGTCCAGGACAGTTATGACAAGCATTTTATTGTCACCTGGTCAGGTTTACAGTGCCAACATGCCTATCCTTGCAAGTATTTCCAGAAGCTCCTAGACTAGTCAAGGGATATAATCCTCCAGCATGCCCTTTGTTTGGCATACTAGACTATACTCAAATGAGCAGGATTGTCAACATCCTAATGTGGGGAACCTAGATAGCAATTGAGGGGCCCTGCTGAACAGCCCTACCTTAAATTGGGCAACCACAAAAATACTTGACACAGTCATTGTAATTTTCCTACTGAGTTTCCTGCAGTATGTCTTTGGGTGTGAAAATAATTTAGATTAAAGTAACATGGTAACACTTCTGAGGACACTGGTAAGCCGATTAAACAAATCTTCAGCCATAGCAGGCAAAAATGACACCTTCAGGTACCTAGATATATATATATATAATATTTATATATATATATATATATATATATATATATATATATATATATATATATAAATCTCCGGTTTGCATGTTTGTTCTTATCCTGCACTTGACATTTCACTCCAAATACCATGCTTTTCCTAGGCTGTGGAAAAAGTACACATTTCCCAGTGGAGCTGGCATTTGCAATGACATTAAGAACAGTCTCACGACAAACCCTGAAAAGATTAAAAAGTTTACTGAAAGATGAAAGTTTCAGTCATGGCCAGTTTTATGTAGCTGCCGGACACATCTGTTTTGCAGTTTTAAAAATGTGTTGCCTTATATTTGAAATGTTGTCCGCTACTCTTTGAGTGACTGAGCTGTGCAATTGTATTACTTTTATGGAGGCAGATGTAAAGGAAATGGTTATTATCTTCACATTCAGGCACTTATTTTATAAAATTGGTCAGAATTTCCTCCTACATTTCATTAAGCACATCTCTAATTATTTTCTGACTACATTTACTGTTCACTGTATGACCTAAACTAAGATATTTGGTGTATGTACTACAGAAGAAAATAATCTTACATAAGTAAAGGATGTCCTGCAGCTTCTTGAAACAGTATATTGTATGCTTAAGTTTGAACTGAGCAGAAGGTAATTCTGTAATTCTGCATTTTCTTCTCAGAAGATTCAAAGCCCTCAAATCCCCACCTTGGACCAGCATGTGAATGCTTAGCACTGTATGTTCTACGTAGACAGGGGCTGGTTCCTGAGCATGTGGAGACAAGACCTCTGTACAGCCCACTGCAGCCAGACATTGAACAGGTGAGGCTGTGCAAAGCACCCATTGATGGCTTATGAAAAAACTATGCAGGAGTACACCTGATCTAAGACTTGCATGTGTATTATTAATGTTGTCACCACAGGGAAAACTTCAGCTATGGGTGGACCTGTTTCCAAAGTCACTGGGCCCGCCAGGACCTCCTTTCAACATAACGCCTCGCAAAGCAAAACGGTAAGTCCTTGGTTAAAATCAAGAAATGGTAAGGTAAATAGACCACAGCAACAAGAGAAGGTCTAACATCACTGTTTCCTTTTTTTTATCAATCCTCTTTTTATAAAAATGCAAATTGCATAAATAAAGTAATTGTTTTTAGATGCAGGTATGGAACTCTGTGTTTTGTGAATCACAGTTGGAGAGCTGGAAAAAACGTTTTAAATAAAAAAAGTGTTATAACTTATTGTATTTAAAAAAATAAATGTGATCCTACATCTTTTACTGTATACTGTATTCTTGCACCCATTGAAGCAGTCACTTAATATATTGTTTAACATACTCCAGGTATGTTAGTTTGATTTAATGAATAAAAGAATATTTTCACTCAAAGGTTGCATCAGCATTCAGTAGCTATTAGTTCTATTCTTGCAGAACTGAAATAATTTTTTCCAGCAACATAGCCAACATTTTGACATGGCCAGGCCATTCCATTCAACTTAGGCTGCCAGCTTCTGTTCGTTCCAAGCTACAGTAGGTGGAACAGCAGATAATCTACAATCAGCTGAATCTTTACAGTGGGACTTGGATAGCACACAGAGTTGGGCAGATTTGTGGCAGATGAAATTTAATGTCAGTAAATGAAAGTATTATTTATAGGAAGTAAAAATGTTAGGTTTGAATACACAATGCGAGGTCTGAAAATCAAAAGTTCTGCTTTTGAGAAGGACCTACTAGTGATGGACTCATCACTTTCAACTTCCAGGCAGTGTTCAGCAGCCATTAAGAATGCTAACAGAATGTTACTTTATGTATCGCCCTGATGTGTAGAGTACAAGTCCAAGGAGGTTATGCTCAAGCTTTATAAAACACATGTTGAGGCCTCATTTGGATTACTGTGGGCCGTTTTGGTCTTCAGACTGCAAAAAGGATACAGCAGCACTAGAAAAAGTCCAGAGAAGAGTGACCAGGCTGAATCCAGGGGTAAAGGAGATGAATTATTAGGAAAGATTAAAAGAGCTGAGCCTGGTCTGTAATAGAAATAAAATCCTGCAGCAATTCTTTATATTCCTTACTTTGTACAGTAAATACAACTTAGCGCCAATATACTAATAACCCAATTGGGCTTCATTCACTTAGAATATGGAACCAATGTAGGAAGCACTTCAAGTTAAAGAAGCTTTTTTCTGTGGCACCTCTGCATGATAACCACCTTTTTCCACCCTCTCAAACGTATGCAGGTTTTAATGTCTGGAAAACATTTGGGATTAAATCACTTAGAGACCTGTACATAGACAACGTCAACAATTACACTCCAAATTTCTCTTTCCAGTAACACATTTCTTTCACTACCTTCAAATTAGAAACTTTGTTAAACAAAACCTGCCCAACTTTCCTCACGCCTGGACAAACTTGTTAAGAAGGCAGGCTCCATTGTAGGATTAAAGTTGGACAGTTTAACATCTGTGGCAGAGCGACGGGCACTAAGCAAATTCCTGTCAATCATGAATAATCCACTGCATCCACTGAACAGTGTCATCTCCAGGCAGAGGAGTAGCTTCAGTGACAGACTTTTGTCACTGTCCTGCTCCACTGACAGACTGAGGATATCGTTCCTCCCCCACACTATGCGACTCTTCAATTCCACCCGGGGGAGTAAATGTGAACATTAATTTTATTTTAATTTTTTCATTTTATTACTATTTAATTTAATATTGTTTCTTTGTATCAGTATACTGCTGCTGGATTATGTGAATTTCCCCTTGTGATTAATAAAGTATCTATCTATCTATCTATCTATCTATCTATCTATCTATCTATCTATCTATCTATCTATCTATCTATCTATCTATCTATCTATCTATCTATCTATCTATCTACTTCTACTCCGGAAAAAATATTGACCAGTCTTGAGGACTCAGACAGCATTTCTGCAATATATAAAAACATTTTAAAGTCCTTCCCTTTCAAAGATTCCAGAGTATATTGGGAAAAGGATCTCTCACTGAACTTTTCAGATCAGGAATGGAAGGCAGCAATGCACAGAATTCACTTGAGCTCCATAAACGCAAAGCATACAATCATTCAACTTGAAATCATCTATCGAGCACATCTATCTCATTTAAAATTGTCAAAAAAGTTTCCAGAGCAAGATCCAACCATGCACACATTGCAATCAAGTTCCAGCCACATTGGGTCATATGTTTTGGAGATGCACCATATTAATAAGCCTGGGTGTCACACTTCCTCCTAATCCACTAATAGCTGTGCTTGGTGTACTTCCAGATGGGCTTAAAGTGGAGAAGGACAAACAAACTGGAATTGCCTTTACTACATTATTGGCATGTAGTCTTATCTTGCTCAACTGGAAGAATCCTAACTCACCTCTTTTCAGTCAGTGGGTAACCGATGTTATATACCACTTGAAATTGGACAAAAATAAATACTCACTTAGATCTGTGAAAAACTTTTTTAAAAAATTGGCAGGATATAATTAATAACATTTTAGAATAAGCATTTAAATTGAGTAAGTGGATTCTCGTCCCCTTTATATTGTATTTATTTACTTACTTATTTTTTCTACTATTAAAGTTTCACTATGTTGGCCCAGCTCTCTTTCTCATGGGTGAGGGTTGACTTGACTTGAACCTAGTCTTGTAAAATTTGACTTGCTTTTGTGGACTCTTGTTTGATTTTAATAAATTCAATAAAATGACTTAAAAAAGAGCTGAGCTTTTCTGGTTTAAGCAAAAGAAGATTAAGAGGGGACATGATTGAAGTGTTAAAATTATGAATGGAATTAGTACAGTGGAACAAGATTGTGACTTTAAAATAAATTCAACAAGAACACAGGGGCACAGTTGGAAACGTGTTTAGGGTAACTTTTGCACAAATGTTAGAATGTATTTTACACAGAGAACCACAGGGAATATTTTGCCAAGTAGTGCGGTAGATAGTAGAACTTTAGAGACTATCAAAATTCGACTTGATGTTATTTTGGAGGAATTAGGTGGAGAGGACAGGCGAGCTAAGTTGGACTGAATGGCCTGTTCTCATCAAAATGTTGTAATGTCTAAAATAATGTGTAGTTGATTCCACTTTTCACAGCATTACCAAGTAAATTGTTTGATTTTCCCAGACATGTTTTAAAATGCTGTACATTTTTATCTTGATGTGCTTCTACCTTTGCTTCTGTGTCCTTGTTAAATAAAGTATGTTACAATGAGCTGAAACCCAAACGTATTTATTCCCTTTGTCATGTATAACTACAGTATATCATGATAAATTTAATCTCAGCTTTGTTACAGACACAATAGAATCTATATAAAAGTAACAGTTCATAGCAATCACCTGTTGTCTATACTAGACACTCTTTTCTTAACAAGCTTGTCATACCTGCTCTAATTTTACATTTCTTTTCTCATCTTTACTTGACAATAACAATTCTTGCATTCATTATTGCTGTAGGAAAACAACATGTTCCAGTAGTTAGCTTTGTTGTTTCATGGATCCAGCATCCTGGATTCAAGTCCAGTGCTTGGTTACTGCCAGTGTCGAGTTAACGTTTGATCTATTTGTCAATGTGAGTGTTTCTCTGGGTACTCCTAGTTTTCCGCCTTCATCCCAAAATGTGTCTGTGCTTTTATGTGTTTATGTGATTAATTTGAAATTCTTAACTGGCCCTATGTGAGCATGAGACTGTGTATCAGTGGGTTTTCTGATGGACTGGCCTCCTGTCCAAAGATGGTTTCTACTTTGCTGATCATTCTGCTTGGATTGTGTTCAGATGAGCAGTGCATAAAATATAGTGTCATGCTTGGGTCACAGATTTGCTCAGAAGCACAGGAGGTTGTTGAGACATGAACTTTATTCAGACACTGCAAACGAACACTTGTCTCTTTTTCAAAAGTTTAAACTCCATGACAAGACAGAGATGACAGTTCCGTCAGGAGCAGAGAATGTCAGAGAGAGAGAGAGAGATACTGACAGGTGCTGAACAAGCTTTTAAGTATGCAGAGTACCGCGCGAGAGGTTTATCACGTGACAGAGTGTAAATAAGGTAAAGAGCAATGTGAAGGTAGTCTGTCAATGTTTTTCATGGGTTTTACAGGAACGTCTGTACTCTCTGGGGGAGTGATCAGCCCCCCCAACTCACAATAGAAATGAGCTTGAGGCCTTTATAAGACCCACAAACCAGGCTAGAACCTTCAGTAGTCTGATGAAAAATAGGCCTCACCCATGGCAACCTGCTCAAACAGGCAGACGCGCTTGCTTTAAAAATAAATATTAAATGTCCCAAAATATATCACAAATGCTCCTCAAGGGAGCTGAATTATCAAACAACTAGTCTGAAAGACAAGTCAAATACAGAATCGTTATAAAGATAGAAATGAGTTTGAATTTAATAATAGAAAAATATAGTAATTCTAGCAACAAAAAAAAAAAAAACTATACAGTGTTTACCTAAAAAAGTCAACCCACAACAAACTGGTCCAAATTAGTAACAATCAAAAAAACAACGGCAGAAGCAAAACGCCCACAATCCAAAAAAATGACCTACAATAACTCTTTGAATGTCAACGGACCACTGAAGGACCTACTTCCCATTCTCAAGGCAGCGATGTGAGGTAGGTCCCAGCTCTTTGGATTTGACCTGCAAAACTCACAGAATGAAACAAATATATTCATGTAATATTTAAATGCTGAATAATTAATGAACAACTAAATATTAACAAAAAACATGAAATTAAATAAATTTTAAAAAATCTAAACTATGAACATAACATAAAAATTCAAATAATGCTTTCAAAACCACTAAACTAACAAATAATAAACTTGAGGCAGGGCTACAGCCCTCACTAAACCATAACAGATAGGCACCAGACTGAGGAAGAGGATGTTACCTTTCATTATTTTGTCAGAAACTTTTCTGAATGAATGAAATACAATCAATTAGCTAAAAAGTTACGGGTTTCTTTTTCTGTTTTCTTAATGCTCCAGACTTTTCCTTCGCTGCATCATTTGGAACACCAATGACGTTATTCTGGATGATGTCAGCATTACTGGAGAGAAGATGAGTGATATTTATGTGAAAGGGTAAGTGAAACCTGAGGAGCCTTGGTGTGGTTTGTAATGACAATGTCATGAGGTTTGCAGAAGTACTAGATTGACACTACAAAAAATTGGCAGTGCAGTACACAGTAATTAATGGAAATGTTGAGAACCTATTCCTGCTGTGTTGAAACAGAATAATACAAAGGGTGTTTCTTGTGGGGACTCTTTTTAAAATGCTTAGTCAAATTGGTTAATAATGAATGGGACTTATTGCCCACTTTTCAGTTACTATCCATCAGCCTCTTATCACGGTGTGTCATGATGAAGGTAATTCCAACATTGGTATGGCCTTTCTCCCACACCCTATTTGTGTTTATTAAACCAGTTTGTTTTATAGTGAGTTCTGGTAAGTGTATTACCCATGTGCTTGCTGTACTTGATCAACAGCTGGGTATTCGGCTATGAGGAGAACAAGCAGAAGACAGATGTCCATTACCGCTCTCTGGGAGGAGAGGGAAATTTCAACTGGAGGTTTGTCTTTCCCTTTGACTACCTTCCAGCTGAGCAAGTCTGCATCGTCAATAAAAAGGTATTTGTTTTTGTTTTCTTTTTCTTATTTTTTGTTTTTTTGCTAGTGAGATCTGTAAAAATGAAATTGGTAGCCTAATTGGTGACACTATAGTCACACTCTTTTCCTGCCATTTGTCACTTTCTTATAGGAACACTTTTGGAGCTTAGACAAAGCAGAAACAAAAATATCCCCAAAACTCGTAGTCCAAATCTGGGACAATGACAAGTTCTCATTTGATGATTATCTGGGTAAGAAATGACTTCGCTCTCATAGTTGAGCTGATTATTTCTTATTTAAGTTTGTATGTTTTTTTATATCCTTCAAAAAGTTAGATTAGAAATACTTATAACAGATTAGCTGTATTGAAAACATATGCTTTAAAAAATTATTTCCTGTATGGCCTTGTAGCCTTAGAACCTCTGCTTCTTATGGGATACACATTAGACATTAATTAAATTGATGAACCAAGGTACTGTATTTTACTTCATTTACTTTTACTTGTTTTTTTTCTTTGAAACATTATACTCTAAATGAGCATTTTTCAGAAAACAAAATGTTAATATGACGTTATGGGTATGGGATAGTGCTGGGGATAGGGTTTAGGCAAAATAATAGTGGCAGTTTAGAGTTGGAAGGTTTGGTTATCCGATATTGTTCCAAGACTATCTTTGGTGTTCTAAGTGGTGGTGTAGCGTGGCCCTATGGAAATTAGGTAAATAGGTCTGCTCCAGGCCACGTAGAGGCTATCTTGAAGTTTAAGAAGAAATATTGAAGAACATCAATTTAAAAAAACATTAGCTCCTACTCTCTTAACATCTTCAACTCTTCCACACCTTGAGTATTGATCAAATGAGGCCTACATTATTGTGAAGGCCCAGGCAGGCTCCACTTGAACCAGAACCATTGATACTCAAGGATGAGCTGCAGGAGAGTAAGGACACATGCAGTCAAGAGGTAAGTGTGCAGGTGCTTTTATTTCCAAGCGAACAAACAAGGGTTCAAATTCCCAATTTGAAAAAATAGTGCAGTGCATGTTTCCAAACAAATAAATAAAAAATCCAAGATAAAAATCAAGTGCAAAGTTGTAGAGGTTAACATCTCATAAGGAGGCAATAAATATTCAAATAAAATTAGGTTAAACATCCAAGCAGTCATCCTTGTCATAAAACAACCACAAGCTTCCATGTTTCTTCCAAATACCGGTTCCCTCAGCTGGAGAAGATACCCACTGACCGGTGCAATCAACCATTAAATCCTAGGCTCGGATCTAACCAAGTCTGTCAGCATATATGGTATGCCACACTGAGCCACTCAAGCTTCCCCCACTGCTAGTCCATCGGCATCTACTCCTCCAAGTAAATATGCAGGAGCACTAGCCTCACACACATCTCCTGGGCTTTCACTCCCGATCATCTGCCTCCACTCCATACATCACAAGCTCTATCCCTACTTCTGATTTCACTCTAATCTTCTCTCTTTTAACCTCCGTCACCCTTCTCTCATTGAGATTCCCCTTCTTTTATTGCACCCTTACTTTAAATTACTGTGGGATACAGGTGTGGCAATCATGACTCTGGAGCTACAGGTAAACCCTACATGTGCACATGTGAATGCGAGATCACCTTTTCCCACATCTGCTCCCAGATCCACTCCACCATGCTGTCTACACCCCACCCAAAAACTTGAACATGTGGTTTATTTATTCATTTGAAATGCACACGCCACAGTCCCACTATATCACATTTGCACATTTTACATATTTGGGATTCCTAGTAATGACATGTGGTCAATTAGATTTTAATTTGATTGAATTCTAATATTTTCATTTGTCCTTCCAATACTGAGTCTACTTAATCCAACTCAGGATCATAGGATTTGGAGCCTGTCCCCGCAGCATCAATTGTAAGTTAGGAACACACTATGGATGGTTTGTCATCACACACCCTTAAACCGGGCCAAGGCAGAGCTCCCAGTAAATATAACACACATATCATTATGATTAAGGAGGAAAACCAGTGTACCCAGAGAAAACCCCACACAGACACTGCCCAGGCAGGCATGTGAACCACAGAGTTATCAGCTGTGAGACCAGTCTAATATTATGAAATCTAAAAGTCTTGTGGCTTTTATTCAGATATAGCTCTCTTGTGGTCCTCGCAGCCTGCACATTTCAGATCTACTAGTTTTATGTCATCAAACCAGAAATGGCTGTACTTTAAACTCATCCTACATAAAACATATGGGATCTCAAAGGGAATGGAATAGCCTTTCTTGTGTGGATGTTGTAGGATCCTAAAAGATCTGAGTTCAATGGCCTTATGAAGATTGTTAAGGTCTTTGGGCTTCACTTCTGACAATTTAATTTGTTAATATATTGAAGCCCCATGATTAAATGAAAAATTGAGTATAACTTTAGGGCCTCTCACAAGCCTTGAAAACGACATTGTCATCTATTCCTGTAACATCTAGGATGGTCTGTACTTCATCATAAAGAGTATATTTAAATAAGGTAAATCAATAACATTGCCGAAGATCATACAATGTTATCTTCAACATTAAAATGAGTGTTCTCATGGTTGCCATATCTTACACTCCTATACTGTCGTTTTTTTCTTTTATTTTTTCCATATATTTATGCAGTAATCTTTAATATTACTGAGTAATCTTTTCTGTAAACTTTGCCTGCAGTAACTTTGTTAAATAAAATAAGGAGACACAAACACCTCATACATCCTATTTTCATATACCAATTTGTGCAGGTTCTATAGAAATGGATCTGAACAAAATGGTTCGGCCATCAAAGACTCCAGAGAAGTGCACGCTGACCATGCTGGAGCAGTTGCAGGACCCAAAGAAGCTTGTTTCCCTTTTTGAACAGAAGACTATGAGAGGATGGTGGCCTTGTGTTGGAGAGGCGAATGGAGAAAAAATAATTGCTGTAAGCACTATGATTGGGGTTCCATTTTCTTTTTTTAAAAATTAAACTGATGTTTATTATAAATCATAACAGATGACTATCATTGCTACTATTTCCTTATACTGACTTTGATGAAGATGAAGTTTACCAACATTCGTGAACAATCAGATATTTTCACTTTTATGTCTCATGTTAAGGGTGTTTTCCTCTCCTGTGGATACTTTGGTCATTCATTACAAACTTATTAGAATGACCTAATAAAAAAAAAACAAATAGTGTGGAATCTAAATTATTATAAAGGAGGAGAGTCGATTGTTCTACTTGGCTCTCTGGTGTAAGATTAAGATATGGTGGAATTAACTTTAGTGATATTTAATGTGGTGCTAACTTTCCTACTTGTGCTTACCCAGCATCCTTCCCTAATGGTCAATGATTAATACCTTTTTGTCATCTGACCCAGCCTGAGCTGTTACAGATTTCATGTCTTCATTCCTCTGTGGTCAAGTGTTTGCATTTCTCACAGAAAGAGAACCCGCCTTTTAGCTATCTGTATTTACCGTTTGGCGGGAACTGCAAGAAGTGTTAACATACATATGACTGTGAAACTGAAACCTAAGTAGTTGATAGAATCAGCTCATATTCGTCCTCTTGTGATTGATAATAAATGCTTGCTCATTATTATTATTATTATATTTTTTTTAAGAAATCAAGTCAAACTTATACAACAAATGGCTTTATAGTCAACCTAGAAAAAAGAATAAAACAAAAAAATAAAATCGGAAAGTTATAAAAGAAACCAGGAACAGAAAACAGACAAAAAGTCTAACAAAACAGAATTCAACTCCCACCCAAGAGAAAGAGAAGAGCGCAAACAGCATACTCAAAAATAGTTCGGGAAAAAAAGGAAAAAAGCAAAAATGTTGTTTTCCCCTGATATGAGTTCTTGTTCTAAAATGTTATTAATTAACTCTTGCCATATTTTTAAAAAGTTTGAACAGATCCTAAAGAAAGAAATAGTTTTTTTAATTATAATTTTTTTTAATTGTATAGACAATCGATTACCCACTGACTTATACAATACAATAAAATACAATTTATTTTTGTATAGCAGAAAATCACCCAAGAAGTGCCGCAATGGGCTTTAACGGGCCCTGCCTTTTCACTGCCACCCGAGCCTTGACTCTCTAAGAAGACAAGGAAAAACTCCCAAAAAAAAAACCTTTTTTAGGAAAAATAATGGAAGAAACCTTGGGAAAGGCAGTTCAAAGAGGTTAGGTAGGTAGGTAGGTTGGGTGTGCAGTGATTGTCAAAAAAAGGGGGTAAATGCAATACAATACACAAGTAATCTTCAAAATTATACAATAGTACAATAGAAATATTACGAGTACAGAACAGAATTCAACAGTAGATGATATCACATAATACGACTTATAAAAGGTGGGCTGGGATTCTTCCAGTTAAGCAAGTAAGTCAACATGCTAGTAGCATGGTATCGGCTATTCCAGTCAGTTTGTCCTTCTCCAGGAGTACACCAGACATGGCTGTTAAAGGGTTAGGAGTAATTGTGACTCCAAGGTTGTCTGATAGGCATTCAAATATTTTTGTCCAAAATTATGTTAATATGGTGCATGCCCAAAACATGTGGCCCAGTGAGGCTGGAGCTAGACTGCAACACTAACAGGTTGGACCTTGCCATGCATACATATGAGACAATTTTAAACAAGATAAATGTGACCAATGAAAGATTTTAAGTTGAATTATTGAATTCTTTGGTAACTATAATACACTCCACACTTGTTATAGTAGGTGACCACTGCACATAAACATTATTGGTGCATGTTTTGTTTTTAGTGTGAAATGTGGTTTCATTCTTCCTGACTCCATTTAACCCAACCAAATCCAACCCTTCTCAGAGGTTTCCCTAGCTTACTTCTAATGAAAGGCCGAAGTAAATTCACTGTCACTATACCCTGTTGGATTTGGGCAGTGGAAAAGGTCGGTGGTCCCTGTCCCACCAATAATAAGGCTGTGTTGTTTTGTTATCTTAGGGTAAAGTGGAGATGACTCTGGAGATTGTCAGTGAGCCAGAGCGGGATGAGAGGCCAGCAGGACTGGGAAGAGATGAACCAAACATGAATCCACATTTAGAGGAGCCCAAGTGAGTTTTTAAAACATTATTTTGCAATTTAAATATTTTATTAATTGCTCTGAACATGTTAATACGTTTTATGATTTAGTAGGGTGTGAACTCACCCTGGAAGAAGCTGTGACACTTAATCACATGGTTTTAAATGATCAAAGAAGCTTTGTATCTTGTTGTACAATTTATTGAGACTTCAGATGCAGTATTGTTTGTACAGTATACTAAATTTAAAATAAATAGAAGATAATATGACAAATAACGTAAATACACAAAAAAATAGCAAATTATTTTAGAGTAACAATCCAAAAATAAAAATGGAATGAAATGAAAGATTATACTGTATATCATTGTCTGACATTCCTCAATCCAGTAGAGAAGAGAACTGCTTTTGCAGCCTGATGTTAAATGGTGGGAAGGAATGAACTTCAGAGAAGGATTACAAGTATCATAAATTTGAGTGAAGGTTTGCCAGCAGTTGTCTAGGGGGAGTTTACAATAATGAAAATTCCCACATCAGAATATCTCAGTTTATGAGCAAGTTTATGAAATTAAATCCGTTTTTAAAGTATTCTGGAAGGGATGAACATTACAGGTGTTTTACAAAGTTATGATGATGACTCTGAAAGTTATAGGAAGTCAGTCTTCTGCTGCAATTTGCTGGCTTACATGGTTAAGGCATTAGACTTTAGCCCAAACTATTACACCAGTATTTTCTTATAGCAGAAGTATCACAATGCTTATACCAGAGAAAGCACTGAAGAACAGAGTCGTAGTTAATAAAAGAAAAAGTGAAGAAGTAAACTAAGTTTGTGTTTTTATATTCACAGTTACTATCCATCAGTAACTGTTTCTGAGATTCATTTTTCTGTATCCATGCAGGCGCCCTGAGACATCATTTCTCTGGCTGTCTTCTCCATTCAAGACAATGAAATACATCCTGTGGCGCAGGTTTAAATGGGTCATCATCGGGATCATAATACTCTGCATCTTGCTGCTCTTCATTGGCGTATTCTTGTACTCTTTCCCGGTAAGTTACTCACACATTAAAAAGCAACATAACTAATGGGAGTATTAAATGATCCGTTGGGATTTCTTTCTTTCTTTCTTTCTTTCTTTCTTTCTTTCTTTCTTTCTTTCTTTCTTTCTTTCTTTCTGTCATAAAACATCATCCAAATTATTTGCTGTTTCTTTGTTAGCCAGATGCAACACCCTACCAAAGTGTGGTTATTGCATCCTGCACTGTTACTCTTTACAATTATAATTCATTTATTGACTTAAATATTCTCATTTAACACTAATATTAATAAAACGTATGATGTTCTTATCTGAGGCTGAGCCTTGGCACTCAAAAGCTGTCACCCTATTTGAATTGCCTAGATCGTTCAAACTACATGAGAGTGTAGTCATATTTTTGCCTGGTTATTCCCTTTGGATAAATAGAGCATGGCTAATTCTATCAAGAGCACACATCTCCAGTCATCTCCACAGCTGTAACATTTATTGTAGCACATAGTGTTCTCCACCATAGTAATAGGTAGAGGTGATTGTGATATTGACCAATGAAATAGCGCATTGGCATAGTTTTTCAGATATTATACTAGGCCCTGGTAATAAAGCAGAAACTAGGTACCCATCTGAATCTTTTGATTTACTGGTCAGTTTATATCTTGATCGTCACTTATAGTTAATGTGATAACTGAAAGATCTTTAAATATAAGCAGCCAAAATTACGTTCTAGGCCAGGCTTACTGGGTTCACTCTCTGTAATATGGTCCCTGGATCAAATGAAGCCAGTTTGGACATGTTGTTAGGTGGTGCACACAGGAACTATAGCAGGCCCAGTCCATTGGAAAGAGACCCACAGAGTGTCCCAAGGCAGGATGTAGGATTTCATAGAAATGATTCACAAGGGGCTAAGACTGTTGCTAAAGATAAGATTACTTGGTATGTTTACCTCAGTGGAGGTATCTCCTGTAAAGTGGATTGAAAGTGAATTGAATCTTTGACCAAATGATAATACTATGAGGGACATTCAAAAAGTTTCCACACTTTTTTAATTCTATTATTAAGAATTTCAAAAACGAGTTACATCACTTTTCTACATAGTCATCTTTGTTTGCGATGCAATTTTTCTAGCGTCATAACAATTTTTTAATGCCCAATTAATACTCCTCCCGCCTTCACTGTTTCCAACAAAAATATAAAAGTGCGGAAACTTTTTGAACATCCCTAGTATACATTGCATTAGCAGGCTATTTCATAAGAGGATACTTTCAATGCTTCCATTTTTGACTTGAGAACTTGTATATAATTTGATTGTTTAACAAAAATCTAATGTAGTAAAAACTATTTTCTTACCAAATCTATTTGACAGATTTTTCTTAAAATATCCCTTGCTGTCAGTCTTTTTTTTTTTAATAATATCCCAATCATGTGTATTATAATGGAGTTCTGCTGCTTACAGACATTTGACAGTGAATGCCTGCAGTGGAAATCTACAGAAATTAATTTACATAACATTGTTGAACACATATGACTGCTCTCTGAACAAGGATCTCTAACTGATGAGTAAACAGATGTTTCTGCATTTTGCCTAAAAGTGTCATTCACACATAACGCAATAGAGTATTTTGATTACTGTCCTAGGCCATATTTTAATTTTTTATTTACTCTTTAGGAATAAACTATGGATTTCATAACCTTTAATTGACATTAAAGATGTCACACAAAGTGACCTTAAAAAAATCAAAGTTGAATACAAATTAAATTTTTATTATTGGTAAAGAAATCCAGCAAACTATACATGTGGTATTTGCAGAACTTACAAAGACAGATCTATGCTGGCAGCTAAATAACAGTCCAAATGACTTTGATTGTCAGATAAAAGGACCTTGCTACTTCTGTTTCAGAGAACTGCTAATGTAGAACAGGAATAAGGAATATATTAACAACGGCTCTTCGAGACTTTTTGATATTGTGTGTCATGAATTCACTCGGCTATTATGTGTTTACATTGATAGCTCCCAGATTTGCCTTCCATAGATGTACCCATTGTGTGCTTACTTAGTCTGTTTACATACTGTATTAAAGCAAAATCCACTAAAAAAAAAATCAAAGGGTCACAATGGGATGGTTTATCAGCTACTAGACAGCAGAGATTGATTTAAAACCAAAATATTCCATGCATGCCACTGCACTTAAACTCCTCTCCCTATGTATTCCATTATATAGATTGCTCTATATTTTTGAAACTTAGCTATTGAAATATACAAATAACTAAAATGTTGTTAACAACTTTAACACGTTATTACAAATTAACTACAAATTCCAAAAATAGGTAGCTGTGCTATTTTGTTAGATAACTTAAATATCTAGGTATTTACATTTTCATTTAATACCATTTTTGCCTCCAGAAAAATGGTTGTTATTATATTGTGACCACTAGAGGGCTCTTTGGAGGCAGACTACTCTGAGTCTGCTTTAGTTCAGTCATGCTGGAAATCTTTTTATTTAAAATTTATTTTCTCCTTTAGAAAAGCTTTCCAACATCTGTAGTCAACAGAGTGAGGAAAGAGATTGTTTAGGCATAAGGTAGATACGCCTTTCAGGAGCTGATTTCTAGTCATTCCCCAGTTAAATGAATGGAAAATGTATTGAACACTATCTTGGGGATCCACCATCAAGGTTCCATATCATAAAGATGGTCATATTCAAACAAAAAAATTGTAGACTTTTGCTGTGTTTAGCCATGATATTTTGTGCCCACAGGTAGAGTTCATATTTTTTATTGATTTATGAATTAAAAAGTTATTTGAGACAGTGGTCGTTTTCACAGGTGCAACCATTTTGAAGCATCTGTTTCATAGTTACCTGGGAATACTAGTCAGAATAGCACGTCATTGCATTGATGAATTATAAGGACAGCACTGGCTTATCTTCCCCATTTATGACTGTGGATGAAAACTTCACTCTGTGATTGTTAATGAAAATACTCCTGTCAAAAAGATTTCAGAATGTAGTGCATTCTCACTTAATGTAATGTAAAAAACACTGCGATAGCCAAGTCTATCGTCTTGTCCTCATGATACAACTTGTCATTCAGTCGACCGAGTTTGTTGAAATATGACACACTTACTCTTCAAGAAATCAATTTAGTTTAATTTTCATTGAGATCTTTTGAATACAGTGTACTGTACACATTTTTGATATTTAAAAATTTCCCACTGGAAAGCATCGGCAAATTAACAAACTCTTCTGTTTAAAACAGAGAAACATTCTGGATAAGTTAAGCTACAAATTAGTTTACTGTTTCAATTTTACCTTTAGAGCAACTACTTCAACTTGCATATTTTTTCTTTTTTTAACTCTTGTGACATGCACTTCTTGCGGCAGAACGCTGAAACACCTGCCGTTATGCATGCGGAGGCAAAAACACCTCAAGCAGGATATGAGAAGGGTTGGAGGCAGATGGAGTTAGGGTTGGTTGACCATTTAAGGAAGGCTTGCCATCATTTATTTAATATGGTAATAATGATATTCTTTTATTCTTTATTTATTCATTATTGTCCCATGAGGTTGCCCTGGCTGAACAGTTTAGGTGTGAGAAGTGGGTAATGGTTCTTATACTCAACATGTAAATTCCTGGGGCCTCATGTATAAACGGGGGTAAACAGAAATATTGCGTAAGAACTTTTCCACATTCAAATCGTGATATATAAAACCTACACTTGGCATAAAGCCAGGCACTTTTCCACGGTACCTCATACCTTGTCGTACGCAAGTTCTCCGCTCGGTTTTGCAGACTGGCGGCACCCAGCGTCAAAGCAATGCTACTGTTCCTGTGTGGTTACACCTTATTTTCCTGATGTGGCTTTATAAATACACTGAAACTAACCGCATATTGTTTATTAGTGTAATGCATCTGATTGTAATTAACTTGTAACAATATAATGGTCCAGGGAATAGCCATATAGTATTCCAAATACCATAACTACTTTAGCGTTGTTACTGTCACTGCACCTTCTTCTTCTTCTTTTTTCAGCTGCTCCCATTAGGAGTTGCCACAGCAGGTCATCTTTTTCCATATTACTCTCACTGCACCACTCTGAGTATTTATATCACTGTATCTGAGTGTGAATCACAGCAGCAGCTGATCGGAAAGAGAATTATCAGTATACAGCTTTAAGCACACGCTACCTCAGCCACGGCAAAACGTTTCAAAGCCTTTCCTGTACGGACCTTGTGGTTCAGAAACAGTTTCATCCCAAGAACTTTAAACGCACTCAATCAAGTGCTCCTTGTAGAACTGTTTGTACTTATAAGTACAATTACCTCACTGTAAACTTGCACTACAGTTATAATATTACACAACCTGAGCCACTTTATAAAGTGCGTATTTACATATGATGACGATATCATTTTAAGATGAAATGCAGCAAAATATGTTTATTATATTATACAGATAAAACTTTAAATTCATTTAAATAATCTATATTCTTCACTGGGACTGGCGTGAAGGATAGAATAATTAAACATGTACTACGAAGATATTTCAATGTTCCTTAAACGTTTTGAAGAATCTGCGCTCTAAGCTTACAGATGGCTTAACGTCTATTATAGAGTTGATTGTGTGGCGATCGGTTACTTGGAGAAAGAAAAGCAAGGACTGCAGGGGCGGCCACGCCAATATATATTGAATATAAAACAGAAAGAGAAAATAACAACACAGCTAAAAACACAGCGACAGATTTCAGCAAAAGTTAAATGCTTGTGTCATGAGCACGAGGCGGCTATGCAGTGTCCGCAACAGACGTGGCCATCCACTATGCATAAGATACCATATTGACAATGGTGGGCAAAGGAGCCACCGATTCTTCCTCTGCCCAGGGCTGCCAAAAGCCTAGAGCCGCCCCTGAGTACTGCTGCAATAAATTATTTCATCGAAGGTTGTGCACAATCACTGCGCCGTGAAACCATGTTTAATAACGTGCTTTAACTCCTATCATCATGAAAAAGATATCACGTATACATCTCAGTATTTTAGTTATTCAGAGAGCTGTAATATCACAAATGTAATGGATTCTGTGTCCTGTCGGAGGAAGAGAGCCGGTTTAAGAAGCAAGTAGTGATTCACACGCACAGAGCACATAGAAGATCACATACAAAACAAAGCATTTAACGTGCTTCTTTAATTACAATGTGATTTGAGAAACTGGTTAATTAAACGATTTTTAGATGAAGTTTATGACGTTCTACTTTATTGACAAAATAAACTACGTGATTAAAGTTGAAATTTCGAGATTGAAGTTGACATTTCGTGCTTTTTCCCCATTGTGTGCCTTTTTTTCTCTGTACTCTAATAAGCTTTCATATGACACTCAGACAGTGGGCTACAACTCGCCTTGTCACAGCGACTTTGATATGTGACTTCTTTTTTATTTCCGGCACTGTGCGACTTTGTGAACATGAGCTTTCAAGTTTCTCCAACATGCTATGTCACTCGATCAACTTCCTTTTGTTGATTATACCACAATTAAACAAATATTATGTTTTTCCTTTGCCTCCACTTAGTATTTGCTGAAATTCTTCTATTTTCCCCCATGCTTTTCCCATTGTCTTTTCACAGAAGGCTGAGCTTAAGGGCGATTTATATTGGTTTTCATATTCAAAGAGGCGTAATTCTGGGAGGAGTTGGGGCATTACATAAAGTTCGTGCACAAGCGTTAGTTTTCACGCTGATCGGGATTTATGTAGCAGAAGAACGTGGAACTTGGAGTACGCACAGATTCCTGCATTTGGATTTTTCTGTGTGTAAGCACATTTCGGCTTTTGTGCTTACACCATGTTATAGTGTGAGTTCTACGCACAGCGTTATACATGAGGCCCCTGGTCTATAAGAAAGAGTGGCTATTAATAAAAGAGAAAATCTGGGTAATGTGAATTGTATGGTAAAATAATTGGGAGTACAATCTTCATATCAAATTTTACACAAACTGCACCTCTTTGAAAATTGAGATAAATTAATTATATATATACTGTATATATATATATATATAGGAAGGAGACTGTTTTAGTACAAGGAGTGAGATTGTGTCTGCCTATCTGAAGCAAAAGAATTGGTAAGAAGGTTATCTGTTCAACAAGCGGGTGGAGGAATGCATTTTATAAGAATATTAAACACCCTGAAAGATGATTTAACATGATTGTATGTACACACACCGAAATGTTTACAACCAGCGGGAGTTGTTTGAGAATCACATTTTAACCGTTGTCACCTATTGTATATTTTGCAAATTACATGAGAGAACAAAGCACTCACATGGCTGAAGAACTCCAGTTTAGGGGAATAATACTAACATGTTTTATCTCTTATATATATTGCTCTTCGGGTCCGTCCTGCTTCCACTTTAAAACCGGTCCCGCTCACACGCAGCCAACACAGCATTTCTCGATTCCTATTCGTCCTCTTCTACACCCCTCCCCATGCTGCCAGCGGCTACTCTTCAAAACCAGTCCCGCCCACACGCAGCTGACACAGCATTTCTCGACAAGCTACTAAAGTATGCTTACAAAATAAAGCAAACTGCATGCAGCGAAAATGTACTTCTCTAGCTAGATTCCATGCTCAGAACCATCAACCCCTTCGCAAAATAATACAAACACATACATGAAATCGCTCAGTCCAATCCAACAGCATCTGTACGAATGGTTTTCAAGATAAACCCTAGGCAGGATTTACGACAATACAATGCCCCGACCTGTCACACTGATGTTGCAGCGATTTTCGTCAGAGAAGATGGCGAACCTCCTGCCGAAAGGTACATTTGCATCTATCCCATAGGCAACTCCTGTAAACAGATTTTCACGTTCAATATGAATTGCAATCCTATGGTTTACCCTCTTTTATTCCCATACGGAGACATTGGCTGGCACAAACATTTACAACATGTTCCCGATAAAAGAACCACCAAGCGAATAAGGCTTACTCGATGCCAATTTTACACTTACAGATTAGCAAAGAGGAATACATTTAGTATTTTGAACTTCAGTGGCAAAATATTCTAACAGTATGTCATAGATGCGTATGTTAAAACAGAGGGCACACATCTCAGATTACATCAACAAGATCTGCGCATGGAACAATACAAAGGACTGTCAGACGCACTACAAGCAAACACTGAAAATAACAACGTACATGTAGGCAAAATCATCATCATATTACCGTCCACATTTCCAGGAAGTCTTGCATGTAAACAAAACTATGAGGATGCCATGGCCATAGTACATAAATTCGGAAAGACTGATTTATTTATCACTTTCACATGTAATCCTGCTTGGCCGTAAATTCTACATGCACTGTCAGATACCCAAAGACCAGAGCACAGACCTGTCAACTCATTATCTGTCGTCTCCACCAAGACACCTATTCACAACTGCATCTTTCAAGAAGTATTTACAGTAGTTCTTCTTGATTTTGTCACCATTTTCCGTTCCTATTCTTACACCGCCATATGTTACAACAGGCGTCGGCTAGTTTATGTTTATTCTATAATATTTGGTATTGTACTATTCTTTTTTAAAAGTAGTGTTTAAAACAATTTCTAGTAATTAATGTAACTTCTAGAAGGTATTTGACTAACCAAAAAACTGCATCTAAGATACTTATAAATCCAAAACATTGTACACCTTATTTTTAAGCTTCTGTTCAATTTTGAAAAGCCTCTTGGTGACGTTTTTCCACTGCTGTCCTATCTGTGACTCTAGCTCTAGTTTTTATCATATTTTTTCTCCAGTAGTTCCTTGAGAAGCCTCTCAGGAAGTGTAGATCATTGTTAACAATTTATGGAAGATTAACAAGGCATTTTTATAGGCATCTCAAGAGGAATTCCTGAAGGATTTGTTTTTTTCTTGGTTGTGGTCTTTCTTGAGGTTTCTGTTGAATTTTGCGGTCAACTTGCTGAGAGTTGGTTCCAAACCAAAACAGAGGACAGATGCAGCAGGGGTTCTTAACACACTTCCTCTGTGGCACTCTTCATGGCCGTGGGAAATTCTTTGGAAAGAGACAGAGTTCAGTGTATCAATATATGTACTCAGATCAGTGCTAAAAATTCCATGAATTGTTCTTATTTTGAAGTAATGTTTTAGACCTATTAAATACATTTATAAAATCAGGCCATAAAAGCAGTTAATTCGGTTTTTTATTACAATGCTACGCAAAACTTAACTATGGCTCATTTCAAGAATTTTGAAAACACATTTTCATGTTAGAATTTTATTTTTTGCCTTAGATAAATGTTTTGGGACTTTTAATGCTTTGAATTTATACGTTTAATGTTAATGATTGTGTCTTTATTTAACATCTTTGTTTGAAAATGATTTTACTATTTTTGTTTATTAAGTATTATGCCACCATTTTACAAATCTAGCAGGAAGTCAGTGGGTCACTATGAAGCACTGCACAATTTGTGTCATGAAAACCTGCTTATAATTTCAAGCATAGCACAATTAATCCTTTGTCCAAAATTACAGATTTGAACTGAGAACAAGTGGAGGTGAATGTTTTTTTGTAATAACTCTGGAACCACCGCGCTCATACTTGGATGACGGCAAGTTATACACTTCGGTTTTATAGGAAAACTAGCAAAATACCTGCGCTATGCAGCGGCGAAGTACTGCCTTAAAATTTTTATTAAGAAGAAAATTAAATTGTTTTAAACTGAGGGAAAATATACCAATAATTATTTGTTAAGGATCTCTTTGTACACCACATTGTCAGTTCGGCCCTCCGGTTGTAATATGACCAAGCTGTGCTCTGAGCTTACTCTTGAGCATGCAACGTACAGTTGGCCATGTGAACAGTAATCTTGTTTCAAATCTCACAGCTTGGATTGCTGCTGTCATAATCAGTTTGAGTTTAATGGTTTGTTTCAGTTACAACAGTATTTGTAGGACTTGTGTTGAAGAGACATTCGGCATCTGTCAAGCGTTGTGAGCATATAACCGGTTTCATCAATAACTTCACATCCCACTTTTGAGAATTTAAACATTCATAAACATCAATGTGTCCACTACTGAAATCGTCACCTGTGAATCTAAGATGTTTAAGAGGCATTGGTGGTTGTTCAAAGGTGTAAAATATTTGGCCATTTCGGTACACTTGAATGCAACAACCGAACAATTCAGTGACAGCCATCAACTCACATGCAGAACCATAGGTGAAGGGCTAAAGCATTTCACTCTTCTAGTGCTCCTGTGTAGTATAATTATCTCCTGTACCGTCATCAGTCCACACCTTGAGCCTGTCCCAGTCATTCAATACATAAGACACAATGTTCGTTCGGATATCAATAGTGAGCCTGATATGGCCGTGCAATATGTAAAAAAGAGAATGGAAAAGGCAGGTGCCATCTCTGGGCACTGAAACCACTCGGTAAGTGACAGTTCTTTGATCGATGGTGATCACCTTGATAGACATGTTAATGGGGGTATGGTGGGAACGATAAAAGATATGGGTACCTGAACAATGTAAAGTAAGTCTAAAATACCTACACAATAACTATAATCATAATAAATGAACCATAAAACAGCGGGGAAGCCGTGGATTAAATAAAAAGGCTGTAGTTATCAGCAGGGAGACGTAAATCCCGTGGTGAAGCAAGGAAGGGAATGTAGAGATCGGAGCGACAGACGGCCTTATATAAGCAGGCAACAACATGGGAGGCGTTGGGATGGGGAACCGAACGCCACCTCACACGGTGACCGAGCTGCAGGCTATGGACATATATATGTACGTAAGTAGGATTCAGTTAGCGTTGGGAACCCGCGTACCAAATTTCTTGAAGATGGGCCCATAAGTAACAAAGACCGTTGGAAAGTTCAATATGGCAGCCGACAGTGGTGTCATACCACTGAAATAAGTACGTACATTGGTTTCAGTTAGCACAAGGAAGCTGCCTACCAAATTTCGTGAAGATGGGGCCATAAATAAGAAAGTTCAAAATGGCGGACGTTGTCGATCGTTATGACCGTTACACGTAGAATTTCGAAACGAAACCTGCTTAACTTTTGTAAGTAAGCTGTAAGGAATGAGCCTGCCAAATTTCAGCCTTCTACCTACACGGGAAGTTGAAGAATTAGTGATGAGTGAGTGAGTCAGTCAGTCAGTCAGTGAGGGCTTTGCCTTTTATTAGTATAGATGTATTTACCCTTCACTTCTTTACCTACCCTCCACTCAAGCTTCCCAGGCAATGGACAAAAACAGATAAATTAGTTAAAGATAAAGGTTCAGTAGGTATAAAATGAATATGTTAGAAGAGGACAAAATATAACACATACCCCAAATTTTCCGACCCCAATGCAGATGCAAATATTTACAGTTCAGGTCAGGTCAGGTTGGGGAGCATGTACTGGTACAGAGGGTTACCACCTTCAACTATTTACAGTCATAGAAAAAAATGTGAAATTGTCTTAACCTCCCCTGTCTTAACTATGAAACTTACATAAATTATATAAAAAAAATGTATATACAGTACACACAAAGTCCAACATGAAAACACTGTAACTGCAGAGCTTGAGAAATGGATGAAAGCTGACAAAGTCACAAATGATGAAATAACAGCAAAACATGGTTGAAATGGGGCTACAACAAAATGTGAACCAAAGCAGTCTCACCGGTGAATCCAGATAGCAGTCCGACAGCCATGGGTAGTAGATGAGGAAAAGTCCAAACCACCCTATGGCCGTGCATAACTGGATGTTGTTCCTTTTGATGAAATAATAACAGCATTTGTTATGCTAGATCTCTTTTTTCCCTTGTTTCCTTTTCTCCCTTTCTTTTGAAATGTACAGTTCTTTCTTTTAATATATGCAACCCAGAAGTAACAGGAAAAAAGCTCAAGTGCTGTGATTGGTGATGTTTGTACAGATGCAGGGGCTAAATTCTTCTTCAGTCAGTATATATTAGTGCTGGGCAATTTTTAATCGTGATTAATCACAGATAATCACAACAATCACATTGTTATGCTCAAAATTCAAAAATGAACTCAAAAGTAGTGTATTGCGTGTATTTGGTTTGCAAACACTTTAAACAAATAGGTGCTTTTTAGTATTCCCTCTACATAGTAGCAGTTAAACTAATTCTTTTAAATCTCAACTTATACATTAATGTAATCAAATCAAATATAAAACCAAAGCTATTTGCCACTGCCAGTGCATTAACATTTTATCTAGTTTGTTACAGAAAAACAAGTTACCCTCAGAGTCTAGAGCCACGATCATAACATTATAACAGGCACCTTCTGAGCAACAGCAAGTTAACATTTCTAAATATGTTTTTTTTTTTTTATCTGAACAGATACCAGCAGAAACATTTTATTTTTTCAGGAAGCAGCAAAAATAGTCTATGGTCACTAGCAACTCTTTGATGGATAATATTTTTTCCAAAAAACTGTTTTCCGAAAAGCGCACAAAGCAATGGTTTCACACATAATTCAACATAAAACGTCTGTTTCTGCAGCAACAACGGCTTGACGGCCAGCAGGAATGCACGGTGTGCTGGCTGCCTGTCTGTCTTTGTGAGACAGGTTCGGGTGGGTGGCAGTTAGACACAATATGGTTTGTACCTCCTATCATCATAGGTGCCTGTCCTCCCAGGTGAACTTTGCCATAGGTGCATAAGCTATACGAACATGTTCAGCACCACGATCAGCTGAGGACTGATCAGCTGATGCTGGTAACTCACTTTCATTTTCGACCTACATCTCCATATCACTTGCATCAAAATCGGAGTCTGACAAATCAGAATCCGATACAGCGATAATACGAAAAAAGTTTTGCTTTGAGCATTCACTTTGGTATCTCTCCACATGCCATTTTAAAAGCTGTTTACTCTTCGCTGCTCATGCACACACAGGAAATCTAGGTCAAATCAACAAAGCTAACTTTCCTTCTTGCAAAAGCGTATCGAAAAGAGCTGTGGCAAGAAGATCACTGATCTCTATCGATTGCTAGCAAGACTAAGGCTTTCAAAATAATAATAATAATAATAACAAAAACTGCTTTAACGAACGATAAAATAATTGTCAGCATTCATTAATGCGTTAACGCCCTAATATATATATATACATCCATATATATATATATATATATATACTGTATATACTGAGGTTTCTGAACTCTTAGGACCCCCCCAATGGGATGACGTGCTGAAGCACGACTGACAAATCTTTGGGGGACTATTTGTCCGTTGCTGAGCACTGCAGAAACAGCTACAAGCCAATCGAGATTGCCCTATACGTGCCTGTTGCCAATGGGTGATGCAAAGGACATTATAAATGCAGGGAACAGTATAACTTGGCCACTGACCTACCCCGACTATACCCGTTTGCTGTGTCTGTGTATGGGAGAGTGGTAGCTCTCACTACAATGAATAACCGTGCTGTTCCTGTTTCAAGCTGAATAAAGCTAGTTTTGTTAAAATACTCAGACTCAGAGTCGCAGTTAGGGGTGCAAGACAAGGACTCACACGTCACATATATTATACAAGAAATAGGTCAGACAAACACAATATTTATAAACATTCAACAACCACAAGTGACATTTTACATAGCCCTGCTACAAATCAAAGCTTTCAACATTTTAATTCGATTCTAAATTTTTTAGCTCCAGTTGGTGTGGGAGGTATTTTCTACAAAAAATGAAAATGAAAATTATAAAATGAAAATGCAATCTCTCTTTTGCATTTTCATTTTCAAAGTCAATGTGCAAAAAAGCTGCAAAAATTAAAAATAAAAAGAAATAAAACATTTGTAATTTCATTTTCAGTCTTAAGAGCAAGGAGGCCCTCATATGGCGCCACCTGCTGCCCATAGAAATTTAATTTTCCACTTTGCATTTTCATTTTCAATTTCTCAACATGCAAATAGCGTAGTTCAATGGGTGGGGCTTTGTACCTCAATTTCCCACAATTCTTTGTCCTTCGTAGCTATAGCCACTTCGATTGATAGACTACTTCTCACTTCGACTGTACCATCTAGCAGTTGCTCTCTCTCATTTTGTCAGCAGTATTGAAATGAAAAGGCTGTGGTCTTGCCGAGCTGCTTCAAGTACTCATGTCTGGCATAGCACACTATAAGTGGTTTGTTTACAGTAAAAGTGTTTTAATACAATGTGTACCAGCATTTTAGGTATTCATTGCTTATATCTATTTATGACGGCTTCTTCCAAAACGCAAAGTGCATTTGTTTCCATTTCAGTACTATAAACTGCTGAGCATGCTGTCATTGACACCTGGCTCAAAAGAACACACAGGCACCAACAAAGTCCTAACAAAAAGTAGATTCATTGAGGTGGGGCAGGAGAACAAGCAACAGAGAATCCATCAATGGAGGGAAGCACAAAACATTAAAATACTAGTCTGACTCAGGCTCATCCCTTCCTTACTACTTGTTTTTAATTCCACCTTGGCTCTTGAATCATGCCTTTTCCTGGACTTCATCCTTTGCAGGTAAGCCTTTGTATGTGCTCCATTCCAAACTCTAAATTCACCTGGCTGAGGGTTGGAAAGGGCAGTGCAAGTCCATTTTAGGCATCTTGACCAAGGTCCAGATTATATCTGACCCCTTTGTAAGAATACAGTTTTCTCCCACATCAGGTTGGGACATGGCTGAAGCCTACCTGCTGCTCCTGAGTTGCCTTCGCTACCTTGACAGTGACAGGATTTCTCCCAGCTCCTGGTCACTTGTTATCCATTTGTCCAGACAATGGTCCAACTTAAGTCCCAGATGGCTGCTTGGTCTCCTGTCCTGGCAGTCAAAAGACCCTGGAGCTAATCTCCACTCCCTGCTGTCCTTAACAGCACAAATGCAAATATATGGTGACGTGACTCACTCAGTGTCATGTAGCAAGTATCATAGTAGGAATCAGTAGCCTTTTGTGTTACACAGCATATCCTTTCCACCATTATGCCTTGCCTTGTTATATTGGGTCTTTTATTATAAATTGCAGTGGACTCACACCACTAAGCATCTCATTTTGAAGATTTGCACTGTGGTGAACTGCCAGTGGTCAATTGCGAACCACCCACATCTGGCACAGAAGAAATCTCCTTGCAGCATGAGCTAAACGTAGAGCTCCTTTACTCAGCCTCGCACAGTCCGTCTCTGAACACTGTGAGAGGTGCATTTTCTGGTGACGTCAGCTGATCTCTCACTGTGTTAGCTCACACCTTTCCTGAGCACTGTCAAAACTACATAGGCAAGTCAGGTCAAGTCAAGTCATTTATTTATGTAGCACATTTAAAAACAACAGGCTTTGACCCAAAGTGGTTTCCAGTTAAAAAGAATACTACATACTTAGCAAAAATTATAAATAAAATCATAAATTAGAATAAAATAAATAAATAAAATCACCTGAAAACATGCATACATACATTAAATACAATTAAAGTTAACCTAAATGTAATACAATCAACAACAGATTAAGAAGAAGAGGGTAAGAGTTATTAAAATGATTTTAAAAGTAACATATTAGTTGACTAACAAAAACCCAAGGAGAACCTCAAACTGAAATAAAAGCAAGAGAAAAAAGGTGGGTCTTTAATTTAGATTTAAACTTATCAATAGCATGACAGGACATAATATCGAAAGGAAGACTATTCCAAAGTTTGGGGGCAGATACAAAGAAAGCCTGGTTACCTTTGGTTTTGAAACGTGAATGAGGAACTGAGACAAGAGCTGTTGTGAGGATGACCTAAGTGACCTGGGGGCTGAATACAGAATTAGCAGATCTGAAATATACGGAGGGGCTAATCCATTAAGTGCTTTAAAAACAAATTGGAAAATTTTAAAATCAACTGTGCATTTCACAGCTAGGGCGGCACGGTGGTGCAGTGGTAGCACTGCTGCCTCGCAGTTAGGAGACCTGGGTTCACTTTCTGGGCCCTCCCTACATGGAGTTTACATGCTTTCCCTGTGTCTGCGTGGGTTTCTTCCAGGTACTTCTGTTTCGTCCCACCGTCCTGCCCCGGGTTTATTTCCTTGCGCCCTGTGTTGGCTGGGATTGGCTCTAGCAAACCCCATGAACCTGTAGTTAGGATATAGCAGGTTGGATAATGGATGGATAGATGGATTTCACAGGTAACCATTGCAAATGAGCTAGAACAGAAGTGATATACTGTCTTTTCTTTGTTCCAGTTAAAAGTCTAGCAGCTACATTCTGAAATATTTGAAGTCTCGAAAATGTGGAACAGGACAGCCCTATATACAGGGAATTACAGTAGCCATGCCGAGAGGTGATAAAAGCATGGATAACTATTTCCATGTCCTTTTGAGATAAAATCCATCCATCCATCCATTATCCAAGATAACATCGGCTTTAATTTAGCTGTAGTTCTAAGGTGATAATAGTTGCCCTTTACAATGCTGCTGACTTGTTTATTAAAATTTAATGAAGCATCCAAAAACATACCAAGGATTTTAACCTTATTATACAAATTTACAGATAGTGGACCAAGCGTTCTGCTAAGGATAGTGAAAGAGTTTGGGGTCCAAATATAATTACTTCAGTTTTGTTTTCATTGAGTTGATGGAAGTTCCTTTCCATTTAGCATTTAATATCATCTAAGCAGTTAAGAAGGGTTTTTAGAGAGCAGGTGTTATCAGCTGTAACTGGTGTATAACAACAACAACATTTGTTTATATAGCACTTTTTCATAAAAATTATGTAACTCAAAGTGCTTTACAAGATAAAGAAGGAAAAATATAAAAATAAGATTAGGCAATACTAATTAACAAAGAATAAAGTAAGGTCCAATGTCCAGGAGAAAACAAAAAAATTCCAGAGGGTTAGAGAAAAACAACAAAATCTGCAGGGGCCCCAAGGCCACAAGACCACCCAGCCTGGGCATTCTACCTAACATAAATGATCTAAATCATTCCCTGTGGTTTCAATGTAAGGAGGGAATGGTGCTTTGATCAGGTGGTGGTGGCGCAGATCGCCACTACAGAAAATCAGCAGAGAAAGTAGGGGTTGGTAGGTAAAACTTTGTGTCATCTGCATAACAATAATAGAAAAATTTTATTTTCTGAAGATAGAGCCAAGGGGGAGCATGTATAATGAGAATAAAAAAGGCCCTAAAATTGAACCTTGGGGAATGCCACAATTAATGGGAGTGGAGGAGGAAGAACATTTACCTATTCTGACGGAGAAGCTTCTTTCTCTCAGGTAGGAGGTAAAGCATTTTTAACACTGGGCCCTGCAAACCAACTTCTGCCTCCGAGCGTTTTAAAAGAATATCATGATCTATTCTCTCAAAATGCGCTAAGATCAAGCAGAACTAAAACTGCACTGCACCAGAATTGACAGTGTCAAGAATTTCTGTGCCTTCAGCAGGGCAGATTCTGTGCTATGCAGAGCACTAAAGCCAGACCTGAATTTATAAAAGATGTTAAACCTGTTCAAGTAGGAGGAGATCTGGGAGAATATGACTTTTTGTAATATCGTAGAAATAAATGGTAGCTTGGAGATTGGCCTGTAGTTTTTAATGGCCATTGGGATGTAGGCTAGGTTTCTTTACACATATCATATAGATCAACTGATTTTTTATGACTGGTGCTCATTAGTAGATTTATAGCAGGGTTTGCAACGTCCCAAAAAATCTCACTGATGGAAAATTTAATAGTGTTTTCAGAGTGTAAGGGAAGATTCAAACTGATCACACTCAGAAGACAACCTGCAGTTCAAATGGCATCTGTTATTTTAAGAACTGTGAGGTCACCACCAGAGTGACAGTGGATGTGGATCTAATTCTGTTGACTGTGTGGGTCTATGCTTTCAAGAACCACAGTACATAAAGATACAAATGTAGAATATGAATGCTGACTTTGCACTGTCAGATTGTTTAGTCTCAGATGTAAGAATATAGCTTTTGAAGTGAAAGAAACCAAACATGGTGTTATGTTAAAAAAAGCTATGATTGGGTATTTTGCATGGGCGTATATAAAATGAAAAACCACGTGGAGCAGTAAATGTACAACTTCTCCAGACCACTTGAATGAGTGGTTCTGGATTTCACTTAAATTTCATTCAGAAAAAATCTTATTTTGCTAAATGGTTTCAAGACTGGTTTTCAGTCAAAGGACTGAAAATAATAAAAAAAAAACCTTTTGAAGATAATAGCCTTTAGTCATCAAGTTACAAGCAAGTAGGAGTAGGAGTCATTCAGTATCCATGATCATCTTGACTTCTCCCACTTATCTTTGTTTCCAGCTGCCAAGCAAACAGTTTGAAAACGTATCTTTAATGTCAGATTGCTTAACCACTAATGTAGTTTTATTAAATTCATTTCGGTAGCATATATTCCTTTCATTTACTGACAATCTCAACACTCTGTATAGTCTTCTTATATAATATTCTACCGTGGCTGTCCATTTGTCTGTCCAGGATTTTACCTTTATCGCCTGTAGCTCGCAAACCGTTTGACCTATTGACCTGAAATTTGGTACACATGTACTACGTGACATCTACTATTACACGCTGTCACAAACTCCACAAAGAGCCATAGCAAGGTTTGGGGCAGCCACCCGTATATTTGGTTTCATGGCTGCAAATTGCAAATAAATGATAGCACTGATGTGCACACAACTGAGTCCAAAACAGAACTGAGAGAATAAGGAAAAAGTGGAGGAAGACAGGTCAAAGGGGTTGGGCTCATAAGGGTCTTCAGGCATAGGCTCAAGCCCGGACGTGACATCACAGGGGCTGGAGCCAGAAGTGACGTCAAGAGGGCCAGGTGGAATCTCCTGTGAATGGTCTGCAGGAAAGGGAGAAAAAGAGTCAGTGCACTCTGCCACATCTCGGTCTGATTCAGAAATACCCTTACTCAAGCCCTTTAGCTGCCTCCCATGCCCACGTGTGTGACACCGCTTTCGGGTGATGATTGACCTCCAAGGTTATTCCTCTTTTTATTTTTATTCTATTTTATTGTAGAATCAATTCTCAGCAGCAGCAGCAGGGTGGCTGTGTGGTGCATGTGTACTGGCGCCATTCTCATCCCTACCACCTTCACCGTCACTTCCCCTACCTCTTCATATCTTAAATCATTCTTGAGGCAGATTGAAGACTTAAGTGATAGCTTAAGTGAAAAATTAAGGAAAACGTACTAAGTAATTGCCACACAAAAACTGACTTAATCAGATTTAACGAGAAAAATGTCAACGAAAGAAGTGAAGAAGTGAGCCGCTAGGGTGGAGAAAAGAAGAGCTGCTCAGGAAGCAGCAAGTGCATCAACCTCTGAGGAAACGAATGCTAAACTTACAGAGAAAGAGTATGAAAACTATGAATATCGTAATATTCAGAACAGCTGGCAATGCAGGTCATGCATTAGTAAAAGCACACTCTCTACTGTACAGTGTACATGGGTATTTACAAACTTTGAAAGTAAAATAGCGATGAATTTAAAAACATATAAAAATGCATAGCCAAATAGTGCTTTTCATCAAATGAACAACCAAACAGGATAGGCACGATCCATCCCCCAAGTCTCTTTTAGCATATGTTTCTACATACCAGCTTTGATTCTAAGTCCTTATATTTTTATTTGTCCATATCTAGAGCATTGCCATGTAACATGACTCACTTGTGCTGAAAGAAGATCAAAGAAGCAGCCTTGTGTTTTCTACTCCAATGGCCTAGCTGATTGGCCGCAGATAACAGCCCACTAAAACACACTGTACCCCTTAACACAGGGCTGAAACTCGGAACCAGGCCTTAGTCTGTTGTATGGTGCACACATGCTTAAACTTGGGTCTGTTGGGCCAGTTTAAAGTTGCCAGTTAGTTAGCATGACACCATGGCTTTAGGACTATGGGAGAAGTAAAACTTGTAGACTTTAGATGGTTATTAAAGCAGAGCCACGGCACTGTGAAGATTAAGTACTGTTCTTCAGTATACAGTTAATGTAGCTATTTGTGTTAATTTCTGTTGGATCACATGAACTGCAAATTTTAAACCAAATCTGCTGTGAATGTTTTGTTATTTTGTGCTATACTATTATTTGCTTTAGAAGGCAGCTTATAGTAATGTTTGCAATATGCATACTGTAATATGATAAAAACATGCCTGGCTGAATTAGTTTTTAGTGCAATATGAAAATGAAATATTTTGAAAGATTATCAAAGCTGTTTTTTATTCATGTTGTTGGGGACTGGTCTATTCTAATATACATATATATATATATATATATATATATATATATATATATATATATATATATATATATATATATATATATATATTTTTTTTTTTCTTTTTCTTCATCCTAGCAGCTAGAGCAGGGTACCCTGTCATAATATATATATTTTATATTTTTCTCTTAAGCTTTTGTAAAGTTTTAATTTCCCTTTGGGCACAAATAAAGTAGAGTAGAATCCGCAAATCCACAAGTTTAGTTTCCGTAGTTTTAGTTTTCTGGAATTTGCCTTGGTCCAAATATATGAAATGCTTAATTGCAGAAATAAACAATCACTTTATTCTGTGCACAGCATGTGGTGAAAACCAGCAGCATGCTGGGGTGTTCCTCCTGTATGTGTTGACAGCACTTTTGACTTGCTGATGTGTCAAGTACAGTATAAACCAGCCTTTAGTCTGTAGCATTCTCGCTGTCTTCTGCATTCATGACCATATTATTGCAATGTTCTTGTGAAAATTACCATTAAATTTCCTTGATAGTAGCCCCAAAGTGCAGTCAAAGTACTGTACATGTAATGATGCTGGTAGTTATACAGCTTCTAAGAGAATGGGTATAGTGATCAATGGTGGTCCCGTCAATGAAATCAATGAAGAATGGAGAAACCAGTGAGGCTAGGATATTTTCTAAAAAAAAATGTAAATATGTAATTGAAAGATATATTTAAACTGTATGTGTGTACAAGATATTTTTCATTGCTTCATCATCCCTTGACGATTAAGCTAAAACGTGAGAATCCCATTCATTTGTGAGAGTGCACAAGTAAAATAATGTACAATGTATTTTATTATTATTCAATGTTGCTACTGTCTCAAGGTGAAAATTGTATCAATTAGGATAGGCTAGATTACATTATACTCTATTTGTCCATTAAGATTTAACATAAATGAAAAACGGCTGATAAATAGGGTAACTATTATCCATGGTTTTAGGCATAAACGGTAGGTCTTGAAATGTAATGCCATGGATAGATTGTACTGTATATCTATCTATCTATCTATCTATCTATCTATCTATCTATCTATCTATCTATCTATCTATCTATCTATCTTTCTTGTTGTACCTTTCTTATCTATCTAACAGGCCATTCAGCACAACAAAGCTTGTCAATACTATCCATCTAATTTCTCCAAAATAATATCAAGTCTAGTTTTTCAGGTTTCTACAGTTCTATTGTCTACCTTACGACAAGTACTTCGTAGCTTATTCCAAGCACCTTTGGTTCTCTGTGTAAAAAAAAAACTTCCTAATGTTTGTGTGAAATTTACCCTTAACAAGTTTACAACTGTGTCCCTGTGTTCTCATCTCGATCCACTGTACTAATTCCCTTCATAATTTTAAACCCTACAAACATGTCACCTCTTAATATGTGTTTGCTCAAACTGAAAAAGCTGAACTCCTTATAATCTTTCGTCATAACTCATCCCCTACATTCCTGAAATCAGCCTAGTTGCTGTTTTCTGGACTTTTTCTAGCACTGCTACTGTATGTCTCTTTTGTAATATGGAGACCAACACAACACATGTTGTAGTAGTTCAGGTGAGACTATTATAAAGCATAACTTCCTTTGCCTCGTACTTTACATGTTGTGCTATATAACCTAACATTCTTTTAGCCTTGCACTTGCTATCTCTACATATCATGTTTTCGGTTCAAGCCTCTCTGTAATAATTCGACTGATTGTATGTTATCTGCCATTCAGCCTAGTGTGGTGAATGCATTAACATTAAAGGTTCCCATGATTACATTCATCTGGTAAGATGCTCAATTCTGTGTAGCCTCTTTCATTTTGGAGTGCCATCCCAAAGCACTGATTTGATGACTTTTTTGTATGAGCAGGACCAAACAGATTAAGTGACTGGCTGCTGTATATTAAGAATGGCTTCCATTCCAATTTGGAAGAGTTAGTTTTTTACCATAGTATCATCTATTGTCTGCAAATAGGAAATTCAGATTCAGGACTTCATCAGTCTTCATTTAAGGTTCATATAATATTGTGTTCAAGTGTTTTTCAATGAGCTCATAAGAACTGCAAAACAATAAAAACAAGATCATAAAATAAATTAATTTGGACGTGTCATTCATCTCTATGTTGAAAATTAGTTCCTCTTTATTTTTGTTTCCAAAATAGTATTGAGTCAAGATGTTGAGCTCCTCAGGGTGCTACTTCATGCCACACTGTTAGGCAGCTGTTTCTTTGCGTGGGAATGAGGTTTTGGACATCTTTGTGAACTGATATTTATGTGACAGTATCCACTCCTTCTGCCTGTCCGTCAGTCTTTATTGTTATCTGCTTTATGATAGGCGGAGAAAGAGTCTGCTTTTTGGTTTTTTTGCAGTTATTACTATTCATTTTTTTACACATAGACCAGTAGAAAGGTGGAATGTTCACTTTCAGTACTTCAGGAGGGAAACTGGAAAGGGTGTATTGTGGGAGACAGCTCTCAGTCGGTGGAAAAGCCATGGTTATATGTTAGTGAACATGCTTGGCAGGTAGTATGTTAATATCATGTACGTTCGATGTGCTCCAAAATCAATATGGCAAAAATACTTGTTTTAACTTAATTCATTAATTGTAATTTCTATCAAACCAAGACACACTCCCTTCAAAATGGGCAATATTTACATTTCTAACTGAAAACAAATGTTGATTGTACTACATGATTTTTCTTAAGGGAAGTTATTGTTTACACTTGCTTAGACTTTATATCTGATAAGGAGCCAAAGACTCTGCCTTGGAATAAGCCAATGTCAACTGAAATAACTGCTTTCTGATTGTTTATGTTTTTAAAATGGCTACTAATGAGTTGCAATGTTTAATCTTGTTTCCTGTTTTATTTTTCTACTTTTCCAAACACAGAATTATGCTGCTATGAAGTTGGTGTCACCTTTCAGCCGTGCACAGTAAGAAATCCTGGGTGACAGTTACACAAGAATGAAGAGAAGTTCTCTGTGATCAGCAGACATTCACCGGCCTGAGCAAGAATAAGAGTGATCAGAGGGCTGTTTGCGGGTGCACATGGCCTATCCTTGCCTGTATTTTTTTAAAATAAACTTTTCATTTTCGTGGTATTTAGGAAGTTAAGGCTCTGGAAGCCCCAAGAAAATTTTTTAGCTAGTCGAAGAAAGTGTGTAAATGACTGTGGTTCTTCAGTATGATTTGTTTGTTGTATGAGAAATAATGTACAGTAGTTGTATTTGATACAAGAAATACATCAGATGCTTCCAGGTTTAAGGCAATGCCTGTTACTGTATTTATAAACAAAAGTTCAAAACCAAAGCCTAATACGTGCATGACAATTATGTTCCGAAGTGTTAGTGTACATTGATTTCTGTGCACATGAGCATAACATACTTGACTCAACACAAACATATAAGGGGGAACATTTACTCCTATCATTAAACATCAGATACTAATGTGTCACAGAACTCCGACGTTAAACCATTGTAATAGCCAGCTAGCGTGGAAGCAGCAAGGTATGGTAGCTGCAATTCTATTATCATCTAATTCAAATATTATGCACAAAAATCAGTCCAAATAATATATTTTCATGTACAGCTTGCTACCTCTCTCTTTCGTTCCGTATGTTTTTGCTTATATGAATGTGCCTTCACCTCTGCCTTGTTTAGTAGTTTGCCTCTAAATGTAGATAGATAGATAGATAGATAGATAGATAGATAGATAGATAGAACTTTATATTTACATTTCAAAGATGCCTAGTGTCCCAGTTCCTACAGCAAACATTTCTTGCACAAGCTAAATACATATCCACTGTAGACAAGGTTCAAAGTAAAGTAAATTTAGAAGTAAAATTCATGGGTCTTGAAAAAAATCACATATACTGTATATCTACATGACCATGACATACAAATTATTGATTATATTTGCTGTTGTGGCCATAAGGGGGGGCAACTGATTCACAAACCACAAACACATTGTCACCCACCACAATTCCAGGTTCAAATAAAGGATTTTTATTTCTCATCCACCCTTTTTTGTGGACACAGCCAAAAAGCACAAGTTTTTTGTGCTCCTTCCGCCCTTCCTAATGAGTGTTGCCTGCTCCCTCCCAACTTTGGGCCCCTGAGGTGAAGTGGATTGGCTCTTTATATCTTAGACCTGATGTCTGGTGTTTGTTGAAAGCACTTCTGTGTCAGGTGAAAGTCCCACAATGCCAGGATTCTAAACCACAGCAACACCACCTGGCAGCACCCATGGAACCCTAAAGGGCAGTACTCAGGTACTCCAGTTCACAGCATACCCTATGGGTACCGAAGCTCAGGGCTGACAGCATCTAGCATATTGGTGGCTCTGGGGAAATATTCATCAGACATTATCTTCCCCTGGTCTTTCCATTACATTGGCTTCCCGGCTGGATAAGGCTTGCTGTTCAACTTTGGCCCTGATGCTAGTCCATTACACTATGCACTACAATCCTAGTAACCATTTTTCTATATTAAAATACTAGGGGCTGTGCCCCCCTCCTCGCTTCGCTTACCCACCCCCGGGTTTGGTTTACTGGATATACAATTTAAAGAGATTGTTACATATGCATTATTTTCACTTTTACTTTAAAACGTTTGTAAAAACAATATTTGTCCTTTTCCGGCCCCGGGCGTGGTTAAATCTTTTTCTCGCAGGATGTATAACACTGCTTGCATTGTGGGGGGTTTTTCATTGCATGCTAAGGAGAAGCGGTCGGATCATCTGCTGGCTTATTGCTGCTGGTGAGTTGCCTGTTCTGCTTGTCGTGCTGCCTGATCATTTCAAAGCCTGTACAGCAGCTGTCCTTTTGCCATTTCGAATCTCTGCCACTCACTTAGTGGGGTGGGGTTTATTGTGGCTGAATGCACGCAAGGAGGAGCAGTCAGATCATCTGCTGGCTTTCTACTGCTGGTGAGCTGCGTGTTTTGCTTGCCGCTTGTCGTTGTTTTAAGGGCTGAGAGCAAGTAAAAGCATCTCTCGCAGGACTTCAAATTGTCTTCCGAGAACATCACGTCTCGTCTCCCTGTCTCCTTCCCCAAGATTTTTTTTTTATAATAGAGAGATATAAGCAAAATATGCTGAACTTGATTTAACTAATTTATCAAGAATATAATGATGAAACAGCTATAAACATAATTTTTTTTTCTATTTATTTATTTATTTGCCAAGCAGTAAGAAAGAAATTGACTTCTCAGTCCCTATGATTCAATATTACTGATATACAGTATTGTTACACAGCATACATACTTGTATCAGCAATGCAACTTATTTCATGAGATATGCGGGCATTACATTTTGTAGCATAAATTCATATAAAAATGGCTATTGACAAAATATACAAAATTATTGATTTCATTTGAGGGAAAGAAGAGAGAAGAAACACTATGTTGGGTATGTCTGCTCAACTGTTTAAAGTAAATTGCTCTGTAGAAATGGCATGTGGTCGAATAGTCTTGCAAATGTTAATAACTCTGGGTGAAAAACCATGACAAGTATTTGAAACTTGGACATTTTTGTTGTCTAAGGGGAGGGTATGTAAATACCCACTTTGCCTGAACACTATGCAACCCGAGGACCACAAATATGTCTGCTCCAGATGTGCCTCCATCATCTCGCATTACTGTATATCTCTCTTTGTCACTCTTTCTATTAATTATGTTTTCAAACCATTATACACAGCTCATTTTGTGTAAACTTCTACAGCTATCCACATGTAGGCGACTTAATCTCTGCCTGTACTGTTTATTTTAATAATCATATTTGTACTATAATCAATCACCTGTTGTGACAGGATGAAGGAGAAGTAATAAAAAATTACTTTTCAAAATCAGAGGTCCTCCTGGAGGAGGTTTCAATTTTAAAATAAGAAACATGAAAGAGCAAAACAATGTGATTTAAGCAGAAACAGTCAGAATGAACGAGCAAATGACACATAAAAAGAAGTAGAATTAACATCTGTAACACCTGCCTGGCCAGCCAGTCTGTCCCAATAGTGGCATTCCATTGTTCCCTAATAATCTCCTGTGTTCTTCTTTATTTTGCTGCTTCCCTTTTCTCGCCTTTTTGGCCACTCTTAATGCCTGCTTATAAATGGTTTCTCTGCTTCATTGTGTCTTCTTAGCTGTGTTTTTGTACATATGGGACAGCGTATATGCAGAAATACAGGTTTTCCTGAAAATTCATATATCAATCAGTGGATCATCATTTTGTATAGTGCCTTTAACATCAAGTGCTGGGACAATAATGTTTCATAAAACAATATACCAAAAATATTTAGCATTAGTGACAGTTGTGAATGCAGTGAGGAAGTTTTGGGGTGCTAACTGGGTTGTCTGTTTGATTGCCCGGAGGCAGCAAAATCAAAGGTAAACAAAAATAACGCTCAATGGTGTGTATCCCTTCAGCGGGAATGTCACAGAAAGAGAGCAAAGGCAGTCACTCTAGAGGAGCACTGGCTAGTAATGACGCCTCCTTAAGGGACATGTGGGACCAGGTGACAGCTAGACCAGAGGAGGCGGGGCTAAATGCCTTCACCTGGGTCCTTGGCACTGTGGGGAAAGAAGGAGATGTCAATGTTAGCTGCTGTGCATCCTCTCATCGCGGTGGGTTATTGCATACCTTGACTGAGCCTGTGAGGAGGTTCTCTGATGTGCATACGTGACACATTAATATTGAGAAATTTTGGAGAAAAAAAAATACGGAAAAGGAAACCTGAATAACTTTGTTGCTGTTAAAGAAACAAATGCATTTTGAAATCAATTGTGGCTAGGTGCAGGAATGGCTGGTCACCACACAAATGGAAATGTGGGACACCAACCAGCCCTTCCCGTTTAATAACAGAAGTCCAAACAAAAATACTGCCTCTTTAACGTTAAAGTAAATCGCCTCTTGGGCACAACAACAAAGTACCTGTCTTTTCGCTGTAGAATAAGGGTCAATCACTGGCACACATTCTGGCGGGTCGCTCTACGTGTAAATGACACCTTCTTCCGGGCAGCCAAGCTTCTTATCATGCACAAACCGGAAGGGAGGAGCTAAATGCCTTCACTGGGCCGTTTCTCAGTGTGGCGGGGAGAGAAGGAGAAAAGAATGTTAGCGACAGCACCCCCTCTCACCCCCGAGCAGGTTATCACTTACCTCGATTGAGCCTAACTTTGTGCTAATCTTATTTAGCTTTGCTCAGATTCTTAGCAGTTGGCATCATCTGAATTTGACTTTGGAAATATCTAAGAAAAGGTCTAACCAGCAATAAAATTAAGTATTAAAGTCTATGGCATGAATTAGGATTTCTTTTAGGTATACACAACAGAAATGTTTTCTTCTACTCAGAAAAAAAGTGCATGACATACAGTACAATATGCCTTTCAAGTCAAACAGTTGTAAAATAATTTAACATATCAATTTGACACAAACAATGAACAGTTTTATGGGTCCTTTCAGATTATAGCAGTTAATAGAATAATAAACATTACCATACACTCAGTAAAGTTGTTAAATAGCATACTGACAGTTGACTTCAGGAATCTTCTTATTATTTTCAAATCTACTTAACCTTTATCTTTTGAAAACTTAACATAACATCAAGCTGGACGTTAGTGTGCTTGATGATTTGTTTTAGTTCTGAGGCCTGTTTTTCTTTAGCCTCCAAGGATTAAATTCACAGTGTTTATAAACTGAAGAATACCTGTATTCCTGTACAGTATATTTAAATGCAACATATGCACATGAAAAACACACCTCATCCATATGTGTAGGTATATTGTACATGTCTGTATACTGTATATATTTTATATTCCTTAACGTGTAAGCCAAAAATAGCAGTACCTCTTAGGCCATTGCTTGAATTTGTACTGAGATTTCAAGAAAACCTTGACACTGTTGAGTTTTTTTATTGCCTGACATATTGTATGTAGCATAAAATGATGCTGTAATATGTAGCAATTATATATGCTATGCAATTTTTGTAAGGATTCTTTAAATTACTATGACAAAGCAAATATATCACTATAAATGCTGTCCAGAATGAAAGGAATGTATTTTAAAGAGTTATTGATTTAACACATCTTTGGAAAGTTGTGACTCGTGGAGATGAAGTTTAAAATAAAGTAGCACTCCTCTGTTGTTATGTCTAACTCAGTGCACTCCAGTTAGTCCAGAATCAACAGCAGGGGCTAAACAAGTAGGTTGTGCAATTTAGGGGCTCCTAAGCTTATCGGATCAAATCACACAGCGTGCCTACGTTCTTCTTTTTATTATATTCTCCTCAACAGTATTTTTTTTATCAAATATTATTATGCTGTTCATGCATATTGTCTTGTCATAGTTCATGTTACAGCAGCTGGTATTTTCCAGTTTTATTTGAGAAAATGACAGCATTGCAAAGATCTATTGTGCAGAGATCAATAGACAGCACTGTTCGGGTATATAAGTAACAGACATGTTTTGGTGAGTCATTAATTTATACTACTTGAAATGCCTTGGTTAGATTTGGCAGAAGCACCAGGAAAAAGCAGTGATTTACATTTACATTTATTTATTTAGCTTAGCCACTAGACCACACTGTCTACCCAAGTCAATCCTTAGCTGGTGCCTTAAAATTTTTTGGGTTTTTTTGTCAGCTTGTGCCTTCTGTAACTTATCTGAAAATGTACCCTGTGACTGTGCTAAATCAAAGGTGACAATTTTTTTTATGATGCACTACATTTGCTGAAAATATTAAAAACACACTGAATATTACCTTTACTGATTCCTTTTGTATGTTTATCAGATGAAGGAGGAAAGGGGGGTCCATGAGTGGCCACATTTAGTCTTGACTCCAGAACCCCTCAATGTGATAGTATTGCTCAGTCTGTAGTTTGTTTTTTTTTTTAATTAAAAGTGTCACCCCTCACCGTAGTTGGGTTAAAAAACAGATTGGGTGGATCATCCATTACGAAAGCTCATGTTATAAAAATATTTCTCTGTGTCTGCTACACAGTATGCGTATCTTATATTGTAATGTAACAGTGTAATATGTGTGACCTTTGTGTGGTTGAAACAAGATCTAGAACTGCCAGTAGCTACTGATAGTGCTAACAGCCAAGCCAATAAATTCCTTTCAACAAAGCTCAGCCTTGGAATAATCATTCAAGCATAGACAAAACCATGAAAAGCATCCAAGCACCACTCAAAAGATTTAATACCACACACTCTGCAGCTTTGACAAAATCTGAGGATATCACAAGAATCCAAGCTCTTGGCAATGCAGGTCAACAAGCAGGGAAAGAATACATGAAACATTCTGAGAGTAACCACGTATACTGTAGCATGAGAACACCCAAAAAGGCTGGCGTTGAACACCAACTCATTTCAAACTATGACGGATTCATCCATCCATCCATCCATTTTCTAACCCGCTGAATCCGAATGCAGGGTCACGGGGGTCTGCTGGAGCCAATCCCAGCCAACACAGGGCACAAGGCAGGAACCAATCCTGGGCAGGGTGCCAACCCACCGCAGGACACACACAAACACCAAGCACACACTAGGGCCAATTCAGAATCGCCAATCCACCTAACCTGCATGTCTTTGGATTGTGGGAGGAAACCGGAGCGCCCGGAGGAAACCCACGCAGACACGGGGAGAACATGCAAACTCCACGCAGGGAGGACCCGGGAAGCGAACCCGGGTCTCCTAACTGCGAGGCAGCAGCGCTACCACTGCGCCACCGTGCCGCCCATGACGGATTCAACTATGATAAATCCAAATGCACTATATTGCAGAAAATACTTAGCAAATAAAGAAGACTATTGAGCCATCATCACATATAAACTCCAAACTTGGACATCTTTTATTTCCTTTTTCAGCTGGAGTGCCGCGTGCTGTTCTTAATGGAGAATGTCAGGCTGAAGAAATCTAACAGAAGACTTTCTTTAATCAGCTGGTTTCATTTACATATATTGACTACAAAGCACTTCAAACACACCAATCAGCAGATAGATATCAAGTATTATATAAAAATCCCAAAATAGTTAATCATTAAGAGTCATGGGTAATACCTAGTTAAAAGAAATAAGACTTCTTGTATGTAAAGTGTTATCAGACAGAATGTACAGTTACATTTTTTATATGACCTCGTTTTTGAAATTTAAATGTGCTTTTACAAATGTCAGTATGTCCTAGGTAAACAGACAGACAGTTATTTTCTTTACTCTCACACACCATCATCCCCTTAAGTCAGTGGCAGATTGATGTTTGAAGAAATAAAAGATGATAAATGGTTAAAAACCCTTGCATTGGCAACAAACGGTATGGGAATTATAGACATCTTACTTAGTTAATAAAATTAAAAATCTCAGATTGTGTTATTCCCACATATCTCAATGGCAACCCAAAAGGAATAATCGTCATATTATGCAGAGCATCTGAGTGAGACATAAACCTTATAAAAGATATCTTCTTGTCATGATTTGGTATGATTTTGGGTCCTCAAAAGCGACCAGTGTTTATTTCCATCGTTAGGTCTGCTTCCAGCGTTGCTAGGGGTGTGGCCTCTGTTGGGACCCATGCATAATTGACGAGGTGGGACAAGTGGGCGGGAATGAATGCAAATACTTATGTGATATGCAGATACCAAATCTCTAAAGTATTCAAAGCTTTATCATTGTCCTCTTTTTTTGTGTGTACTTTCAATTTTGACCCTTATATTCTCACCTATGATTATTATCTCTCGTATTGGGCTTCAGTTTCTTTTCACTGTATATCATTTTATTTATATGTTTAATTTTATTTTGTTTTTGATGTGCATTTCCCAGTTTTTGCTCAAATGTTTATATGCCAGTTGAATGGCAGAACACTTCTACTTTGATCTCCAACATTCTATTTTTTTTTTTTTTTGTAGTTTTAAGGGAATGTAATTAAGGAATTGGGCAGTATCAGAATGAAAAAGATCCCAGAATTGTTGTATAGCACACTGCAAAGTGTGACAAATGACAATTTACGAGGGGGTACCCAAAAATATCCAGAATCTGTACCTGGCATGCAATCTAGACTTAGTTGCGAATTTCTACACTAGGTGTAGCATACTTACAGTATTCTGTGGCAGTCTGCCAAGTGGCGTTGCTCTGTATTGTTCGTACGGCATTCCGTGTCAGTTTTTCTTACTACTTATTAAACATGTTCTTTGATTTTTGTGATGGGGGATCATAAAGAACAGCGTGTCTGTGTTAAATTTTGTTTTCTCTTAGGGAAAACAGCTGCTGAAACTGTAGTGATGCTTGAAACTGCTTTAAAGAGGAAGCTTTAAGTAAAACACAGGTCTATGAGTGGTTTTCGCGTTTCAAACAAGGGGAAATGTCACTTGAACACCAAACAAGATCTGGCCGACCTTCCACAATTACAAATGACGAAACTTTTGAAAAAGTTTGCAATGCAATTTATGAAGATCGTCGTCAGACTATGGAAAAGATTTCATAATTGACTTGTGTGTGTCTTGGATTGTTCCGAGTGACTTTTTCTTGTTCCCGCTTATGTAAAAAATACTCAAAGGAAAGCATTTTTGTACTGTGGTGGAAGTCAAAGAAAAATCGCTGCAGGCATTGGACAACATTCCTCTTCATCAATTCCAAAAACGTTTCCACCATTGGGAGAAGTGCATTCATTCACATGGAGAATACTTTGAAGTAGACTAAAGTTTCTTTAAGTAAAAATTATTAAAAACATTTTTTTTTTCCAATTCTGGTTATTTTTGGGTACCCCCTCGTACAGTGCCTCACTAACCAGTGTGAGAGGTATGATGTGCTAAAAGAGCATTAATATTTCAGACACCACCCAGGCAGATTATGAACATGACAGCACCCAAATGAAAATTAGTAACACTCAGCTAGATCACAGTCTCATTAGAAGAAAACTCTTGAGTTATTGTAGAGTCTTCAACAGACTATTTGTACAATCTGACCATCTAATGGTAGTTGCCACAATTAATATCAGCTTCCAGACTACTGAACAGGTGACAACCAAGAGTCTCTCCTACAGAATGAAGACTCTGGATGGCATTTCAAGCTCAAATTGAAGAACAGATTTGGTCCACTGTCTACTAATAACATCAATGATCTCCAATCAAAGTACAACAGTCAAGAAAACTCAGCCAAAGAAGTTTGTAAATTGACTATTGAGATCAAACAACTAGGTTAGCAATAGAAGAATCAATCTTCAGAACCAGCCTTAACAAGCCAAAGCCAACTATCAACAACAGCAAATAGTATTTCTTGCAAAAATAAGGAAAGAACTTTCTGAAAGAGTCGTCTTCTCCTTACTGAATGACACAAACTCCTGTTTTGTACATCATTTAAAAGAATTTGGCGTCAACTAAAGTGTACCATGAAGATTATTATGGAGCTAAGTGGAAAAACTGAGAAAACTGCTGCTATGGCCAAGAAATTAGACAGCTCAACCCTTTAATCACAGCAGAATTTGTGGCAAGAATGGGTCAAATGTTTTGAAACTTCTCTAAACTAGCAAGCATTCTAATCAATTGTAACATAGCCAAATGAGTGGCTTAAGATCTTCCTATAAACACAAGGAACATCTCAAGTTTAGAAGCTGATGAAGCACTAGAGCAGCTTCATTGGATGGCTGAAGTACTCAGACATGATGGGAATTATATCCAAATTCACATTTATTGATATGTCAAGAGATTTAAACATCACTTTCCATTTAAAAACAGTGGAAAATGAGCGTCTATCGTATTTTTTCACCCACAATATACTAGTGCAGGTCTCAAAAGGGATGGAAGCCTCAAAATATCCAACACCGTATCAGGATTCAGGTGTGGAACTCAAAAGCAGAGGGGAGGTGTGTGGTAAAGTCAGGTCAGCGGCTAAGATATATGGCCGTTTTAACTAAATGGTTCTAACTGCTGCACTCGCATCTTTGTGGAAGGAGGGTGGGGGGTGTGCTATCGTGGCAAGAGTGGTTCCCGTGCAAGAAGCAGAAGTGAACGCCTGGGAGCTGCTGATTGCCACAACTGTGCCACGTCCCCATTTTAGAAAGGAAGTGTGAGTGCAAGAAAGGAAGAAAAAAAAAGAAAACAATCTGGCCGGTGACTGGGAGAAGCAGAAAAGAATGAGGTTAAAATGAAATTGAAGACAGAGAGGCAGAGACGGAGAGTGAGTGAGGCAGGTGGTCAGGAGTGAGCCTCAGAGCGATGGAAGCTGGATACTCTGAAAGGGCTGCTTCTACTGAGTGCTTTCTTGGGAGTAGGAGTGAACCAGTTGATGGCATCACCCCATAAGGTGAGTAGTGAGAGAGGCGTGTGGGGCTCATCAGGTTGCCCTGCAGATGCTGAAGGAACGGTGGCAGGGAATGGAGCCCAGATAAGAAGGTTGACCGCGCCTGTTAGCAGACGTCTCCATCTTCTGCAAGGTCAAGACAGGTTAAGGGTAGGAGACACCAGGTTTAAAGTTAAGCACTTGGGCACCTTTTCATTTTTATGGACAGTTTTTGAAGCACTGCACTATTTGTTTAGATGCTTTTGTTTTTGAATTTCTTTTAATAAAAGCACTGTCCACCTTTTCACCATCCCTTTGCTTTGTGTGTATTTGTCCTCATCTGCCAAGCTCATCCAGTTACGTTATCGGTAGTGTCGGGTTCATGAGGCACCCAAAATGGAAAAGGGAGTGTGGAGCTGAACCGCACCATCACAGAGACTTATACAACTCAAGATTAAAAGAAAAGTAAGTGAAAACATGATCACGAAGAGAACATGCCTTGCACTTCAACAAGCAAAAGGTAAATATCACCCATGTTGTTTCACAGACTGCCATTAAATAATCCTGAGGTAGCCCAGTTGTGTCTCATTGCTGTGAATATAAATTTAATGACAGGAGTGGATCTGCAATTCAAATACTCTTTTGCATCTGACAGTGTTCAATTTTCATTCAAAAGAATGTTTTCTAAAGGTAGTTTATTTAACAATATTTTATTAAAAATACACGTGTTTGGGATGTGTTGCAAGCTGAGAGAGAGATCTCCGCTGATGTCACCAGGAAGCACTGCTCCACTCAGAAAAAATCGATATGCTGCTGAGGCAAGAAATTTTCCTATTAGCTCATGGGGTAGGGAGTCTGTTTCTGAGCCAGTTGTTGTGGTTTTGCAGATGACCGCTGGCAGTTTACCACAGTTTAAATCTATGTACTAAGATGCTTCAATGTGTAAGCTCATAACGAATATACCTGGCACTGTGGATGGGTTGAGTGTGGTGGGGGCTGATAGAGCGCGAGTGGGAGAGCTCAGCTGATATCTCCAGGAAGCACTGCACTCACAGTTTTCAGAAGCAGTTTCTGCATGGTCAAGACTATAAGTTTTCCTATTAGCTCACGGTGTAAGGAGACCATTTTTGCGACCTGAGCTTCTTCATGGTGTAAGCCCACAACACACTTGATGACAAAGTGGGGATTTGCACTCTGGATGGATGGAGGGTAGTGGTGATATTGTGCAGAAAAGGTGAGAGCTGAAAGAGATAAAACTCAGCTGATGTCAACAGGAAGCTCTCCATTCACAGTATTTAGAAGCAGTCGTTTCTCCTATTAGTTCACACTGTAAGAAGACTGCTTCTGTGCTAGATATTGTGGGTTCATGACTGACTACTGGCACTGGCTCTTCACCACAGTGCAAATTTATGTGGTGTGAGTCCACTAAGCACTATGACCTGGTGACTTGATATGTGTATTACGCAACATTAGGTAGATTTTTTCATTGTTTGCTATTGTCCTGCATTGGCCACTCATGACATCCATTATATCAAAAACTTTGTTTACGCATGAAAGCATGAGATTAAAAGTTTTTCTCTCTACAAACTTAATGAGGTAAGTACCATATGCAAAAAAGTGTCATTTTTCATTGGAGTATTCCTATAAGCTCTTTAGGGTAAATGTTTTTTTGTCCAAGGAATTTGCTTGGATTTTAACTTCCTGTGATGACCTGGGCAAAACCACCTCCTTTGCACTGATATTACCATGAGGCATCTTGTAATTCATGACCGACAATAAACCAGCATGTGCAGACAAGAAGAGTCAATAGTAAAAAGACAGTGACAGTTCTTTATTAAAAAGTGATTTAAAAATATCCAAATCCAAGACAAACCAAATTTAGAAGGAAACACAACAATAGCTCAAATCCTTTGCCTTATTCACTTGACAGGATTTCCAAAAAGAAAATTTACACAAAGAAAAATAAACCAGTGTCCAGCTCACCACATTATCCTCACTCCCAAGACTAGGAAATAATTAGCAGATACCGTACACTCCCCTCCTCGCTTACAAACTGTTCAGAAGGACTCTGTGCTACCATCCTCTGACCACAGACTCATGTAAAATAATGACCTCAAGCATGAATTTTCCCTTTCTGAATGACTAGAGGATTTTGTTGTCCAATCCCCACTGCTGCCACTTCAGCTCCTACCAATGAATGTGTACACCTTCATGCATTTTATGCTACTCACTTCAATCAGGAAGGAACTGTACATAACTTTGAACTCATGCTCAGGTACAAATGTATGTTCACTGACAAGAAAACCTCAGTCCTTCTTCCTGGTGTTGGTTCATGGGCCCTCCATCACTCATATTAACAGTTTCACCATTTCCTTTAGCTTCACATTGTGGTGGACAGTCAGCACCCTTATCTGGCTAGGACACCTGCTTTATGGAAGGACCAGGACAGAAAGTAAGCTCAGGGCACTACACCCCTTTGGAGTGCTAGACAGCAGCCCCCCTGGATTGCTGCAGCTCAGCACATTCCCACAGGGCATGCTGGAATGTGGAGTTTGGTGGCTCAGCCCTGTTGGAGTCCGGAGGTGCCATCAGTGGGTGCTGCAGGGGCTCCCACCTTACTTGGAAGTGCTTCCGAACCAAGCCTATGCGACATCGGAAGTACTCATGGGTGTTACATAAAAGGAACCATCTGCCACTGTTCCAGAGTCGGGAGGTGGAGGACAACACTTACTGGAGGAGGAGTGGAGGCAGAGGCAGAGAGAAGAAGAAGAGGAGACAAAGACATAGTGTTGCTGTGCTTTGTGCTTACTGTGCTTTCGACTGTGACTGTGCTGTGGGAAACAATTTGGGAAATGTTTCCCACTAAAGAAACCTGTGTGCTGTATGAGACTTGTGCCTCGTGTTTGCTTGTATCAGGTTTGGGGAGCAGGAATGCCCCCTGCAGGCCACAACACATTTGTTCCCAATGTTGGGATGCCTCCTTCCATCTATAGGCATGTGTAGGCCAAGTGGTTCTCCATAATCCCCCACCTCCTAATTTCAAAGTATTTATCAATATTAAACTAGATTATAAATAGTTACACAAAGCAAAATCAAAACCAACTGACTCTTTGACAGGACCCGTCACAGTACTTAGGACTGGAAGTGCGGTCAGCCAGAAGCTGGAAGTATTACACAGGGAAGCAGCCTTGTGTTCATTTCAATATGCCTCATTGGGAATTAGCTGGTGCTGCATTGCTTGTCAGAATGGCATGTTGCACTTCATGGCACAGTTGCTGAGAGATGCAGACCAATGTGCCATGCCGAATTTGTTTTTATGCTCTTGAGCCATGCCTAGACTCCTGAAGTGGAATATTAACCTGCTTAAAACCTGTTGATAAATGGGAACCACCTGATCAAGAATGATATTTCAATATCCTGTAGCATTCAAAGCATTTTTTAGCAGTGATTTGTCTATTTTTGTAAACTCATAAAATGTGTATATGTTTTAAAATGGTATAAAATGCTCAACAACTTATTTGTTTATTTAAGGAATGCACATTTTATTTAAACCTTCATAACATGTGAGTGAATGTTACTTAAGAAAAAAGCTTTATTTCCAGTTCCTAGAATTCCCTTAAAAGGCTTGATCACATCTGCATGTCAGTTTGTTTTATTGTTGCAACCCAGACATTTTTTATATATATATATATATATATATATATATATATATATATATATATATATATATATATATATTATTATTATTTGCTTTGCTGTCTATCAGTTGTCCAGCCTTTAGTTTCTTTCTTTTTTTTTGGTTGATTTGTCCTTTAAACATATGTCCTATAATCCCAGTCCGCAGCAATGCCGAACCAAAAGCTGTGATGGAATGTAACCTCCAGCTGTAACCACACTCCTCATTCCTCTCTGGTCTTGTTTCCCTTCTCAGAAATAGAGCAGAACACAGTCTTACTCAATAGTCGTAAAAAACGTATGCTCTCAAAGCCTCGCTGCTGACCACTCATAAGTCATAGGGATGTTCTGCCAGGAGTCACGTCAAGCATGAAGCAGAACAAGGGTCCTGAATGCGTGCCCTGCCGCATCTGTCGTGGCTCTGGGATTGCCCAGCCTGCCTCGGGATTGGGTTCAGAGCACAAATCCAGCCTGAATCTGGTTAACCAAAGCATCGCAAACGCATATTTCTCTTGGGTCTCTTGAGGCCTACACAGCCCTGTAGTTCTTCAATATTTATAATCGCACTACTGGAGAATTATTTTTAGCAGACCGACATGCTTTCAACCTCGGGGACGAAATCATTCTGAAATGCTTAGCCTGACCGCAGCGGGGTTTGTTTACCAAGTTTAAAGGGAGGGCAGGCGCATTCTGCTGACAGGCTCTTTGTGCCCATTCCAACTTTAAAACACGTGTACTGAGTACTCATCCTAGTGCTTCACTCTAGTACCAGGCCTCTCCCCACTTTGTGAGAAGAAATAGAAGACTTAGGCAAAAGCAGGCAGGCAGGCAGGCAGGCAGGCATCTATCTATCTATCTATCTATCTATCTATCTATCTATCTATCTATCTATCTATCTATCTATCTATCTATCTATCTATCTATCTATCTATCTATCTATCTATCTATCATGTACTATACTGCCTTATTTATTTACTGTATCCATTGTAAAGATATACCACCATTCTTATCTATCTATTAATCTATTATAAAGTGTCCCAAATCTATCTGTCAAGTGCATACCTGCATATACTGTATATATATATATATATACTGTATATATATATATATACAGTATATATATATATACTGTATATATATATAATATAACATATGATTAGTGAATGCAAAGTGTTCTGATTTTGTAACATTTATTTTTCTACCACATTTTAGAAAAATAAGCTACCACAGTAGCTCAAAGTGCTTTACAAGATGTCAAAGAGATAATCTATACTAATAAAAGGCAAAGCCCTCACTGACTGACTGACTCACTCACTCACTCACTCATCACTAATTCTCCAACTTCCCGTGTAGGTAGAAGGCTGAAATTTGGCAGGCTTATTCTTTACAGCTTACTTGTAAAAGTTAAGCAGGTTTCATTTCAAAATTCTACGTGTAACGGCCATAACGGTCAACAATGTCCGCCATGTTGAACTTTCTTATTTACAAAACCGATGTACGTACTTATTTCGGTGGTATGACGGCACTGTCGGCCGCCATATTGAAATTTTCAACGGTCTTCGTTACTTATGGGCCCATCTTCAAGAAATTTGGTACGCGGGTTCCAAACGCTAACTGAATCCTACTTACGTACATATATACGTCCATAGCCTGCAGCTCGGTCACCGTGTGAGGCAGCATTGTGTCCCCCATCCCAACACCTCCCTGTGGTGTTATGGGTCCACAGCTCGTTGAGCAAAGGCCATTCATTTTAAATAAGTAATCGACGCGCTCGCGGCTTAGCGAGGAGTCGTTGGGATATAGCGAGCCGTGGGACGATCCGTAGGGTGTGGGCGTTTCTCCCCGAGTGCACAGGTGAGGAACTGCCCACAGTCGTGATTGTCCCATGGCTAATGCTGCAGCTGCTGTGGCCCCTCCCGTTTTAAAAAGAAGCGCGAGTCGGTTGTGGAGGGGGTGTAAAAAAGAAAGGAGATGAGGAAAGAGGACGGAGGTTACAGGGAGCGAGGAAGCAGGCGGTGCGTGAGTGTGGTGAGCGCGCGCTCGTGGGCAGCTGCGAGGAAGCTGGGTGTTAGGCCGACACCCAGGCGTTTGAGTTGAGGTTGCTCCCGCTGAGTGACTAGGTAGCGGGAGTGCCTAGAGGAAAGCGACGAGCCGCAGAAGGCCGTGGAAAGGCAGCGGAAGTCGGGAGGCTTGGTGGTGGAGTCCCCAATGTGTGCGTCCTGGCTATTGGGGTAATCAAGTCTCGGGGACTGGGATGAGTGCCATACCGGAGCCAGGGATCGGGAGGTCTCCAGTCTCGCGTGTGTTATAGGAGGGCAGCTGCAGAGAGCGTCTTGCCTGCTGCTAAGCCCAAACGGGATAAGCAGGTGAGACGCTAACAGAAACGCTAATAAACGATGCACCGTATTTGTTGTTGTTTTTAAAGACAGCTTCCATGAGAAGATTCTAACCTCTGGTTTTAAGGATTGTTTTTTTCTATTTATTGGTTTTACCCCCACGTTCTTTTATTGGATTATTTATTGAACTTGAAACTACTGCACTATTTATGGAACACTGTTTTGATTGTTTCTTTTAATAAAAGCACTTTTGCACTTTTTACCTTCCCCTTGCTGGAATTATTTGCCTCCACTGACTAGCTCACTCGGTTTCATTATCGACGGTGTTGGGTTCAAGGGTTCCCAAACATCAAAGGGAGCGTGGAGCCAGAACCCACATCGTCACACTCCCACGTTGTTGGCTGCCTGCCTATATAAGGCTGTCGGTTGCTCCGGTCTCTACATTCCCTTCCTTGCTTCGCCACAGGATTCACGTCTCCCTGCTGTTAACTACAGCCTTTTTATTTAATCCATGGCTTCTCCGCTGTTTTATTGTTCGTTTATTACGATTATAGTTATTGTTTAGGTATTTTAGACTTACTTTACATTGTTCAGGTACCCATTTCCTTTATCATTCCAACCGTACCCCCATTAACATGTCTATCGAGGTTATCACCATCGATCAAAGAACTGTCACTTACGGAGTGGTTTCCATGCCCGGAGATGGCACCTGCCTTTTCCATTCTCTGTGTTACATATTGCACGGCCATATCAGGCTCACTCTTGATATCCGGAGGAACATTGTGTCTTATGTATTGAATGACTGGGACAGGTTTAAGGTGTGGACTGATGACAGTACAGGAGATGATTATACTACACAGGAGCACTATAAGAGTGAAATGCTTAAGCCCTTCACCTATGGTTCTGCATGTGAGTTGATGGCTGCTGCTGAATTGTTCGGTTGTCGCTTTCAAGTGTACCGAAATTGCCAAATATTGGCAGAATATTAATCTTTTGTTCTATAGTAAGGTATAATCCAAGAGACGAGAGACTGCTAAGAATCTCAGGTACAAAGAAGCCAAAATGGAATACACTTAACCTTGCCATATGCACCTACAACTGCAGGTCTTTGACAAGGGGGACTGCGATGAACCCTCTTATGGAGCAGAAAAATAACATCAGGTGTGACAGGTTGAGACTCTCCAAAACATAGGGGAAAAAGATATTGAGTGTGAAATGGGAGGATGGAAGCATTGTGAGACTAGTGTGGAGAAGGTGCTAGAACAGTTAGTGGGCGTGGGGTTCATTGTGAGGCAGGAATTGGTTTCAAATATCGCCCCTTGCCAGTTTTTGTCTTCCGAAATTGGAGTACTAAACATTCAACTCTCAGGGAAATCCACCTTGAAGATCATCCAGGCGTACACTCTCAGAAGTGCCATAGACAATAATAAAGTGTAGAAGTTCTACAGCAAGCTAGAACAAGCACTAGTCCCCAAATCCACTTACACTGTTGTGGTGGGAGATTTTAAAGCAAAGGTTGGAAAAGGAAGGCAAGGTGAAGAGTTTATGGGAAGGTTAGGACTTGGAGGCAGAAATGAAAGTGAAGAATGCTTAATTACCATGGCAGAGGCAAAATACATTGGAAACAGCCTGTTCAAGATGATGACCGATCAGAGATAGGTCTGGATTTCATGGAATGCGAGAGACTGCAATGAGATTGACTACATCCTAGTAGATAAGTGACAAATTCTGCATGACATTTCAGTCATCACACCATTCAACATTGGGAGTAATCACAATCTTGTGCAAGTAAAGACTGTATTGGATTAGAAGAAGGAGAAAAAAATGTTGCAATTCACATCAAGGAAGCATAGAGTTTTAGTCATAGATCAAACACAGCTTAATGAAGCCATTGGAACGGAAGAGTGTGACAACTCAGGGAAATCTATGGCGATTACAAATTACTGGTTAAAAAGATGAAGGCCTGCTTGAGGAATGCAAAAGTTGTGAGTCTGAGGGAAACAGGAGGAAGAATCATGGGTCAGACAAAGAAGGTGATGGAGAAGCGGAAAAACATGAACAGAGATGGGGGAGATCTCGTCAATTATTCTGTTCTCTCGAGACGATAAGACAACATTTGGAGCAAAACACAAGAGATACAAGGAGAAGAAGCTTCTGAGGACTGCACAAGAAAGGAAAAGACCTCAAGAAATAAGAGAGAGAGAGATGGCACTGTACAGGACAAAAGTAACAATGTTGAAGAAAAAGGTAGGCATCATGGTGAAAAACAGGAGGGAGGTAGACAAGGTCTGTCAAGTTTTCTACATTTTCAAGTCATCTGTGACTGTCGAACCTCCAATGTTAGAACATGAATGAGAAAGACTGCCATCTACTCTGGTCAGCGAAGTAGAAAGTGCCCTGAAACTGATGAGCAAAGGAAAGGTGCCAGGAATACATGACATTACTCTCTGGAAATTCTCGCTTTACGCTTCAAATGGTATCTTGTAGAAGGTCGGATACCTTTCATTAGAAAGAGTTGAAAACCATCTTGCTATACAAAAAGGGCAATTGGGAAGATCTTAAGAACTATCATCGTATATGTCTTTTGTCTCATATACATAAGCTGTTCACTAAAATAATCATTGAATGGCTGTCATGCCATCTAGACAAAAAGCAATCTAGAGAACAGGCAGAATTCAGGAAGAAGTAGAGCATGATGGACCATATATTCATTCTGACCCAGTTGCTAGAGCAAAGAAGAGAATACAGGCTGTCACTGTGTGTTGCGTCGTGAGACAGCCTTTGACAGTGTTGAGATTAACGTGGTACTTCAGTCGCTCGAAAAGCAACAAGTTGCATTGCAATATATGGACCTCCTTGGAGTGTAAAACTCCGGATGCACCACAGATATGTTGCTGTTGTCATCACCCATATGGGTTCCAGTCAAGAAGGGCATCAGTCAAGGGGACACCATCTCTCTGAAGCTCTTAATGATATGCCTCAAGATGGCAATGCAGGACGGATACGTGCAGATAAATGGCGACTGGCAGACCACCTCTGATTCACAGATGATACTGTACTCATTGCACAATGCACTGTACGTCTACAGACAATGCTGAATACTCTAGATCACAGAGGATCAACTGTCAGTTTGAAAATCAACCGTACGAAAAGAAAGTACATGTAGTTAGATGATGTAGTTCCTGGTAGCATTACTATTAGAAACAATGAAATAGAAGAGGTGTCCGATTATGTGTATCTAAAACAGGAGTTGAACTTGAAGCTGGATATGGAAAAGGAGATCTTGCAGAAGATAAGAGCTGGACAGAGGGCATTTAACTCGATTAAGGATGTGTTAAAAGTGAAGTTGGACAGGACCACTTGCACTGACCTCTTCAGAGGCATGAAGAGCATGGTTCTGCCCACAATGCAAATGAAACCTGGGCTATAATGAACAGGGAAGAGCAATGGCTGATAAAAGCACAGTGGGTTATGGAACTGTCGATGTTTAGAATCTCGTTAAGAGATCACATCCGGAACGAACAGATCAGGGAGAGAACTGGAGTGAAAGACGTAATCGCTGAGTATTGGCAGAGCAAACTCAGTTGGGCAGGACAATCACACAACTAAATTGGTGGACACGTGCAGTTGTTGAGTGGTACCCATGTGAGCAGAAGCAACCACAGTGAAGGCCCCCACTAAGAAGGGAATACAGTATACGAAAATGGATGAGACCTACATGGAGAAGGATGACAACAGCAAGAAAGGAATGGGTGCAATACTGTGACCAGTGGAGTCAAACTGACACCCAATACTCTGGTCGATGAAGGTGATATTTGTTTAAGGAGTTGCAATATCTTGGAAAAATAAAACTAAACTAGCTATTTTAAAAACAAAATAAAATATAGACCAGAATACATTGACTACTGTTTTTTTTACTTATATTTAAAGTCTTAGTTAATAGAATTTGTATATTATGAACTTGATGACTTAAACATATTTAAACACTTATGGGAGTTAAAGATGTTTACCATGGTCACGACCTCTGAAAACACACTCACTGACAACATGGGGCACTTGTCCTAATGGCAGATTCACAAAATGGCGGGGCAGCACGGTGGTGCAGTGGTAGCACTGCTGCCTCACCGTAAGGAGACCTGGGTTCACTTCCCAGGTCCTCCCTGCATGGAGTTTGCATGTTCTTCCCATGCCTGCATGGGTTTCCTCCGGGTGCTTCAGTTTCCTCCCACAGTCCAAAGACATGCAGGTTAAGTGCATTGGCGATCCTAAATTGTCCCTAGTGTGTGCTTGGTGTGCGTGCCCTGAGGTGAGCTGGCACCGTGCCTGGGGTTTGTTTCCTGCCTTGTGCCCTGTGTTGCCAGGATTGGCTCCAGCAGACCCCCGTGACCCTGAAGTTAGAATATAGCGGGTTGGATAATGGATGGATGGACAAAACGGCGCCTACTGTAATGAACCAAAATGCAACTCGACAGTGTGATGATGCAGGTTCGACTCTAGGCTCATATTCGCTGTTCGGGAGCCCTTGAACCCAACACCGTCGATAACGTCACTGAGTGAGCTAAACAGTGAGACAACATTTGATCAAGGGGATGGTTCAAAAAGTGCAAAAGTGCTTTTATTAAAAACCAAATGAACAAAAACAAAAATGTCCAAAGTGTCCAAATAAAGTGCAGTGCTTTCAAAGTTCAAATAAATAGTTCAATAAATCTTCATTAAATAAATAATTGGAGATTAAAAATACAACAAAAAACGATCCTTTAAAACTAGAGGTTAAAACGTTCAACAGGAAACAATCTTTAAAATCAATAACAACCACAGTGCTTCTTTCTTGTTCGCATTAGCGTCTCACCTGCTTCTCCCATACGGGCCCATGCAACAGGCGAGACGCTCCCTGCAGCTGCCCTTTTCCATTTCTCTAACACAGGTCTGGAGATCTCCCGATCCTGGCTTCAGTCTGGCACTCCTCCCAGACCTGAGACTTGGAACCTTGATTTCCAGGACGCCCATATCAAGTACTGCATCACCAAGCCTCGCAACTCCCACTGCCTATCTGGCCTTCTGCGGCTAGTCACCTTTCCCTGGTCACTCCCGCTACCTGCTCGCTCAGCGGGAGCAACTTCCAACTCTAACTCCTGGGTGTAGGCCCAAAACCCAGGCTTCCTTGCAGCTGCCCGCGAGCACTCGTTCGCTCGCTCACCCATACGCTCTTTGTCTCTCTCTCGCGTCCTTTTCGTTCCATTTTCATCTTTCTCTGATCTTCTCCCAACCGACTCGCGCACTCGGTGAGAAACGCCCACACCGCAGATCACTCCGTGGCTTGCTATGGCCCAACGCCTCCTCACTAAGCCACAAGCGCGGTGATTATTTATTTAAAAAATGGCCTTTGCTCAGGACCCATAACACCACAGACAGGGGATTGGTTAATCAAAAAATAAATGTTCACACCTGAATTCTAAGACCTTAATTCAAATAATTACAATAAGATTATAAAAAATTATATTATATATATATAAAATGTGTATATATATAAATATATATATATATATATATATATATATATATATATATATATATATATATTGTAACAGAGATAGGAGGAGACAGCAAAAAGGTTTGGGGTTTTCCAGCCCCGTATATTGTTTAATCCACAATAAAGAAAATTGGTTAAATTTTATAAACAAAAACTGTTCATAAGCGCCATTTTATGCAGGAGGAGCCGGAAGTGGAGGAATGCTGGGAAGGAACCGTGAGGGAGGATGGGATTGATGACGTCAGGAAGGGCGGAAGTAATCGTAGTACGGGCAAACCCGGCTTATGGTAGTGGAGCGTCTTTTTTCCTGAAAGGAAGCATAGGGAGAAAGTTAGTACCCTGCCATTCCCTGCCGGCGAATGTTTTCACAGGTGTGTCAAGATCCTTCCGCGGACTCCCACTCACGCGCGTGCGTGGCAAAATATATATATTTTTTTATATATTTATTTTTTTATTGTGACCTACAGTGCACCAAGCACCTTCCACACTACTCATATACTTTAACCAACACTATAAACACAATAAACCTCTCCTCCTCGCCCAGACACTTCGCCCTCCTACCTCCCAGCTCAGCTCAGTGTCTGGACTGAGGCACCGTCCTTTTATAGCCCCTGACCTGGAGGTGTTCCTGTCCCATCAATCCATAGTTCCTAATTCCTTCCGGGTCAGGGCAATCAGTCCTTTTACTCAACCCAGGAGCACGGCATTTCTTCCCGTCACGTTACCGTGACGTACTTCCGGGTCATACGGCCCCCCACAGTGACTCCTGGTGGTCCCCAAGGTATCCAGCAGGGCTGCGTATAGACACTACAAAGTCCATAAGGCCCTGCTGGACCTCGGGGCACGATCCTGCTGTCGGGAGAGCTCCTCCTGGTGGCCTAGGGGTGCTGACCGGCATGAGAAGCCGGCAGCCCTCCACATATATATATATATATATATATATATATATATATATATAGTATATATATACAGTATATATATATTAGTATTCTAGAACCAGCTGGCCTCAGCCTACATGGGCCCAAAAGTGGGAGCTATGTTTAAAAGTTTAAAATTCAAAGTAAGCCCCAAAACATGACTCAGAATGCCTCAAAAAAGAGGGAAACTATCAAGTTTTAGCTTGTAGAGACAATTATTTGAGGATTTATTTAACAAAATAGAACAATAGAGCAAAAAAAAAAAAAAAAAGATTTGCGTCAAAGGCAATCCAAGGTAAACAAGTCCCAATATACTTAATCAAAAGCAAAATCTGTGTATCTCTTTTAAATTAATGGAAGCAATTATAAAGGTAAAGATCAAGCAGCATATGTGTATAACAGGAGTTTCAGCAAATGCTCAACATCGATTCAGGCAAGGAAGGTTTGTGTTTCACTAATATGCAGAACTTCTGTCGGGAAACAACCAAATATGATCAGAGATGTACATATGATATTATTTATCTTGACTTTCAAAAGGCTTTTTACAAAGTACCACATGAAAGGTTAGTGAAATAACAAACAAAAGTGGGAATTCAAGGTGTGTAGGTGGGTACAAAATTATCTCAACATGAAGCAAAGGGTTATGGTGAGGGACCATTTTCAGAATTAGGTGATGTTTAAAGTGGTGTCCCTCAGAGATCTGGACAGGCATATAGTCAATAAGTTGCAAATGATACCAAACTTTGTGAAAGGGCAGATAATGTTTTTACAGAGGGTCTTGGATGGCATATAGATTTGTGGTAAATTAAATTTAAAGTAAGTAAGTGTAAAATGGTACATGTAGTAAGTAAAAATGTTATGTTATGAATACACAGTGGAAGGTCTGAAACTTGAAAGAACACCTTATGAGAAGGACCTAGGAGTCATATTAGTGCATCAGTATATAAATCCAGGCAGAAGCAATTGAGAAGACTAATGGCATGTTAAGTGATATGTCATGATGTGTGGAGTACAAGTCAAGGGAGGTTATGCTTACGTTAAACAACATACTAATGAGGCCTCAGTTGGAGTACTGCTTACATTTTTGGTCTCCATATTGCAAAAATGACATAGCAGCACTAGAGAAATACTAGAGAAGAGCAAACAGACTAATTGCAAGACTACTAAGAAATATGAGCTATAAGGAAAGCTTTAAGGAGTTAAACCTTTTCAGTTTAAGTAAAAGGATTTTAAGAGGAGACATGATTGGAGTTTTTAAAATTATGAAGGGAATTAGTACAGTGGATCAAGACTGTTACTTTCAAATGAGTTAATCAAGAACATGTTGGAAACTTGTTAAGGGAAGGTTTTGCTTAAATGTTAGAAAGTTTTTCTTCATGCAGACATATGGAATAAATTACCTTGTCATGTGGTAGAGAGTAGAACTTTTAAAAGCCTTCAGATCTTGACTTAATGTTATTTTAGATGATCTAGGTGGACAGGCTTGTTGGGCTGAATGGCTTGTTCTCGCCAGAATTGTTCTAATGTGACTCTTTAAAAGCAGTTAATTCCTCAGGAACTAGCAGATGCGACTTTGACTTTGTGCTTTTGAGTCATCACAACTTTGAATATGGGTTTGCCAGTGAGCCACGTACCCTGAGAGAGGTGCAGAGTTGGAAGATGACAAGGGCATTTTTTTGTGTGTTTTTGTAATATAGAAAAGTAAGATAACAGCAGACAGTCAAGTCAAAACCTAAATGAAAGATCACATGCTGCTGAAGTAGGTTTTACATTAGAACCCTAAATTAGCATTCTTATGTTTAAGTTTTTCTCAAATTTAATTTTTTTTTGAGTCTGAGTGAGGAATTTTGTGGGCTGTTTTCAGAACTAACCACTAGAGGATACCACAGTACCATCTGAGCATATCAGCCTACTATGCAGCCATCGCAAATAGCATCAAGTGGGTCCGACTTTTAACTCAATGATGGGTTTGTGTGGGTACTTTTAATTCTGGAAGAAATTTTGGGATGTCATAAGAATAACAGACTAATTAAAAAAGAAGAAGAAAATGAAAAAATGGAAACAAAAGAGGAACAAAAGTAACCACTATTTAAAAAATGTACATGAACTCCAACAGGAATAAAAACAAAATTTGCTATATTTTAAGGTTATTTCATAATGATCTGAATGTGAGTAATTTATATTACAAAATCAGTGACACTAAAGTAAATATTTTAGTAATTAGTGTATCTTTATATAAGAAAACCATTAAACAGTATTAGTTTAAATACACAATTTGAAATTGTTGACTTTTGCTTGCATTTAACAATTCAGGTTCAGTATGCTATTGATTGAAGCAGGTTGGTAAGGCTATTTAATTACCTTGATTTCTCAAATCCGCTTATATGCATATCTCTGTCACCATCTATCCTTCCTGATGGGTCCCAACCTGGAGTCCTCATTCGTCCTCATTCTTTCTACAAAAACTGAAGGCAACAACATCTGGTCAAAGTTTGTAACTTTATTTTTGCTTCTCCTTGTAGAAAACTGTAATTTAAAATCATTATTGCTTATTTGGCTGACACCTTCATCCAAGGCAGCTTACAACATTTGAGTTACATTTGGTTTTATGTCTTTTGTTAATTCAGCTGGCACTCAGGTGAAGTGACTTGCTCATTGTCACACATTATTAGTAGCAGGGCTTCAAGCCTCAACCTCAGGGTTTGAAATTCAAAGCCTTAACCACTACACCATACTGCCTGCCATCAAGAATATTAAGATAAGATATACAAAACAATGGAAGGAAAGGAAAAGGAAATAAAGAATAGCAGGTGAAGAGAATGCCATCTTTGCCAGTTGGAGCCAAGGGAATATAACTTGGCATACTTCTGGACATTTTTGATGGCATCATGATAAAGACAAGGAGTGAAGCAGGTGTTGTTTATCTTGGAAAGCCTTTTGGTTATAATTTAATTGGATTCTCTCTCCATGGTACTGAAGGTCTGATTTCAAGTATTCTGCACAGCCTTTTGCACCTCCATTTTGATAAGCAGTAACTATTGACAGTTGCTGACTTCTTACTTATTGATTTACAGGAAATTTGATTTTCTTCATTTGTGTATTATATCTGTTCAGAGTTAATGAGAAAGAGATACTGTATATTTTGTAGTTGGTAAAGTATTTTCAAGTAGCTGTTGTGTAATTTTAGTTAAAGAATTTACAAAAAAATAAGGCATTACCATTTAAGGTCAAAATTTAGACTACAAATTAAAATAAATTAACCTTAGTGTGCTTTTGATTAATAAACATGACATTTTTGTATGTCTTAGAACAGAGGTGCCCACACTTTTTCGGCTTGCAAGCTACTTTTAAAATGACCAGGTCAAAATGATCTACCTACATTAAAAATACTATATATATACTGAGTATCAGAGTTGGGTAGTAACGAGTTACATTTATTCCGTTACATTTACTTGAGTAACTTTTTAAAAAAAATTGTACTTCTAAGAGTAGTTTTACTGCACCACACTTTTTACTTTTACTTGAGTAAATTTGTGAAGAAGAAACGCTACTCTTACTCCGCTACATTGAACAACACTCGAAGCTTTACTTTTTTCCATTAGATAAAGTCTAACAGACAATTTTCAATCTGCTCTGTGTAGCGTATGTGTCTCCAGCTCTGACGCGAGGTTTTGGATGTTCCCCAAATCAAGGCACTGCAGCTTTGAGGACAGATGTTGCATTTTTCATTTAAAAGCATTAACTGAGCTAATCATATTGACCATGGAATTCTCTTTTCCTTTCAACTGTAAATTAAGCTCATTCAACATGTTGATCAGATCGGAAAAAAATGCCAAGTCGAGCAGCCATTGATCGTTATTAAGTTGCTTGTATTCTGCATGTTTAATGACAAGGAGAGACTCCTTTTTCTCTGGCCAGGAGTCTTGAAATCTCAGCAGGAATTTCTCCCTAGCCATCTGCCTCACTGAAGGCATCTTTTATCATCTCTCCATCTTGAAAGGACTTCTTATGCTTAATGATCGAGTGACTCACCCGGAACGATGCTTCGGTGTGTCTGCCTTTGCTTTTGAATTCAGCCGAGTGAAAAATGACAGCTGTCCGATTAACTGCAATTTCATTTCCCTCTCCTTTCTCTTTCTCAGATCGCTATTTCGGAAGGAAGTCAATTTTGTAGTTTTTATGAACAGTTCGAAAGTGCCTTTCCACATTTTCCTTCTTTGGAATAGCAATGATAGATTGACAGATCAGACAAATGCACTTCAATTGTGACATTGTGAGAGAAAAAAATCCACTTCCAATTCCACATCCAGCCCACACACTCTCCAAACAATTTTTTTAATCCCTTCTTTAGTCGATATAAATTGGAAGGCTAACTAGATCACAGCCAGAGTTTTGAAGTACCTCGCGCGTTTGATCGTGCGTGTGGGATGACCAGTGTGTTAGAAGAAAAGAGATCTCAGACTGGCCGCCCTGTAAGTCAATCAAGTGGCAAATACCATAGAGAGGATATATGATAGACTAACATTTAAAAAAAAAATTACTTTTTGAATGCAACGCGATCTACCTGCACTACCTTTCCAATCTACCGGTCGATTGCGATCGACATATTGGGCACCCCTGTTTTAGAACATATAGACTTTTCTAAAACCTCTTAAGAATATTACAGTACATAATGAGCCAGACCAGGGGTCCTCAATCCCAGTCCTGGAGAGCCGCAGTGGCTGCAGGTTTTTGTTCTGACCTGGTTGCTTAATTAGAAAGCAATTCTTGCCAATAAAGCACTAACAAGCTATGAAATTAAATTAACTCTGCTATGTCAGGTCATTCTCATATCCTAGATTTTCTTTCCCTTTCTATCATGCAAATGATTTGAAGGCTAAAATGGACGAGTAATTCTCAGTCCTTCACTTTTTTCTCTTCATTTTTCTTCCAAGTATTTAATTAAACCCAATAGTGCAGATAAATACACACAGGTGTAAATGTAAATAAGCTAAATGGAGAACTGCTGCTCTCTCTTGTCATTTGCATGTTATTGATAATAAGGAGCAATTAAAATAGCTGTTTAAGACAAAATTAAGCAATAAGGGCTCAAAATCACTAAAGTGAAGCAGAAGTGTTACTTTAGCAATAAGTGATTTTTATTAAGCAACTGGGTTGGAGCAAAAACCTGCAGCCACTGCGGCTCTCCGGGACCGTGATTGAGGACCACTGAGCCAGACAATACACATGAAATGTTTAAGGGGAGATTTGACAATCTGCTTATCTTTATTTTCTACAGCATCAACAACAACAACTGATGTCTTGTATAGCTTAAACTGACACAAGGAATGCCTCAATAGGCTTTAATGGGCCCAGTTTTTTGACAGCCTTGATTTTCTAAGAAGACAAGGAAAAAACTCCAAAAAGAAAACATCCTTTTAGAAAAAAAGAAATTTTATAAAAAAAAATGGAAGAAATCTTGTGAAAGGCAATTCAGAAAGAGACCCGCTTCCAGGTAGGTTGGGTGTGTAATGGGTGTCAAAAAATGGGGTAAATATAATACACAAAATAGAACACAAGTGATCCTCTTCACAGAGCTAGAAAGCCAGAAATACAATACAATGGAAAAACGTCATTAATAGTTAGAAGATCAGTTTCATTTCTCTGTCATCCTGGGTCCTAAAATAAATGAATGAAGAAGTGTATTGTTTTCTTTTTAAGCAAACATCTGGAAATCACATTACTGTAATAATAATAATAACAACATATAATAATATTAAAAATAGTAATACATTTAATTTACAGTATAATGTTGGGCAAATTGTTTTGGAGTGAGTGAATGAATTCTAATTTAAATAACTGTTAATCAGCCTGCATTTCAAATAGTGAGTTTGTTAGAGAACGTAATCACCAAGAGTTAAAGCAATGAATCGCAGTTCCACACACAGCAAATCAATCTGAAGTGCATACATCTCTAAACGCAGGTGTCAAGTGATCTTCCTTCCATTTGTTGTCCAAATCCATACTTCCAGTACTGAGTGGTCACAAGAGATGCAGCTCCATATAGAGCAGTATAATGCAGTGTTTTGTACATTTTGCTTTTTGGTTTCTACTTGCAAATCATTTTGTGATATCTGCAGTTAGTGTATTTGAGATTTTTAATGGAAGTCTACATTGTAAGGATGCATGGAGTTGAACTGTAAAAAAAGCAATAAACAGCAAAGTCCACTTCAAGGTGCTTTTTCAGGTAGAGCGTACAACAAATATTTAAACAGCTGTACAGCTGAATGTCACACAGGTTAAGTGAATTGCAGAAGATGAAGTGACTAGCCAAAGGATTGGACCCACATCCTACAACATGTTACTCACTAAGGCAATCCATGGGAATTTAAACAAACATAAGTTGGAAAGAAAAAATATAAATAGTAACATTTCATATTGAATCCTTCTACAGTATCTGAAATTGCTTTACAATTAAACAACAAATGTGTAAATATTTATACCATTAGTGCATTAACAGGTTAAAAACATTTTCAGATTAATATTCAGATTAAGGAATGATCAGCCTCAGGGTTTACTTTGGCCATTAGGCTACACATCCTGACTATATGAGTCAGCTCATGATTTTTAAAGACTTTGCTATTTACCTGACGCCTTGTCCAAAGCAATTTACAAAATTTGAGGGCTACAATTAGTTATATTTGTTTTTTTTCCCCAAATTGTGACACAAGCAGGTGAAGTGACTTGCATATGGTCACACAGTGTCAGTAGTGGTATTTGAATCCACACCCTGAAGGTTTACAGTCCAAAGCGTTAACCACTACATCATACCGCCTTACACAGCTGTGCCATGAAGACCTACCAGACAAGAATGAGACATTAGAGAAAAGCAAGCCATCTGTGTCCATAAAACACATTCAAGGGGAGAAATCTACACATTGGTAGAAACGTCTACCTGGCTACTGACGTATATATATAGAAGTTCCTCCTTACATCTCCCATTGATTAACTAAATATATAATATTTTCTGTCAAAGAACAGAAAGATCTCCAAAAACATGAGACAAATAGAAAACCCTTACCTTAAGCTACAGGATCAGGAGAACCATGTCTTCATTCAAGTGTTATTTGTATTAGCTTCACCAAATGAAAGTCCATGCAAATGGCATTGTTTGACAAAAAAACAATCAATGCTGTTTTCATTTGTTTAATTTTTTTAAATAATATGTTAAGTGGTGTCAAGTGACGAAATTTGCCAAAGTGTTCTTCACAGCGAATATGAAGTGTTCAATGAATATTTTCCTGGAAATTCACTGTGCAACCAGTTTAGACAAAGCCTTTCTCCCAGCTCCACATGATCATTTGTGAGGCCAGGGTGACATCACACAGCTGTAGAAGCCATGTGTAGATCTTTCATGCATGCATACTATAATTTGCAAAAAAACATTTATAAGGAGAAATTCAACACAATGGTAGAAACCTCTACCTGGCCACTTTTTAATACATATAGCAGCTCCTCCTTACATTTCCCACTGATTAATTACATTTATAATATTTTCTGACAAAAAACAGAAAGTTGTCAAAAAAAATGTGAAACAAATAAAGGGATCTTTGCTAAATTTATAGGCATACTATATAAGAACCATTTCATTTAATAAATATGCCAATAATTATTTCCACTGGTCTTGTTGTAGTAGTCAGTATTCTTCACCGGCCCAAAATATGCTAGCTTTAGAAAATGTTTTTACAACTCTATAGCTATTATTCCATCTTCATCTTCTTAAGTTTATAGATTTTCAAGGACTGATCAGGAAAAGGCAAAATGACTCAAGAGGGAGAAGAGCAAATAGAGATGGTAAGGAAACTGCACCCTTCTGATTTAGGAGCTGTTTCAGAATAATGGTTACTGTTGTCCTCTTGTTCCATGTCTGCATTCGTGTGTTATTTATTTTAGTTTCACCAAATGAAATTCGATGGCACTGGCATTGTTTTGGCAATAAACCAAAAACATTTAATTTTCATTATTTTTTTTTTTAATATTATGTTAAGTAGTGCTAAGTGATGAAATTCACCAAAGTGTTTTTTACAGAGAATTTGCTGTGTTTCCTGAAAATTTACTGTGTGACTGGCTTACACAAACATTTCTTTCTCAGCTCCACATAACGGTTTGCATGGTCAGTGTGACATCACAGAGCTGTAGCAGCCATTTGCAGAACTTTCATGCATGTATACTGTAAGCTTACTCCATCTCACACTGATCTGCTTCACACATGCATGATGTCACTACCCAATTTGTTCTCCAGTTACATTTGCATTCCAAACGTGTCCATAATGAGAACATTATTAGTACTGCCACTTTCTGTGCGCTCACTCAGTTCTGCATAGCTAATTTCACATGTGTTATGTGCTAAGAATTCCCAAGAATGAATGTCCCAATTATTCAAAATGCCCTCTAGAGGGGGGTATTACTGCTAAATACCAGCTAGTAATAATGGCATACACACAATCTTTATAAAGTAAAAGACTTATTCTTAAGAAAAATGCTCTGTAGTAGAATGAAGCTTTGTGGAGCACAAAAAAGCAAAAAAGGAGTTGCCAGCAAAGGTGAGCAAACTCCCAATACATGATCCAAAAATTGGTCAAAAAGAGAGCAAAAAGGTAAAAAATTTCAATACACCACAGAAGCACAAAGAACAACAATAATCACAAGAAACACTCACCAACTCCCAAGCACATTCAAATGAACCACAAGGGTCTGTGGGTTTTTCTTCCCTTTATAGGGCTGAGGTCAGCCGCTTGCAATGATGTTTTGGGGAACCACCTGCAAAACACAAGAAACATAACATATGCATAAGGAAAAAAATAAATAATTCACAAAAATAACAGTCACATAATTTGATGACCTAAAAATGAACAAAAATTACATAAAACTAGAATTTGAACCTCAGTTAGGGGAATATCCTGGCTGACATATAACATTGCGGCAGCCGAATGCATGCATAATTAGCCATGTACCACAGTTATGAGTCAAAACAAGACTTAAAGGAGTCCTCGTAGAGTCACAAAACACATGCGGCTCTGTCAAATAATAATATTTATTTACTATTTACAAGGAGTTTCTGTCTTCTTGATGGAATAAAAAGTGCAAAACATATGCACAGAGATAGGAAACAAAAAAGATGTTCTAGCAGCATCTGGAGCCTCATCTTAAAAACATAGGATGAGTTAGTCTCACGCTGTCACTGTGTTGCACGGCCAATGCGTGTCCCAAAGATTGGACCTCTGTAAGCATGTTGTGTTGTCATTTGTTGTATTTTCTTTGTACTTGTCATTCCATCTGTGTCTTTTGTTGTTTGAGATACAATGGTTCAGTGGTTAGCACTGCTGTCTCTCATCTCAGGTCATAATTTTTGGCTACAATAATCAGTCCAGCATAGTTGACAGATGTTTCCCTGGCCCTCACGGGCAATTAAAGTACCATTGTGCCATTATAATCCACTCAGAACTAGTTAGTTTACTCATTCCTTGTTGACTACGGTGCATTTAAGTTCCTAAACATTTCTACAATTTCACCTAAAATCACAGCAAATCAAACTCTGCAAGGTTCACTCATCACTAATATTGAGTCCTAAATCAAAGCAGAGTGTCTGCTCTGTGGAATATTGAATAAAAAACAGTGGATGCCAGTTACTTCTGTCAGTTATTTCATGAATATTTTTTTTTTAAAAAGTGGAATTGTACCAATACTTTTGGCCATACCTCTAAAATATAATATAATGTAATTAATATAATATAATATAATATAATATAATATAATATAATATAATAGATCCATTTTTACTTTATTAAATTATTTTCAAAATGCATCAAAATGAAATAAATATAACCACAATAAATTAGACCCGATCAAAGAGTGGCATAGTGTGTCTACCTCTGAGCTCCATATGACGGGGTAGGAATCCTGGCCTGGGGACTATCTGCGTGGATTTTTCTTCTGATATTCTGCTTTTCCTCACACATCCAAAGGATGTGCAGAATAGCTTAAATGGTGACTCTAATTGACCTCATATAAGTAAATCTGGCTACATCCAGAGTCGGTTCTCCCCTAGTGCCCAGTTCTTCTGGAACAGTCTCCAGTGTCCCTGCACCCTTGAAATAGACTAAAGTGAGGTTGAATTATATTATATTATATTATATTATATTATATTATATTATATTATATTATATTATATTATATTATATTATATTATATTATTTCAGTCATTGAATTTGGCTCCTTTTGACAGAAGGTACCATCAAAAGATATTTAAGAAAACACACAAAAATGTGATACAGATGGGAATAATCAGTGTCACAAAATGCACGGGTGAACACTGTGATCAAATTATTGTTCGTGTTTATTTTTCCAGCCAGAATTTTCAGTAAAAGAAGTCTCCAGCAATTAGAAAATCGCCTCTGCATATTGTGCTATTTCAAAAGAGAACAAGAAAGCTTTGATGTATGAATGGGGAGTGCGTGCGACAGGTCATATGGGGCTGATCAGGAGAATGGCCCTTGCCACTGCTAGTAATCAGCCTTCTTCATTTGGAATGCTGATCTTTTTAATGGCTTGAACCTGATTCTGGCAGCCAGTCCCTTATTGTACTGCTCATGGAACTGCTTTTCAGTGTTAGGTCAGAAAACAGTGAAGGGATTCTGATGATATACAAAGAATGAAAAAGATTTAATATCAAACAGATTGATCTGTTTACTTTTGGCTCATTGATGTGGCCCTAATTCTAAGCTAATGAGAGACCAGGGATGCTGCAGGTTCTTCAGAAAACCAAGAGCCTTCCTCATTATCCATATTTACAGTGCGATTAATCCTTCTGGTCATCAAATATATTCTCACAATATAATCATAAACTGCACCATTTCAACATTTTGTTCTGGTAAAGTGTACGTTGGATTATTTTAGAAAATAACTGCAACTGCATCTTCATTACTTAACAACAAGTCAAATTATTTGGGCCAATGGCACTGAATCAAGAAATTTTATCCTTTTCCTAACATTTGATAAAATTTAATAGGCGTTGCTTATTATTATAGAGAGGTGTCTTAAAATGTATTAGCACATATGTAATTATAGTGTACACTGAAAAAAAACGGCCAATTCATTCATAGGGGTGTTATCATCACACATTGCCTGAATCAGGTCTGCTCTGTGTCTTCAACTAGAAATTATAATGTAAATATAATGTGAAAAGCACCTGTTGTTGTTGTCATGTCTGTCTGTCTGTCCCACTTGACCAATTCTGTTGTAAATTTGGCGCACGTATTTTTCCAAAAAATGTCTTAGAAAAATTGCATTTTTGTCAAGATATCGCAAAATTTTAAAATTTCCTAAACTCCCAATGAAAAGCATTGTTGAATATTCAAATTGTTGTCTAATTTAAAGCAGAGAAACATTCTTTGTGACTTCAATTACATTAGTCTGCTGCTTCAAATTTAACCGAAGAAAGGTTACTTCAGCGTTTATATTTTTTATATTTCCTCTTTTACTTGTCTGATAGCCACTCCTGACAATAAAACAATGAAAGCTGGGAATTCGAATTAGAAGCCTTTGTTGTCATTATACCATGTATAACAAAATTACAGAGCAGCTACTTCCTCAGATGCAATTACAAAAAGAAAACAATCAATCATTTTAATAGTAACTATAAAGTATAACATATAAACATGCTAAATAAAAAGAATATAAAAAGATATTCATTAATATCTAGTAATGTGGTATTGCTAAGCAACAAATGTAGTATTACTAAACAAGACATATTACTGATCATGGGGGTATTTTACATTGAAATACCTATGATATGAATATTACACAACAGAACACCAATAACATTTTGCACATAGAGCAAATAGAATAATATTGCTCTAGACTGTGATTATTACACATATAATTATTGCATATTCAAATAAAATCGGCATAGCGAAGGAGAGAGAAAAGAGAGAGGGACAGAGACAGAGGCACAGAGAGAGATGTTCATTACATCTTGAGATTCACTGTAAGAAAGAAACTGTACCTGAATCTGTTTGTCCTCGATTTGAAAACCGTGTAACATCTACCAGAGGGCAACAGGTCAGACAGGTAAAAACCAGGATGTGAGGGGTCACTCAAAATATTTTTTGTCTTGCCAAGGCAGTGAGAAGCATACAACACTTGTAGGGAAGACAGAGAGCAGCTGACAGTTGCGTGAGCTGACAATCAGTGAGCCTGCAGATTTGTGTGTGTGCCAGTGGCTTGTACCTAATGCTGCCTATGGAAGTGACAACAATGACTTGCACAAACCTCTGTCACACCAGTGGCTTCTTGAACCAACTCTGTAAGACATGTGATCTTCAAGACAATCAAAGTTAAAAATATATAAATATAAACAAGAAACCAAAAAAAAAAAAAGACGGAGTGGTGGTAAGCCAAAAATAGAATGGTAAAACAAAATAATAAGCAACAAAGCAAACAAAAAATGAAAATAATTTTTCACATCACAGAACATCATTTAAATTCATAAAAATATGTATTAATAACGGTAAAAAAATAACAAATTAATCAAGATACACAGCATTGTGCTGTCCAGGAAACACCTACTATCTGACAATATGAGAGTTGTGCAATGCGTATGCGAAGTCAAAGCTGTTTCAGTTCTAACAGATCATAGCCATATTTATTTTTCTGGGCAGTGGTGGTTGCAAGTCTCTCACTTTACTTAATGCTTAAATTTATATTGCTGTATTGTGAAAGTTAATAACGATATAATAAGGTATCACAATGCTCTGATGTTAATGACAGTTATTGCATGTAAGAAGTAAAATGTTAGGTTTAAATACAAAATGGGAGTTCAGAAAATCAAAAGAACAAATTATGTGAAGGATTCAGGAGTCATACTTGACTCGTCAGTATCACCTTGCAGACAGTATTCAGAAGCCATTAGTTAGCGAGGTGTGTAGAGTACAAGTCCAGGCTAGAAAAGCTAGAAAAAATGCAGCGAAGAACGACTAGGCTGATTAAAGGGCTACTGGGGATTAATTATGAGGAAAGACTAAAAGAGCTGAGCCTTTTCAGTTTAAACAAAAGAAGATTAAGAGGAGACATGACTGAAGTGTTTAAAATTATGAAGGGAATTAGTACAGCATATGGAGACGGTTATTTTAAAAGAACACGGGGACACAGTTACAAACTCATTAAGGGTAAATTTTTTAAAACAAACATCAGGAAGTTTTTCTTTACACAGAGAACCATAGACACTTGGAATAAACAGTCAATTAGTGTGGTAGACTGTAAGACTTTAAGAACTTTTAAAACTCTGTTATTTTGGATGTTTTGAGTGGATAGGACTGGAGAGCTTTGTTGAACTGAATGGCCTCTTCTCTTCTAAGTAGTTCTCATATTCTAAAGTACGTCACCTGGAAAGGTATGTTTGTTATCCTCATAATTGTAGGCGTTCATGAATATGTCCCTAATTTGTATGCATTTATTCAGTTTGACAATTATTTTTATTGTTTTTTCTAAAATGTTATTGAGCCACCATTTTATTCATTGGTTTTTGATTGCAGGTATCACCATTTTTGTATTTCTTTTTGTGGCCACTGCCAGATGGATGTTACTGGCAGGTCCCCAATGTTCCACATTGGATTGCATGGGATGATGATCAGGGGCCTCATGTATAACGCTGTGCGTAGAATTCACAATAAAACATGGCGTACGGATAAAAGTGGAAATGCATGTATGCACAAAAACATTCAGATGTACAAAACTGTGTGTAAGCCAACATCTATACCCTTCCCCTTAATAAATTCCAGTCAGCATGAAATGTAATGCACGTGCATGCACATGGTGCCTCTCTTCAACTAGTTCCAGAATTATACCCCTTTGAATATGCAAATCGATATAAATAGCCCCTAAAGTTCAGCGTTTTCTGAAAAGACAATGGCAAAAGCATGGGGAAAAAAGAATTTCAGTGTTTTTGAAGTGGAGGCAAGGAAAAAATTTACTATTTCTTGGCTTAAGCAGAAGAAAGAAAAGAAAGTTGATTGCGTGATACAGAGTGGTGGAGACACTCGAAAGTTCAAGTTCAGAAAGTCGCACAGTGCCCTAAATAAAAAAAGAAGTGGTCAGATACCAAAGTTGTCATGAAAAGGCGAATCATAGTCCACTCTCTGAGTGTCATATGGAAGTGTATTAGAGTACAGAGAAAAGAAATAAATAGGGACACAGTGAAGAAAAATGGTCAACATGTCGACTTTAATCTTGAAGTGTCCACTTTAATCTCGTAGTTTATTTTGTCATTAAAGTGGAACTTCATAACTCCATTATAACTAAAGTAGCATGTTAAATGCTTTGTATTATATGTGTGTGAATCACTACTGCTTCTTAAACAGGCTTTCTCCTTCATAGACAGAAGCACGTAGGCACTGATCTCCACACAGAATATATTACATTCATAATATTACAGCTTTCTGAATGTTTTAGAATACTAAGATGTATACTTGATATCATTTTCATGGGGAAATGCATTAAAGCATGTATTAAAGATGAGGGACATGTGCAACTCTCGAAGGAATGATTTATTGCAGCAGTACTGTGTCTGTCAAACGTACCAACCCCCAATTTTTGTCCTTCCATTTTCTTTCTCCACATATTGTCCCACAATAAGCTCTGTAATAAATGTCAAACTAGCTGTAAGCTTAGAACACCAAATCCTTAAAATTTTTAAGGAACATTGAAAAATCTTAATGTTTAATTATTTCATCCATCTATTCATCCAGGGCTGTGCCAGTCCCAGCAAGCACTAGGCAGGAACAATCCCCTGACAGGGCGCCAGCTCATCACTACTAATGCATCACCCTGCCTCCACATGTTTAATTATTAACAGTATACAGTATTTAAATTAACAATTTATCTGTATAAAGTAATATACTGTACATACTTTAATTCCTTTCATCTTAAAAATGATATCAACTAGTCTTCTAACAGCTCACAGCTCAAAGAGAATAGCGTTTGGAAATCTACATCGACTTCAGTCATCATCATCTGTAAATACACGCTCTCTTCTATTGAATTGAATTTAATTCCTTTATTGTCATTGTTTGGTACAATGAGATACAATATGCAAATCCTCTGTAAACTTTTTTTACAAGATGATACAATTACAGTAATAATAATAATATGATAAAAAACAATGAAAAATATACAATATGAAAGCATAAGTACAATATACATGTACATATACTGCAAATGGTTCATGAAGTGGCTCTGGTTGTGCAATATTACAGTTGTAGTGCAAGTTTACAGTGGCGTCATTGTAATTATAAGTACAAACAGTTCTACCAGGAGCACTTGATGGACTGATTGAGTGCATTTATTGCTCTTGGGATGAAACATGATCACTTACATATTTAGAAGATTTTAGATTGGCCAAGGGGGAACTTTGTCTACTATAGGCCACCAAAACAGTGATTTTGCCTTTTATGATTTATGTTGGTCCCTCAGAGGTTTATTTTCTCTACTAATGCTGTTGACTGGACTTTTTGTTTCCTCTTCTCCACTGTCAGCTGACCAAACTTCAGTTTTAATGTTAATGAACTTTAAATTCTCTAAATCTGTTTGAAATCCAAGTGTTTCTCTTATATTGTGTGTTTAAAGTAATTTTTTTGTTTATGTGTTGTCACAAGAATGGACAGGAGATGTACAAAGGTTTGAGTCAGCCACCAGTATATTATGCCCTGGCTGCAAAAAGGGTTGGATTTTGTAGAGTTGTGTCTGGCTCAAAGTCCAAAACAGAACTGAAGACATGTGGCAAAGGTTTTAAATGTCTGGCCTGGAAGTGACATCATCAGGGCCACCGGAACCGGACAGTGACGTCATCAGGGCCGCTGGAAGTGCCGTCATCAGGGCCACCCAACCCCATACCCCGGGAATCAGAAGTGAAGTTATCAGGGGCGCTGGAATCCAGTGGAATTTCTTGTAAATAGTCTGCAGAGGATTGAGAGAGAAAATCAGTGCACCTCGCCCTCTGGAATCATCACTATTCGGACCCTTTAGCTGCCTTCCATGCGCATGTGTGTGACAGTGTATAGATATCTCATTAATAGTTTATCACTTGTTTTAGTGCATCATAACTGCAAACACATATAAGAACACTGAGCCTCTTGCAACTGGTGCACAGACTGCGAAGGAGGAAAATAGCTCTGGCATCAGACAGGGTACCTTATTTCATTGTAGCCATGAAGCCAAAGAAACAAACAAAAAGAAGGCAAGTCAGTTCTCTGAGTACAGAAAACAGGTAAAATTCTGGCCAGCATGTAAACTTTAGCACAACAAAAGAAAAATGGTTCATTTAGTAGGAGCTCCTTCTCCATTGCCAGTTGATTCAAAATGGTCCGCAGTCATCAAGGGACCACCTGCTTTTATTATGCCCCAACCAGAATGGACAGGGCCTATAAAGGTAGGGCTAGGCTTCTTCCTTGCATGAAAGAGAAGACAGTGTGGGTAACAGTGCCCCCTCTCATCCTGGGCTGGTATTCCTGATCTCAATGGAGCCAGGAAGGTGACCCCCAAGCTCACATGTGTGATACGCATTGAATGTGCTCACATGAATGTGCTCATATAGTGAATTTGGCCATACGGATTCTCAGAAATATATATATTACAATATTACACATTATATAAACATGCAGGTACACATGTGTGCATATCTCTATATATAATCTTCATTTGGATCTTGATCTTTTTTTGTCTGCGAATGAATTAGAAGAAGAAGCACTAGATGGCTAAAACATAGACATTGCATTAAGAATCTCCTCCAGGCTTATATTACTGAAGACTGTAGTACTCCAGTCACACCTCAAAACACAGACATTCAAACTAAACAAATTGTTTAGTATGCCCAGAGGGGACTGGGCGGTCTCATGGTCTGGAATCCCTACAGATTTTATTTTTTCTCCAGCCGTCTGGAGTTTTTGTTTTTCTGTCCCCTGGCCATTGAACCTTACTCTTATTCGATGTTAATTAATGTTGATTTATTTTGTTTTATAATTGTGTCTTTCATTTTTCTATTCTTTAATATGTAAAGCACTTTGAGCTACTGTTTGTATGAAAATGTGCTATATAAATAAATGTTGTTGTTGTTGTTGTGCTTTAAATTAACTAAAGAGATCTTCATGTAGATCTTGATCTTTGTTTGTCCGCGAATACATAGACCACCTTCCAGTTTAGTACGTTGTTGTTACTCATGGATGTCAACAATGTGTCGGAATAACGAAAGGGGTGGTAGACAGTGTTACGCTGGTTAGCTCCTGAGGCCCGGTTAGAGAATGAGATTGCCGAAGATAAAAGGTACGTGCCTATGTAACATATGAATGAAAGAAAGACAGTGGGTAAAACGAATGACAACGTAACAGCACGTTCTGGAAATTATTATTGTTACGTTAGAAGCGAGTGCTGCGCGTCTCACAGTTGTACCGTGGCTTGCTCACATGTTAGTGAAGTGATCCCTATTTATGCTTTAAAGAGCCTGGATACCTATGTGTCCCCCTTTTATAACCATTGCTCCGTGTATATTGCCTTACTCTTTGGATTGCCACAAAGCAACCTGCGAGATTAGAGAAAGGTTGAGAAGAGATCGTGAGAGGAAACGACAGCATCGTGAAAACGAGACGGACTGTGAACGGACAGAAGCAGAAATGCTCCTACACCACCACATAATTACGATTCGGACAGTGATTCCGAGTAGGCCGTTCCTATCGAATCAATGTCCAAGGGTTTTCTTTTGTAATTTTGTTTCCCTTTTAAAAAATCATAATGCTGTGCTACAAAGGGCCCAGTTTTCAACTGGCAGCCGCGTTTAAACAGGGTGCCCTTCACAGAGAACTTTAACATGCGCAACTTAGTTGGGTGCACATGGCTAGTATCCATATAAATCCATGTCTACACAATGACTTGTAGGTAACAAATTATATTGCACACATGTGACTGCATATGTGCATTTTAGACTTTATGCATGTGGGAGTTTTGGTGTATTTTTAAATTATTCATTTCTGATATTTAGTTTATTTCTGGATCCTTTTGGAGGCTCTGGCATTTTTTGTTGTTTTTATATGGCCATGGCCATATCATTTACAGTTGCTATACACAATAATGGTCACGTGGAATATTATGGCATCATATTTTGCTTATTAAATAAGGCAACTCATATATCTAAGCCATCTGGTTTTGGACCTATTTAAAAAATAAATCTTAAAGGTGCTTCCAAGAAGACATTATTATTAGAGTTTTCTGGCTGGTCTTTTGTTTAATTCTCTGTGTATTTTTCTGGTTCTCTGTCTCATTCTTTCATAATATTCAGAATTTTGCTCAGCCTTCAGAAAAAATAATCACTTACCCATCTTAGTGTTTTATCTTCCAGTCTTTACTATTTGTTTGGGAACACCCTACTTAAAAATGTCCTTAACACATACTGCATATATTATTCGATATATATTCTCATATATTCATTCACAGCACATGAACGTATATATACACATGTAAAAATACAAAGTAAGCACTTGCCTGTATAAGCAAGTTTCGAGAAAAACATACAAACATGTATGTTCATAGGTGCATATGCACATACAGATGTTTTATATATTATTATATAATATTATATTACAAGCCACAAAGACACTCACATGTTTATAACACAGACAAGTACATAACTCTTTGACACACAACCTCAAAATTGTGTGCATATTCATGCAAGTCCATGTGTTGACACTGACTCATGCTGCAAATTATATAGCAAGCATACAGTATGTATGCATATATAGTCAAGTACATTTCTACATGATGATTGACATTCAGACATATAGTAGATTCAGAACAAATTCAGACCCCTTCACTTTCTGCATATTTTATTGTGCTGTAAGTTTAATTTTAAATGGATACATTTTGCCATTTTTGAACTATCGCTGTACAGTCTATGACCAATAATGATGAAGTGATAATATGTTTTCAGGAAGGTTTGCAAATTTATTGCAAATCATAAACTGAAACCTCTCTCATTCATATTAGTATCCAGGCCCTTAATTCAGTACTTTGTAGAAGCCTCTTTGGCAGTGAATACAGCTTGAAATCTTCTTAGTTAAGTATCTACAAGCATTGGATTTGGAAAGTACAATATATCCCATTCTTCCTGGAAGATCTCCTGATGCTCTTTTAGATAGGACCGTAAGCGTCTGTAAACTGCCATCTTCCGGTCTCTTCACAAATGTTCTGTGGGGTTTTAAGTCTTAGCTTTGGCTAAGCCACTCCAGGACAGTCAGACAGAAGTTTGTCCCAAAGCCACTTTAGTGTTGTCTTGGCTAGATGCTTTAGATTACTGCCATTCTGAAATTTGAACTGTCATCTCAATCTGAGATTGCAGGCACTCTGGAGTAAACTTTGGCTACATTCATCCTTTCCTGTCCTTGCCACTGAGTGGCACACCAACAGCATGATGTTACCACCACCATGCTTCACTGTAGTGATGGTATTAGGCAGGTGTTGAGCAGTGCCTGATCTTCACCAATCTTAGTGCTTGGATTTTAAAATCTCTGGATCTGTTTAATCAAATTTGGAGTTCTAACCAAAGAGATTTAAAATGTTGTCTCATCAGATCAGAGAATTGTTTTCCTCATGTTCTCAGAGATCTTTAAGTGCCATTTGGCAAACTCCAAGTGAGAGTTAGGCACTCTACCAAAAATGCATGATTAATGGAGTGCTGATGAGGTTGTCATCTTTCCAATAGTTTCTCCCACCTTAGCATAGGACTTCTGGACCTCTGTAAAGGTGACGTTCATGTTCTTGGCAACCTCCTTGAATAAAAAGCCCTTCTTTGCCTGGCTATTCATTTTAACCAGATTGCAGATCAAGGAAGAGTCCTGGTGGTTCCACACTTACAGAATTATTGAGGCCACTTTGCTCCTGGAACCACTCAAAGCTTTAGAAATGATTTTATACCCTTGGACAGTTCTAGACTTCATCACAGTTTTATCTCAGAGGTCTACAGAAAGTTCCTTGGACTTCATGGCTTAGTTTTAGTCCTGACATGCAGCGTGAATTATGGAACCTTCTATACACAAGTGCAAGTGTGCCTTTCTAAATAATGTAAAATTAATTTTATTTTCCACAGTGGACTTCAGTCAAGTTCTAAACAAATCTAAAGAAGAATTAAAGCAAAAAGGATGCACCTGACCACAATGTGGAGTGCCCCAGCAAAGTTTCTGAATGCATATTCAAGTATAATGAAGTGATTTCAGCTTTTGATTTTAATAAATTTGCACACCTTTCTGAAAACTTGTTTTCTCTCTATAATTATGGGTTATTAGTTGTAGATTAATGAGCAAAAATGTCAAATTTATTCATTTAAAATTAATTCTACAGCACAGAAAGTGAGTGGGTCTGAATACTATCTGAATCCATGGACGCTGTACAGTATGTTCACATGCACATACCCATCCATGTGCACTCTTGTAAAGTAAACCCATACATGTATACATAAAAGACTTTGCATTTATTTATGTGCACAGACATTGTACAGCCACATTATAATGTGTTTATAAAGTGTGACACGCAAACTAAAATGCTTGCACACACACACACTCTCGCATACTGAGCTTCTGATGAGCACCATGTGGGACAGGAGGGGAGCAGCAGTGGGGAAATCAGTCAGATTTTCCTTAAATAAAGCAGCTAAGCCGCATGTAACTTGAGGCTCAGGCCGTAATTATCCTCTAAGAAGCTGGCAGGTCAGGAAAGCCTTGTTAACCCTGTCAGAGTGACGAGCTGCAGATGGGCTACCGGCAGCTCTCCTTCTAAAAGCTCCTGTTATGTGTGCCATTTGTGTTGACTTTCCACAGGTTGTCACAACAGCCGTTTCACCTCTTCCTAAAATCAGCAAATGCAAGACACACAAGTAATGAAAGGAGAGAATTTTGTCCTGTCATAGCTGGAGCTAATAGCAGCCTGGCAGATTATTCTGTGTTTCTCTTAGGGCAACAACTTCAGAGCGTTCTTCTATTGCCTTCTGACTCTCCATCCTTAGACATAACTGCAAAAAAAGACATAATTAACCTGATATACAATACAGAATTGTTGAGGTGGATGTTCTGTTTCTCCTCTTGGTATCCTGTTGTGACACTTGATGACGCTGCTATACCAACAAAATGACCTCCAGCCCATGATACTCAGATACTGGGAGCTTTGAAATAATCAGATGGAAAGCTTCTATAATCAAATTGGACGGCTCATTATTGACTTTAGTGTAGAATGCCCAGGAATGAATGGGAAGCCAATTGGCCAAGGTGTGCCTGTGTCTGACTTTGTCAGTTATAACTGACTATGGAAATCCCACGATGTTATGGAATGCTGCTGACTGGAGTTTTTTGTTTTCCTTTTCTCCATTGCCGGGTTGCCATAGTTCAACAATTAATTAATGGATAGGTAGAGCTGATTTTCATTTTTCTTAATACATTTCTACTTTGTTTTCTGTGCATTTTAACTAATCTTTTCATGCAAGTGTACTGATGTTAGTCTTAGCAATTTGTGAAATTTACACTTACATTTTACCTGAGAACCACAAGAACTATACAAAGTAAAAAACTAAACAAACTGAACTGGTTTCAGCTTTGGTCAGTGAGTATCAATGAAGGCCTTCATCACATTCCGTAATGTGTTCAGCAACTTTCAGTTATAGCCTTCACTTTCATTTAACAAGCCATGGACAGCAGCCACCAACATTTGTCAGTTATGAAGTGTAACTTCCCAAGAGACTCAGTCAAGAAGCACTCTGTGACAAACCACCACAGAACGCTGCTGCTAGTCATAGGGTAATATTTCTTTGAGTGTGAGAGATGACAGCCCATGAGCACTTAGTTGGAAGTACAATGGATACTTTGCCAGATAGGCAGTATGGTCGAATGAGGTACTGCAAGTTCCAAAGATAAATGTTGGGGTACCAATGCAGTCATCCCTGTTTAATTCAGTTCAAAAATAATAACATAAAATGGCCACTATGCACTCCAGTACAATGATGAAGAAAGAAAAGACTGTGGTGCAGTCTTTTCCCAAATTGAACGCCTCCTTCTGGTAGCTGCAGGTTTTAAAGGCGGAGCATTAGAAGGGGCAGAGTCAGTTGCACTCATAGGGCATCTCTTCTGTAGTGCGGAGGGAACAAAGGAGGAAAAGGTTAGCATGAGCACCCCCTCTCAACCCAGGGTGATGTTACCTGCCTCAGATGAGCTCAGTGGATGTAAACGCAGAATTTATAGCTGAATTCTCTATGAACTGTGCAGAGAAAATAAAACTACCCAAATTCTCTGAGCCTCAGTCAATTGTGTAAAATAATAAAATATAACCTGGTCACCCAGAAATTACATTTTTGAGGTCAAACTTCAGTGAAGTGATATACATGTGTATAATTTTCTCTTTATTTTCTTGATTTTCAGATCAAGTAATAAATACATAGTATTTCTGGAAATTCACATGAATGCATGTTCCTACAAACAGTGATGAGCTCAAATAAACTTCCAGGAAAAAGAACAGCAATGGCGGCCTTGAAGACCTAAGGAAAACAGGTGTTCTGGACCATGCAAACAGAGAAGAAGCTCATGGAACTTTGGAGGCATCTCAAAAGTCTGGTTAACTTTTCTTCTTTGCCATGGAGAAAGTACAAGTTTGAAAATCTATGCATAGTATAACATTCGGGTGTGTTTGAAGACTGCGTCAGGCACAGTAGACTTTTCAAGGGATGAGTTCAGTTGGTCAGTTCAAGGACCTCCTCAATCTATTTCACGGTTGTGTGGGTCAAAGGCTAGATAGATAGATAGATAGATAGATAGATAGATAGATAGATAGATAGATAGATAGATAGATAGATAGATAGATAGATACTTTATTAATCCCAAGGATCTTTATTACTTTATTATCCTACCAGAATCAAACAAAAGGCTGAAAAAAGGAACCAGTCTCACACACTCTCACCCAAACACATACACACCCATGTTCATATACTGTGACAATTTGCAAATGGCAATTTACATAAAAAAATAAACCTTTATAAACAAATCCTTCTTGGCTTGAGTATCTGGCTGTTGAAATTTTCATAAGATAGAGTTTGCAGAAGTATTATGCCAAATGTTACGGAATAATGTAAGAGAAAATTACAAATTTTATTACAGTGACTGACCAATATCAGGAGAATGTGACACCAGATTTTCAAAGTCCCAAACAGAGACACTTGTATTGCGTGTTTGTCTGCACATAAAGCCCACCCTCAGTTGTTTAATGCTTGCTCTATCTCATCATCTTCAAGAAAATAAAACACTTTCACAAATAAACACATAAGATTCCACACAGTGGTTGAAGTGCAAACAAATAAATGGCAGATGTGAACCCGGCCCGGACACAGACAGGCGGACATGTTGTTTCTCAACCACCACACGTTTATTTACAATATTATTTACAACTATGATGTCACTAAGACACAGTCCAATGGTCACTCAGACCCAGGTCACGTGCACAATTACCCCAATCACACAATCCTGGCCACAATGCCTTTCTTCGGGCCGCCTCCACAGCTCTCCTGAGCTTCGTCCTTCCACCTCCCGACTCCAGCCTCGAATGAATGGAGACGGCCCCTTTTATATGGTTCCTGGATGAGCACCAGGTGTTCCCGGCATTCCTCCTCTGGCCACGCCCCAGCGTGGCGGAAGTGCCGGCTGTCCTCCCGGCTGCTCTCCGGGCGACATCCTAAATCTTCCCCCCAGCACTTCCTGGTGTGGCGGAAGTGCTGGGGTAACAGGTCCCCAAGGCATTGGGGCGCCTCCTGGCGGTGACCACGGGCCCCTACAGGGTGGAGCTTCCATGCCCTGTACCCGCGGCCCCCAAAGCAACCCAGAAGGCAACCCCCACGTGATCCAGGGTGGGCACAGACCCACATCCGGTCCCTCATGACGTCCCGGCCGGGTCATGGCCCCTGGCATCCCTGACACAGTGCATTCTGTTTTGTCTGCTTCTGCTTTGGTCGCTCTTGTGATGCTGTTCAAAATTAAAAAAGGTACTTAATCAAACTTTCACTTTTGGAATTTTGAATTCACTTTAATATTTCGGGGGGAGCTTTAGAGGAGGGGTTGGGGTAGCCAGTGGTATGGGTGGTCAACACTGAAATTTTGTACATGCTGTCGTAAATATACTGTGAGGATGTTTCGTTCGGCAGAGCACTGTTTTATTAGAAGGGCAGCCTGTTAAAACCGGGACACTTTTATATTCTTCAGTTCTTTATTGGGTTAAAAAGCTGGTCAATGGGACAACTGGTCACCCTAATAAGTTATAGTGACAATGAAATAGTGAATCATTATAATCTGCAGAAAATAGAGCTGTGAGCTTGGTTTACTGTAAGGAAAATACTTAGTAAATGTTTATTTGCTCTGTGCAGATTAGCTTATATAGCACAGGGTACATCATACATATCTACATATTGTTTTGTTTTCCTTTTATACTTTTACAGTTAGCAAGATTATTTAACTTACTTGTAACAACTTAAAGCATTGGGAGGTGTGAAATGCTGATGCACTGGTTCTCTGGAAAGACTTCATAAAGCAAAAACAATTTGGTGATTCAGTGGTCATGGTGAATTCCTAGCTTGTACATGCTGGTGTATCATTAACTTGTACTGAGGATCTGATTGCTGTCAGTAGCGGCTGTCAGAGATGAAAAAGAGGAAAATGTACAAATTATACAAGTTGGTGTAACAGCGCTCAAGATAAAATTGAAACAGTAATTTGTAATTTAAGTCACATAGAATGCTTCTCCATCTTAACACATTTTAAAAAATCTTGTCCATGGAGGGGCTGTGCTGTTACATGTAGACAGACAGATGGAAATGGCTATTGCAACAGGTGCTTTGCGCATTATATGCAATACTGTATTGACTGGCTACCAAAAGATGCGGACCTTACGATCCTTTCATGACACTCAATAGTCATAACTGAGATGAGCTGGACACAGGCAGCAAAGAGAAGGTACGAAAATGTTCAAGTGCTTTTATTAAAATCCAACAGAAAGCAAACAGTGTTTAAATAATTAGTGTAGTGCATCTCATCAATCAATAAATAATTAATCTATAAAAGTCAAAGTGATGTGAAGGCTAAAAATCCATCAAATAAATAAATAATAAAAAAGGTTAAAATCCACCAGGTAGCAAGTCCTTTAAAACTCCAGAGCCCTGGTGCATCACTCTAAAATCCAGATGTCAGCGAGCAGGCGCAAACAACTCTCTGATCCTAGCCCATGTACCTGCCGCCAGTCACAAGTTTTTTCTGAGCCCAGCTCCTTCTTACTCCCACCGCCATTCCACGGCCTTCCGGGAGAGTTTTCTGCGAGTATTATCTCAAGCTACTCAGCAGGAGCAACCCTTAGCCCCATCATGATCACCGATCACATGCTCCATCCCTGGAGCTCACATTTCTGTCCGCCTTGCTCTGCACCAGCTCTCTCTCGCTCATGCCCTTTTCTCCATAGTTTAACTTCTGTCTGCCTGTTCTTTCTTCTACTCTGTCTTTGCATCCATTCTTGTCCTGTGCAGGTTCCTTTTATCTTGCCTGATTTGGCACCTCCGAGGTGTAAATTAGGCACCTGATTTACACTCGTTCTCAATACATGTTTGCACAAGCATCCAGGCAACCCACCCAACCCCAAAGTGAAGCATACTCACACACACCCTCGCCTGATTCCAAGCCTGTACATTCTCAGGTGCAATTATTTATCTAAAACATACACAACACCACGGGCCAATTATCATAAGGGATAACATGGAAACTGCATCTGGTTATGGCCAAGGTTAAGATTCAGACCCAATTTTACACAACTGTGATGCAGCTTGAGGGAAACCTTGATGATGCAGAATGACCTCCTTTCTTTCTAATCTCAATAAGCATCTTTCTCACTCTCTGAAGTGCTTTTACTAGGTTTCACCCATGATCCAGCCAACCCATAATTCCTTGACATGTCAATATGAGGCAACACACTAGCCAACCAATGTCAGCCTCTGTAACTTGGTGGAAATGGAAGAAAGAAGCTGTGATAAACTATGCCCACTGCTCCTTTGGTAATCTGGCAAAACATTTAGGATAGGATAAGGATTAAGCTTGGAAGTGTACTTTTCTGAAAGGGCTTTAAATTTATTGGTAATTAAATGATGGGTCACTAAAATTGATGAACAACTGGGTACCGTTGTATAGAAGTACCTATGATGTCTCTCTCTCTCTCTCTCTCCAAAAGCAAGTCCGCAAGTCTATGGAAACAAATGAGTAAATGGAAAAGTAAAGTAGAATCCATTTTTGCCTAGAGTTGGCAACTTGAGGCTGAACCTCAAAAGCAACCATACCAGTATGCTACACTTCTCCAAACCATCAGTGTAGCAGGCATCAGCATTATCCTCATTCTTATCTGGCTTGACAGACAAGGATGCTGGGGTGTAGGAGAAGTGGCTGAAAATTGATGGCTACATGGGTTACACTAGTGAAAGTAACTGCAGCCTGGCACCGTGCCAGCTTTTCCTTGTGAACAGGGTATTGAGCTTTCAAACAGCTGTCAAGTTTGTGTGTGATGTCATCATGATCAGAACAGCCTGCTTTCTGTGACTTACCTTCCACTTTGATCCGGAGGCCTCCTCAGGCTCACCCACAAATGACGGAGTCTCTAGAGCCACAGATATTTCTACTTACAGAAGCCAAACCGCTTTCCAGGAGCAGCTATCAGACTGTCATCACTTGCGTGTATCAAGATGTAGGCTTATAAGTGCTCCCGTCCATAATGATGTGCAGTGAAAAAAACATTCCAGACAAGCCACCCCAGAAAACCTGGGCATCAGCCATTATTAATAAGTTAAAGCCATCTGAGTTACTTTCCCTGTGCCATACAATACCCACCTTATGAACCCTGCAGTTTTCCTGGCACAAACAATGGGTGAAAGCTTGTGGAGCAGTAATGTGTAATTTGCTCATAAAAGAAGGAATTGAGCTGCGCATTGAGGCAAACCCCAGCTATTTGTGCCACATGGCTTCGGCCGTTCATGCGTCTCGCCAGGCCGGATCGAGTTCCCGTGGAATCCTTTTGGAGGTCTTTGCTCATTCCAAGGCAGTGAGCTGCCGACATTGAAACAAAAGTGTAGAGTTACATGGAAACCTCGATTAGGCAGCCCCCCCACAACAACCACCACCCCGAGTCTTTCAAACAAGAGCTTTTGTTTGGCCTTAGGGAGTCTGGAAGCAAACAAAGCATATCCTCTAGGTGGCACCAAGGCATTCAACATAGGGTACAACAGGACATTTTATTCCTTGATGTATACTATAGTAGGAAAAAAGTCTACAGCCACACTTTATTCTGTATAATGCTGCCCCAACCTGAAGAAATGAAATGCCTCACATGTGAAGTGACTGAATTTGAGCTTAAACTCATCTGCTGACATCTTCAGTCCATGCCCCTTTAATAGTTACTACAGACATGTTCTGTTTGACTGTGTGATGACAGCCTGAAAGGATGTGAATCTTGTATCTCACACCCCCTGTGGCAACTTGTCCACTATAATATTTTTGGTGATACCTGGGGACGCTTTGCAACTCTGTCAAGTGAAAGGTGAAGGTCTGCGTGTGACTGGTCATTGCTGAATGAGAAAACAGGTGTGAAGAGGTACTGAGATGGTAGAAGTCAAAGGGTAGGGGGCTCAGGCATTTATGTGGCTTGTAACACACTGATCACTGTGATAATGTACATCAGATGGCATTTGCAAAAAAGTGCTAATTGCAGAGACAAACAGCTCACTACATCCCATTTTACCTCAAACCACAAACTCAAAGCTAGTTGTAGAGAGATGAAGAGCTTAAGCAACAGTGAACTAAATCAGATGGCCAGTTTCTGTAAATCAAGCAGCCCTATGACTCCAGAATATTATGGATGGAACCCAGGTTTAGCCATTATCCTCCTATCTCGTTCACAGCATGGGTCCAATTCCCTTCTCTTTCTACATGTGCCCCTGAATCTAATACATAAAATGACTCGCTTGTGCTCTAATATTTTTCAGTTATATACATGTTTGTGTACAGTAGGTAATGATACCATACAATGCATGGTGGAACCAGTGGTTAGTGCTATCATTGTAGACTCAGAATCTACCTGGTCACTGTCTTTGAGGATGCATGTTCTCTCAATGTCTGTATGAGTTTTCTTCAGATCCTGTAGTCATACTCACACGTATTAGGTTTGTGACTCAAAAAAGACCATGTAAGTGGTCCCGGCAGTGGACTAGTTTTCTGTTTAAGGTTAGTTCCTACCTTGTGCCCAGTGTTGCCAGGATAGGGTCTCCCTTCTCTTGCAAACCTGCATTGGATCACACAGGTCAAAGGATATTATACTATAATAGATGGAGTGGTGGCTCTGAGGCTAGGGATCTGCACTGGCAATCTGAAGGTTGCTGGTTCGAGTCCCATAAATGCCACAAGGGACTCTGCTCTTTTGGGCCTTTGAGCAAGGCCCTTAACCTGCAATTGCTGAGCACTTTGAGTAGTGAGAAAAGTGCTATATACTGTAAATGCAAAGAATTATTATTTTTATGATGTTCTTAGGGTGGCATGATAGCATAGTGGTCAGCAAAATTGCCTCACTACTACAAGGATTTCGATGCAGTTCTTGGCCCAGCCAATGTCTGAGTAGATTCTGGAGTAATCAACTATATTTCATAATTAAACGTGCACCTTAGTAGCTGTAATAGTTTCAGATATGATATATTAATCTTTGAGGAAGATTCTGAAATACTTTTTGTAGGGAGTAATTTCATGTGAACGTAGATATTGATTCTGGTATGATGAGGGAGTGTGAATATTTGAAGAGAAAAGTCAATTCTGGTACAATAAGCAATGCCAATGTGGTTCGATGTGAACTGAGAAGTTAATTTTGAGACAATACATAACACAGAAGAGATATATAAGAAAAGGCAATGCAGACTCTGTTTTTCTTAGGAGACTGCATTCTTTTTAATGAGGGTAATAATAATAATAACAACAATAATCTTCTTCTTCTTGTTTCATCTGCTTCCGTTAGGGGTTGCCACAGCAGATCATCTTCTTCCATATATTTCTGTCCTCTTCATCTTGTTCTGTTACACCCATCACCTGCATGTCCTCTCTCACCACATCCATAAATCTTCGCTTAGGCCTTCCTCATTTTCTCTTCGCTGGCAGCTCTCTTCTTAGCATCCTTTTCCCAATATACCCAGCATCTCTCCTCTGCACATGTCCAAACCAAAGCAATCTCGCCTCTTTGACTTTGCTTCCCAACCGTCCAACTTGAGCTGACCCTCTAATGTACTCATTTCTAATCCTATCCATCCTCGTCACACCCAGTGCAAATCTTAGCATCTTTAACTCTGCCACCTCCAGCTCTGTCTCCTGCTCTCTTGTCAGTGCCACCGTCTCCAACCCATATAACATAGCTGGCCTTACTACCGTCCTGTAGACCTTCCCTTTCACTCTTGCTGATACCCGTCTGTCACAAATTACTCCTGACACTCTTTTCCACCCATTCCACTCTGCCTGCACTCTCTTCTTCACCTCTCTTCCACAATCCCCATTACTCTGTACTGTTGATCCCAAGTATTTAAACTCATCCACCTTTGCCAACTCCTCCCTGCATCCTCACCATTCCACTGACCTCCCTCTTATTTACACACATGTTTTCTGCCTTGTTCCTACTGACCATCATTCCTCTCCTCTCTAGAGCATATCTTCACCTCTCCAAGGTCTCCTCAACCTGCTCCCTACTATCACTACAGATCACAATGTCATCAGCAAACATCATAGTCCACGGGGACTCCTGTCTAATCTCGTCTGTCAACCTGTCCATTTTGGCGGGTAGACAAAAGAGAGAGAAAAAGAAACGGAGGTTGTGGGAGGAAGAAAGCAGGAAGCTAGAGAGAGCGAGCAAGAGAGTGAACGTGAGCATGTGCTCGCAGGCAAGCAAGCAGCTGGACAGTGAGCATTAGTAGTGGTGTTTGGCAGACACTCAGTGGGGCAGAAGGAAGCGGTCGCTCCAGTTGAGCGATCAAGGAGCTACAGGTTTCGCAGCAGAAAGACCATTTATGTATTGTAACATGTGATCTAATTACAATCCCTTAAGTATAATAAGACCAGCTTTCTTAGGTAGATACTAATGGCCTTGAGCTGGCAGAGAGTTTAGGTGTGAACCAGGGAGCAGTGTGAATAAATGAAACAGGCCATGTTTTTAAGGGAGCCAATGTACTGAGAGCCGAAGACAGAGCGTGACGATGCGGGTTCCACTCCATGCTCCCATCTTGCTTTTGGGAGCTCTGAACCTGACACCCTTCGTCAATGTTACCGATGAGCTGGACAGTGAGGCACAACAATGAAGAAAGGGGATGGTCCAAAAGTGCAAAGTGCTTTTATTAAAACAACAAAACTCAAAACAGTGTTCAAATAAATAGTGCAGTGCTTCAAAAGTCTTCAAATAAATAATCCAATAAAAAGCAGTGAATTGTGGAGGTTAAAAACAATAAATAAATAGATCCTTAAAAAACAAGGTTAAAACAATGGCAGGAAGCAGTCTTTTAAAACAAAGCCCAGTACCTTTCTACTGGTGACTCCCCTGCTTCTCCCATCCAGGCTATGCGCCAGGGGAGCCACCCTACCTGCAGCTGACCTTCTTTCTGCCTTCTCCTGCTGGTCGTTTGCCTTTCCAATCCATTGCTCCGGTGGGCTTCACCAGACTGTGACTTGGGCTCCCCAGCAACCAGGGCGCTCACGCTGGGGCTTTCACATCCCAAGTCCCGACTCCCGCTGCCTTTCTGGCATTATGCGATGAGCCATCCTCCTTCCGGTCACTCCCGCTCCTCAATAATGCTCAGTGGGAGCGACCACTACTGCCTGCTCCCGGGGTGCTGGCCAAACACCCAGGCTCACCGTTCAGCTACACCTTCGCTCGTTCATGCACTGGCTTTCTCCTCCCTACTTCCTGCCTTCTCTCCTTCTCAACCTCCATCCTTTTTTTTTTCTCTTTCTCTCTAGCTGCCTCGTGCTTCTATTTATTACGGGGACGTGGATCAGGTGTGGCAATGAGCAGCTCCCAGCATCAATTACAGATGCAGACGACTCCTCACCTGTGCACTTAAGTGAGGATCGTCCGCATCACGAATCACGTGGGAACCGCTCCGGCCACACATACAACGCCCCCTCTCTAAGCCGCGAGTGTACCAATTATTTAAAAAAAAAAAAGTGGCCTTTTTGACCTGAGCTGTGGACCTGCTATACCACACAGAGTAGCATTGTAATGATCCACTAGTTCTGATTGTGTGGAAGTGACAGAATAAGCAGGCCGTGAATTAAATAAACTAATAAAGCTCTCTGGGTTTATATGCTTGATATTACAAAGTGAGATAACACACAGAATTTACTGAGAGAAATGTTAATATCAAATGTAATCATTTTATGATCCGAAGTAAGTAATTGACTAGAAATAAGACCATATGGTATAATGCCAGAGCAGACTACGTTTAAAATATAACCTTTGTTATGGGTTGAGAAGTTCACATTTTGAGTTAAATTAAAACAGTCAATCATTTCATTAAAATCACTTGTGAGTGCATCAGTGTATGTTGAAATCACCCATAAGGATGACATTTGGAGGCATAGTACAGACTTTTATATCTTTGTGCTAACCAGTGATAGTGGAGTGTTAGGTCTGTAACATCACTTCAAGAGAGGCCCACTGAATCAACAAGTTAATTAAAAATCTGGTTACATTATGGGACACACTCTGGAGTAGTAGAGGAGAAAATGAAAACAAAACTGATGGCCATTATGAACAATGTTGCATGTCCCCTCTATTACAAACTAACACTGAGAACTTTTATTCAACAAAAGTGTGTCAAGAAGCACTAGTACAGCTCCTTTATACCCAAGGTAATATGCATGGATAATGCTTCATTGTGACTATTCTTTTATCATGTCTCTTATCCTACAAGTACTTGGGGGTCCACATCAATGACTTGTTAGTCTGGTCTCAGAATACAGAGGAAGAATATAAGAAAAAGGTAGAGCAGGCTTTTCTTCCTTAGTAGACTGAGTTCCTTTAATGTGGAAAAGCGACATCCTTCACATCTTCTACAACTGGGATGACCAGTGCAATTTTTTAAACTGTAGTGTACTGGGCTGGTAACATCACTTCAAGAGAGGCCCTCCGAATCAAAAAGCTAATTAAAATGGGGAAGGCTCAGTTTTGAGACACTCTCTGTACCCCCTTATGGTGGTAGCAAGGAATTGAATTGAAACAAAACTGAGTGCCATTATGAACATTGCTTTACAACTTTCTCTAACAAACTAACTCTGAGGACTTTTATTCAGCTGAATTGTGTCAGGAAGCACTACTGGGGCTTCTTTATAATCAAGGGAAATACGCCTGCTTAATGCCTTACCTTGGCTGTCCTCTTATCATAAACAGAGACTTCTTTTTTATAATGTGTTTGAGGGTGGTTGTTGTTTTTGTTATAATATTCCTTGAGTTTCTGTAAAAATCTAAATTTCCTTTAGGGGCAATTATGAAGCACTATCTATCTATTCAATATGTATTGAGTGATAAGTTCAAGTATGATTAGTGATATGGGAGTGACTCCAGCAGCAAATCAGTAGATCACTTTCCTTAGGCAGGGAGAGCCCCCGGATGACACCAGCAGAAGGCCAGCACCAATATTACTGGCTCCAGGAGCAAAGTTCAAGTAGACAGTTGCATTTCCCATGGGAGATCACTGTGGCCAGACATGGTGCTGGGGCTGCACATGTAAAATCTGCTGCTGATTGAGCTGACAGTGTCATGGAAGGAAGGGATAAAGGCAGTGCATGTGAGAAAGAGCATACAATACTCAGACCTTGTTGCAGAGTGTTGGGAAGTTGAATGGCGTTTGAGTTTCTACTCAGTTGAAGTAGGAAACAAAGGATTTGTGAGCCTATCAACAATGCACCTGCTTAAGAATATGGATTTATGGTGAGAAATATGCTGAAGGCAACCAGGGAATTGTAGCATGGAGCAGAGAAGGCAAACTTCTGGTTGCCACTGAGGAGGAGGGACAAGGCATGGGGAGTGAGTAACTCCTGAGGAAAGACAAGCTGCAGGGAGTGTCAGGGAGAAGTCGCCACCAGAAGATGTTCTAACAACAAACAATGGTGGCCCCCAGCTGATGACCCCTGTGGGTAACCAAGCAACGACCGATGGAGGTGCAGCAAGCGTGGAGCAGAGCAGGAAATCATTTTCCTGTATACAGTATGTTTGTTATGTCAACTCTAAACTGACCAGCAATGCGACACAGATTCCGTTTGAAGAGACAGGTTGATTCTGGTACAATTAAACATATTGGGGTAATTTCATGTCAACTGACAGGTTGATTAGGGGACAATTTGAGGCGTGAAAGTGATTTCATGTGAACTGAGAGGCTGATCTGGAGGTAATTTAACTTTTTGAGTTATGGGATGATTCCATGTAAACTGAGAGATCAATTTTAGTATGTTTAGCCATGTAGAAATAATTTCTTCAAAAGAGAGAGGTCAATTTGTGGATGGTTAGCAATAGTGAAGAGGGAGATAATTTGTACAAAATTGAATTTGCAACTATACTTTGTGTTTCACTTCACAAAAATAATTAGCAAAATAAATTGTGTTACACTTCTAGTGAAATAATGCGCAAGGAGAAAAGTGTTTAGTTCCTGTCTGAAAGTGTTTTTTGCGAATTAATTCAAAGAAAGTTTGGCTGATTTAGTATTTAAAAAAAAAACTAGGGGGATTCTCCCACTGCTTACTTCACTCGCCAACCCCCTGCACACCCCCAGGCATGTCTCTGCTGCTCATGTTGTGAGGAGCGGGGCTGAATGCACCCCAAGGAGATGCAGTCGCTCCTCCAAAACCCCCTCTTATACGGTGATACAATGGGAAACAAATACAGTTTTTGTTTTACCTCCTCTTTGCTCGATCAGCTGCTGGCTTGCTGCTGCTGCCGTGCTGCGTGAGCTAGATCTCACACAGAACTTTGAACATTTAAAAGCCTGTACAGCAGCTGTCCTTTTGTCTCACTGCCTTGTCTCTCTTCTCCCCAAGACATCCTCTGTTACTGTGGGGTGTCCCGCTCCCGAGGCGCATCCCTATGAAGAGGAAGGTTTTCTGTTCTTTTAATTGAGAGACAGAAATGTCCTCTCCAACTACACATGGAACTCGATTCACTCCTGAAAGAGATTTACTTTTGTTTGAAGTGTCTGAATAATGTTTCTGTGTCTAAAATTTCCTGTGTATCTGTGCAACTCTGTTACCCAAGCGTGACAGCGTATGTGGATTTCACTTTCACCAAACAACAAATCATTTAATTCTTGCAGATACACCTATTCATTCGGAAGAAATACTACTTTTCCCTGATGGCAACATGAATTAGACGATCTACAAGTCTCCCACTCAAAGTTTAAATCCGAACAATATATTCAACCTCTTTTCGCTGTTCCATTATTTCAGAGAGTAATAATTTCCATTTGTTTGTGCTAATGTGATCTTTACTATCTGTTTTTGAGACTTTTGAATTATCATACTTCCATTATCCCTAACCTGCTCTGCATGTGTAACACACCAACCTTTTTGTATTCTTTACGACGTTCTATTTTGTTATCTACTCTTTTGTCTTTTATTTCCCGCCCCGGACATGGATAAATCTCTTGGCACAAAGTCTCGTCTCACAGGGCATGAAAGTGTCTCTCTGAGAAAGTCGTGTCTTGTCTCTCTGAAAAAGTCTTGTCTCGTCCAAGATTTTTTTATATAATAGAGAGATCAGTGGTGAAAAAACAAAATCACCAGGGGCCTCATGCATAACGCTGTGCGTAGAATTCGCACTATAACATGACGTAAACACAAAAGCCGAAAAATCCAGATGCAGGTATCTGTGCGTACACTAACTTCCACGTTCTTTCGCTACATAAATCCCGGTCAGCGTGAAAAGTAACGCTCGTGCACGCGTGTGCTGTCCCGCCCAATTCCTCCCAGAATTATGCCTCTTTGAATATGCAGATCAATATAAATAGCCCTTAAGCTCAGCCTTCTGTGAAAAGACAATGGGAAAAGCATGGGGGCAAAGGAAAAACATACTATTTGTTGATTTAAACCATGGTATAAACAACAAAGGGAAGTTGATCGAGTGACATAGCATGTTGGAGAAACTTGAAAGCTCAAGTTCACAAAGTCTCACAGTGCCGGAAATAAAAAAGAAGTTGTCAGATATCAAAGTCACCGTGAAAATGCGAGTTGCAGCCCACCATCTGAGTGTCATATGAAAGCTTATTAGAGTACAGAGAAAAAAAAGGCACACAGTGTGAAAAGGCATGAAATGTCAACTTCAATCTCGAAATTTCCACTTTAATCATGTAGTTCATTTTGTCATTAAAGTAGAACATCATAAACTTCATCTTAAAATCGTTTAATTAACCAGTTTCTCAAATCACATCATAATTAAAGTAGCACGTTAAATGCTTTGTTTTGTATGTGATCTTTCATGTGCTCTATGTGTATGAATCACTACGTGCTTCTTAAACCGGCTCTCTTCCTCCAACAGGACACAGAATCCATTACATTCCTGATATTACAGCCCTCTGAATAACTAAAATACTGAGATTGTATTACTGATATAATTTTCATGATGATAGGAGTTAAAACACGTTATTAAACATGGGTTTCACGGCGCAGTGATTGTGCGTGACCTTCGATGAAATTATTTATTGCAGCAGTACTCAGGGGCAGCTCTAGGCTTGTGGCGGCCCTGGGCAGAGAAAGAATCGTTGGCCCCTTCACCTGCCAATGTCAATATGGTATCTTATGTACGGTGGATGGCCACGTCCATTGCGGACACTGCATAGCCGCCTTGTGCTCATGACGCAAGCGTTTCACTTTTGTTGAAATTTGCCGCTGCATTTTTAGCTGTGTCGTTATTTTCTCTTTCTGGTTTATATTCAATATATATTGGCGTGGCTGCCCCTGCAGTCCTTGCTTTTCTTCCTCCAAGTAACTGATCGCCACATAATCAGCTCTGTAATAGACGTTAAGCCATCTGTATGCTTAGAGCACCGATTCTTCAAAACGTTTAAGGAACTTTGAAATATCTAGTACATGTTTAATTATTCTATCATTCACGCCAGTCCCTGTGAAGAATATAGATTATTTAAATGAAGTTAAAGTTTTATCTGTATAATATAATAAACATATTTTGCTGCATTTCATCTTAAAAATGACATCGTCATCATATGCAAATACGCGCTTTATAAAGTGGCGCAGGTTGTGCAATATTATAACTGTAGTGCAAGTTTACAGTGAGGTAATTCTACTTATAAGTACAGATAATTCTACAAGGAGCAATTGATTGAGTGCGTTTATAGTTCTTGGGATGAAACTGTTTCTGAACCGCGAGGTTCGTACAGGAAAGACTTTGAAACGTTTTGCCATGGCTGAGACAGCGTGTGCTTGATGCTGCATAACGATTTCCGATCAGCTGCTTCTGTGATTCCCCACTCAGATGCTGTGATAAGTGGTGCAGTGAGAGTAATACGGAAAAAGATGACCCGTTGTGGCAACTCCTAACGGGAGCAGCTGAAAGAAGAAGAAGAAGAAGAAAAAGAAGGTGCAGTGAGAGTAACAACGCTAAAGCAGTTATGGTATTTGGAATACTATCTCTATTCCCTGGACCATTATATTGTTACAGGTTAATTACAATCAGATACATTACATTAATAAACAATATGCAATTAATTTCAGTGTATTTATAAAGCCAGGAAAGGAAAAGATAACCACACAGGAACAGTAGCACTGCTTTGACGCTGGGTGCTGCCAGTCTGCAAAACCGAGTGGAGAACTTGCGTACAACAGGGTATGAGGTACCATGGAAATGTGCGTGGCTTTACGCCAAGTTTAGGTTTTATACCTCACGATTTGAACATGGAAACATTCTTACGCAACATTTCTGTGCATACACACCGTTTATACATGAAGCCCCAGAAGTGTGCATATCCTCAACTAGGATAAGGTAGTTACTAGCTAACGGGTGTAGAACTACACTTGTTGTAGTTTTTCTGCATAGAAAACAAAGTAATGTGCACAATGGTGTGTTTTAGTGTGTCTTTGTGTACAGCATGTTACATTTTTTAAAAAGTTTTGTAGTCCTTTGTAGTAATATGAACATGAGGCCTATATAGAAATGATTTCACCATGCATTACTAATTGCATGATTTATGCAGTTGCAGAAAAGAACAAAGGTAAACCCAGAAGTGGATAGCTGGTGCTATTTTTATGCTGTGGTGAATGAGACTTTAGGGAATAGTATTCCTTATTCTCCACCCACAAATCTAAACTTGCCTGTTTCTCTCATCAGTTGTTAGCAATATTTTTGAGATTTCATGTGAGCTAAGATTATAAGCATACCACTGACTTTACCCAATAGTACTAGGAGGCTAGACAATTTAGTACATGTCATGGTTGAACTGATGTACTCCGCTGCCGTTAATTTCAGTTTAGTTCTGGTTAGTTTTGATGGCAGTAAATGACAGGAGTGTAACCTTACTAGAAGACATGCTATTTAAGAGAATTTATTTTCTATTCAAATATCTAGAAGGGTGTTAAATGATCAAATTGACAAAGTATACCTGATATTGTTCATGTATTAAACTCACATTCACCCTTACTGCCATCTTGACCCATCCTTTATAAAGCTATAAAGTGTAAAGCAAAAGAATAATAGAAAGCTCCTTCCCTTCTGTAACAGGCAACTTGATCAAACTGCTTTTGTGAACTGAACATCCTGATGTCACAGTGGAGCAGTGTTTAAAGTGCTACTTCCCTGCTCCAGAATCCTAGGCTTGAATCCTTACCTAGGCATTACCTGTTTTGCTTTTGCATGCACTCTCCATGTCTATCTGAATAATTTTTGGAACTTCTGGCTTTCCACTGACATCCCAAAGACATGTGTGTTAAGTTTATTGGCCTGGTTTGGGTGTGTGCATGTTTGGGCCACTGGTCTGCTTAAGGGTTAGTTCCTGCCCTGTGCTCAGTGCTTCCAGGATAGGCCCTGATCCCTCCCAGAGATGCTGAACTGGCTAAGCGAGTTAGCAAATTGGGTGGAGATGAATATTCTGTATCACTTTGGGAAATGAATCATTCACTTTGGGTCAGGAAATGAAAAAATAAGCTTCAGTCATTTGAAACCCATATTAAAATAAAAATCGTGCCAAGTGCCTAAGTGTAGTTGCAAATAAAATCTTTTAGTGTATGCATGTAGAATTGAATAAATATACCTACTGAGTGGCTTATGTAGCTGAGCAAAGCTGTAAGTCAATGAAACTTGGCTGACAACAGAAAGTTATCCTCCCCCTTAATGATAAAAGGTTGGAATTACAAAATGGAAGAACATTGTGACTCATATATCTATCATAACGTCATGGGGGCACATACCTATAACCACACACACTCAAGGAGCCACTGGCATAATGCTGCTAAAAGTTTATATAGCTTACAGAAAATGCTCTATACTCATTTCAAACCAGTATTATCCCAATGGGTGGTAGAGGGCTTTGGATATTCAGAAATGTTTTTATACAATGGGTCATAGTGTGCCCAGGGAGACCTTGTATAAAGGGTGCATACGCACAAAAATGTTGCATACGCCTGTTTCCACACTCACATTGCGATGTATAAAAATTAAAAATGGCATAAAGCCACGCAAATTCTCACAGCCACCTACTCCATTGCGTATGCACGTTTCTGCTCGGCTTTGCAAACTGGTGGCACCCAGTGTCAAAGCAGTGCTACTATTTCTGTGTGGTCTCCCTTTTTTCAGATTTGGATCAGTGATATGGAATTTATCAAATATACAGTATTGAAATTATCTACATATAGTTTACAAATTTAATTCACTTGATTGTAATCATTCTGTAACAATATAATGCTCCACACAATGAACAAATTATTCCAAATACCATAGCTGCTTTAGCGTTGTTACTCTAAGTGCACCATTGAGAGTATTTCAACCCATTGTATGTGTGTGTGGTATCATAGCAGCTGATAAGAAATCTCTATGGCGAGTTGTGTCAAGAGCATAGAGGATTATCAGGATACAGCATTTAGCCCTGGAGGACATTTATAGTACACACTGCCTAAAGAAAGCCACCAGCATCTGCATGGATTCAACCATGCCATAGTCTATCTGAACTTGTTCCTGCCTCACGCTTGATGCTTGCTGGGACTGGCGTGACCCTGAATGGATGGAATAATTAAACATGCATATCAAAGAATCTGCATTCTAAGCTTACAGCTGGCTTTACATTTATTACAGAGCTCATTTGATGGCGATTGGTTATGTGGAAAAAGAAGACAAAAGGACAGGAATTGGGGGTTGGTACGTTTAACAGAGAAAGTACTGGTGCATTAAATTATTCCATTCAGAGTTGTGCATATCCCAGGAAGCATCTTGTGGAAGGCAGGGACAATCCCTGGATGGGGCACAAGCTCATTGTTACCGCTGTGCCACCATGCCCCTACATGTTTAAAACATGCTTTAATGCATTTCATTATGAAAATGATATCAAGCATACATGTTCCCATTCGGCGCAGTGGTTGCGCTGCTGCCTCGCAGTTAGGAGACCCGGATTCGCTTCCCGGGTACTCCCTGCGTGGAGTTTGCATGTTCTCCCCGTGTCTGTGTGGGTTTCCTCTCACAGTCCAAAGACATGCTGGTTAGGTGGATTTGAGATTCTAAATTGGCCGTAGTGTGTGCTTGGTGTGTTTGTGTGTGTCCTGTGGTGGGTTGGAACCCTGCCCAGGATTGGTTCCTGCCTTGTGCCCTGTGTTGGCTGGGATTGGCTCCGGCATACCCCTGTGACCCTGTGTTCAGATTCAGCGGGTTGGAAAATGGATGGATGGATGTTACCATTCTAAAATGTTCAGAGAGCTGTAATATCATGAATATAATGTATTCTGTGTGGCGATCAGCCCTGAGCACTCCTGTTTATGAAAGAGAAAGGCAGTTTAAGAAGCATGTAGTGATTAATGACTGGGTCTGCAACACATGCTACTTTAGTTACAATGGGATTTGAGAAACTGAAGTAAATTAAGCATTGATTCTAAGATGAAGTTTATGACGTTCTACTTTAATGACAAAATAAACTACGAGATTAAAGTGGAAATTTGAAGATTAAAGTCTACATTTCGTCCTTTTTTTTCTTTTCTCTGTGCCCTATTACACTTGCATATGACATTCTGATGGTGGGCTACGACTCACCTTTTCACCTCGACTTTGACATCTGACCACTTCTTTTTATTTCAGGCACTGTGTGACTTTCTGAACATGAACTTTTTTAGTGTCTCCACCACGCTGTATCACTGCATCGCTTTCCTTTTGTTGCTTATAACACTGCTTAAGCCAACAAATAGTATGAGTTTCCTGGCCTCCACTTCTCATTCACTGAAGTTTTGTTTTTTTATTCCATGCTTTTGTCATTGTCTTTTCACAAAGCACTGAATGTAACAGGCTGTTAATATTGATTTGCTTATTCAAAGGGGCATAATTATAGGACTGCAGTGGGCTGGTGCCCTGCCCAGGGTTTGTTTCCTGCCTTGCGCCCTGTGTTGACTGGGATTGGCTCCAGCAGACCCCCATGACCCTGTAGTTAGGATATAGCGGGTTGGATAATGGATGGATGGATACTTATAGAAGGAATCAGGATGGGGCGGCAGGCGCAAATATATATGTGTTACTTTTCACGCTGGCCAGGATTTATGGAGCGGAAGTGCATGTAAGTTGGCTTCCGCACAGTTTTTTGCAATTGAATTATTTGTGCATGTGCACATTTCCTCTTTTGTCTGTATGCCATGCTTTAGTATGAATTCTATGCACAGAGTTATACATGATGCCCCAGAACAGTTCTGGAGCACAATAGGATCAGCAGTGTTGGGTAATAAAACATGTTCAGCACAGCTGTATGAGCACTTCTGGAAGACAACAGCATCAGCAGAGTGGGTGATTATTGAATATTCTGCAGTCTCTACAGGGTGATTTGGCATCATGACGCCTTCAACAGCATTAGCAATTTCATATTACAAAATGGTCAGCTGCTCGAGAGAGTGAGACATTGTTTCTGACATACTGTACCAGGAGCTTCTTGACTGGGAAACAACATGATCAGCATGCCATTGATTCCAGAGTAAAAGATATTAGCAGCAACACACAGCTTGCCACTTGCTAGTAGAAAGGTCATCCTGTTGCTTGCCATTCAAAATGTCTAGAACTGATAGGCAAGTTAAAAGCAAAGGACTACTTTCCAGATCCAAGGGTGTAATAGCAAGTCCCTCCAATCACTGGATGTTTCTTGAACTCCAATACATCTGAATTCGGTCAATAAGAACACAACTAAGGCTTCAGTATGGAGGGGTCACTAGGCCACTTTAACTTGTCATTGAGCCTTTTCATTATTCTTGGCAAACATCTGCTCCACGTTCCTCTGTGATGACTAGAAGTGTTTCCAGAGATGAAGGAAAAGAACAAAAACCCACAACATTTTTACAATGATTTATTTGCATGTATCATTTAAGTTAATGTGTATATCCAATGTACATAATATCACATTACCAAAAATGAAAAAAGAAATCACTTCAGTCCAAAACCAACATATCGTCCAGATGTCAGGCTGTGCTCCTAAAAACATGATTTATGCGGTTTTACAATTGCTGTGCCCACACATTCAATGTGACAGTCCCCCAACCCCTGCATGACAGATTATGTGTCCCTGTAATCACAGAGATGAACTCGGCAGTTGGTCAGGGTGTTGGTGGGTTTACCACATTATGTATGCCACTCATTTGCCCCATTTTGTGTCCCTCCTACTCCTGTCTGAACTGCATTAATGTTTTCCTTGGTTAGGAAAAGGCCACGTGTGGAACATGGACACATTTAAATTTAAGTACATTAATTGTGTACACAATGGTTAAGTCAAATCATGATGATCAAAGATGTTGGGGTGGATAACTGCTGATCTGAACAAATGAATAAGGAGTGCTCATCCTTTCTGGCAAATAAAGCTCAATTGCATTGATCATGGTAAGTATAAAATGAATAGAGCACCAACTATGGGTGAGCAACTATTAACACTTCTGAATAAGAATCACATCATCCAAATCAGTGATTCAAATCAAAGTGACGGACTGTGTAACCTCACAAATATAAATAAAAAACCCAACATCTGTGTATCCCTGTGACATCTTGGGGGCCCACAGCCCTCGATATCTTATGCTTCCTGAGATGTTGATAGTCATGAACCGATTCCACCAGCAAGAGAATGTGATACTCAGATTACTGTTTGTTCAGCACATGTGCAAAAACAAGGCTTTATTGTGAACAGTCCTTCAATTCAAAAATAAAGTGCCAAACTATGGATGCTTTCCTAGGAAAACTAAAAGAAAATGACTAAAAAGATATGCTTTAACTGAGTATCCAAAATTAGAAGCATGAATCATTACTTCGCTTCTCCAGAAATGGTTTGAGACCTCCCTCCTGTGTTAATTGGAGGTCCAATCTCAAAACATATATCTCTCCGTGCTAAATCCTGGTATATTCATTATTTCTCTTACGTTCTATATTCCCATGGAACACTCACTCTCCATCTGTCCTTCACTTTACAGCTAATCAGGGACCTCATCATGCCGTCTCTTTGAATCTGTCAGCAGTTTGGCAGACACCCTCAAGCTCCTAATGGGAATACTGCCAGATCACCAGCACCTATCCAAGAGACCCTTCTTTCTTTTCATCCCCTTCTCACTATACACATTTATACTTCCTACACTGCCCGTAATGATCCAGTTCCCATGATGCTATCCCTCTCTCCCTGCACAGCACCTTCACATTAGTACACCACATCTTCATCAGCTCTCTCTTGGTCTCACTCGTGCACACCTACAAATGAAACCCACTCTTCACCCTCTTTGGATGACTACCTCCAATAATTATTCTTAATTTAGTCCCCTTTCAGCTCCCTTCTCTCAATAGCGCAGGAGACCCGATGCACACACACGCTCATGTGTCCTTGGTGCTCATAGCACTCTACCTGCCCTACTCCCTCACTCAGTACTAACAGGAACCCGAAGCTGATTCTCTCAAAAAACAAATCATATTGGACAACATGCCACAATTCCTTTGAATAACATCATTACTGCCACAAAATATGTAGGGCTAGAGGAGCTCCACTTGTGGTTGACAAAGTGTGTGCTTTGTCCTCACTACATGTTACCCTGTGGCCTGAATATGGTCTAACATGCAATGAAACCTTCCTATACTTTCAACAAATAAGATGTATGTAAACATCTAAACAATCTATTGAAGTAATAGAATGGTGAAACTGAGAATAGGAAAGGATAAAACTTGATTATGGCATTCCATTACAACAAACAACCGTTCAAGATAGATAGATAGATAGATAGATAGATACTTTATTAATCCCAAGGGGAAATTCACATAATCCAGCAGCAGTATACTGATACAAAAAAAAAAATTAAATTAAATAGTAATAAAAAAAAAATTTAAAAAAGCATGTAAAAGCAGACAATAACTTTGAGTAATGTTAGCATTTACTCCCCCGGGTGGAATTGAAGAGTTGCATATTCAGTACAGAATACTGTGGGATGAATACAGTCACAGGCCTGCAAAAACGTAACGGAGCGACATGATAAGAGCAGAAAAGTGTAGCTGGCAAAACAGAACTATAACATAATAGTTTATAGGGTATCTCTGCTAGTAGGTGTAACAGTAGCTGAGGCAGAAATTAGTCTTGGAGCTTACCAGAGATGCTGCTACAAAGGAGGTAAAGCAGGATGATCTGCCTCCTCCACAGTTCAGTCTACAAACTGGAACTCCACCATCCCAGCATGCTTCTTAGTCTCACCTACTTTGCTAAGATGAGAAGGGATGAGGGCAGTGCAGAGATCAAATAAATGCTACTTCTTCTTCTACGTTTTTCTGGCAGTTAGCAGAATAACGTAGTTTCATTACTGCCCCCAACTGAGCTGGAGTGGGGAGCAGAGATTAAGAAAGCATACCCTAACTTTACTTGGAGGGGGTCTTAAAAAAAAAAAAACTTAAATAGTATCAAAATGTCCAACACTTTATAAAAATTCAGATGAACCTGTATATATATTTCATTTACAGCACATTTCTAATATACTTTCTATATTAATTAACTCCTGCTCCAAAGATTTCAATTTTTAAAAAAATAAGCTTTCTTTGTACCTCATTACTATATGCTGTACATTCCACCAAAATATGTTTCAATGTTTCAGGATAAATGCATTTTCTGCAGAAACCTGTACCATGTTTATGTATTCAGAACAGTGAATAATTCACGGCTGTGTGTCCAAGACATTATCGCGTGATAATTACTTCCATCTCCTACCATACTCTTTCCCACCAGCTTCTGAATTTCATATCAATGTGTTCCTTTCTTGCTTTTGACATAGCTTTGTTGCCAAAGCAATTTAACTTGATGTTTTTTAAGGCTTTTGCTTTCTCTTGATGCTGTGAAACCACTACATTTACATTCTTAGTACTGAGTGACTACTTACAAAAGTTTTCAGCTACCTCATCTTTAGTATGCCTACATAAACAGGAACCCATAGGAAATAAACAGCTATGCCAAGTAGCACATTAATATAACAGAAACCTGTTTTCTAAAATGTTATGTAAATTGTTACTCCGGTTAGAGAACTGGGGATATTGGTCTCTGCAAAACCAAGTTAACACACTTAGATTTCTCCGTGAGTAGCCCAGTTATGTGGCCAAGTAAAACCTTAACTGGGTTACATTTAAGGATTTTGTAGTCTGTACATGTCCATTGCACTGTTTTCGCCTGTGAGTGTGTCAGCCCGTGCATACTTTTAGCAGCCACAGGTAGAAGCGTACACGATATAAATTTATTGAGAGAAATTTTTCGGACATAGCATTATTCTCTCTACTGGTTGAAATGATCTGTCTCAATATTTTCACTAACTTTATGCTGATGAGCTGAACATTTAGTGCTAAGCACAGCAGAACAATCTCAGAAGCAGTTTTGAGGGTTACCACTTAAAAGTAACAAGCGTTAAGTAGTCCGATTAATTTTTAAAGTAGCCTAATGCGTATCTTATCGAGGTAAAAGTACCTGTGTTACTATTACTCCATCAGCTCTGGGAGTAAGAAAGAAGCACATGTACCGGAATGCCATTTCTTTGCAGGACTCCACCACACAGCCAAGCAGAAAAGAATGCACTACATGTAATCCAGTAAAAGAAACATATTATTAAAAGTGGCAGTTAAGCTTTAACCCAGATATTTACTATAGATATGTTGAAACAATGTAATCACCTGGCACAGTGACCCAGAGTTTATACCACAAATCATTAGTGGCTCAGGTTGCGGATGTTAAAAGGGGCTGAATATGATTTACTTCACAGCACATGATGAACTACACATTTTTATAAAGCACAGGAAAATGATTATATTTCACTGTGTGGTCAGCTTCATGAAGGTTCATGGGCATAAGATTTAATAACAAATGCAGATCAGTCAAATTTACAGTGGACACTGATAAGTTATCTCTCAATGTTTTCCTGATTGTAATTTGAAACATGGAAACATACACTGAAGTCCCTGTATGACCATTCACTGGATCCTTCAAGATGTTTAAAAAGCCGTAATATTGTCTTTGAACATATTGACTGTTTTTTTCCTGAAGACTTAAATCCACTGTAGATGATGGAAAAAAAACATGATGGGAACAGCAGAAATAGGTACACTGGGACCAGATTCATAAAGATCAAATTACAATAGAGCTTAAACAATTATATGCAGTGATGAGTAGGAGTGCCAAATGGCCTCTAGATGGAGCACATTCTAATACTAATGTAAAGTGCTATAATAGTGTTGAAAGTGTGACGGTTTGTATCCGTATGCATGAGATCAATAAAAATGTTTCACCTTTGGGTGACAAACTTGACAACCTAATGTAAAGTTTTTTATCACTTGTATTTTTGTCCGTTTAGCAGTCTTTTATTATTAGGGTCATGTTTCAGAATTTTATTTTTAATTCATCTTTGTAAAAGCATTTACATTTTCTTGCCTTGATTTTCATTGTTCAAGCAATGCCTTTAGGATGTGTCAGATGATTGTGATTGTCACGTTTCTCATGTCAAGGATATGACAATAGAAATACAGTGGTATCCTCAGTATGCACTGCCCTTGATGGATAAAAACTCCTTTGTAAAGATCTTTAGTGTAGTTAGTTTGAAGTACAAGTGATGCCTCACTAGGTCTGTTTTGACTTCACTTTCAGTTTTGACCATTGTTACTTGGATGGCATCTCCAAGTTCCTTTGACTGCTCACAATAATCCTTAGCACACTATGCCTTAACAGATGTACATGGTAGGACATGAAAAAAACAATCATGTGCACTGCAAGGATCCCACCCTGGTTTTAGCGTAGCAAACAGTCAGGTGAAGCTAGTGGGATGTCCTTCGGTACAAATTGTTTAACTTTATTAGTTCTGTTATCTTTGCTTCATACTGTGGGCAGGAGGAAACTGATTCTTTTCATTAAATTAAATTCTCTTGTATATTTTATGAATTTTTCACTAATCACTTTTTCCGGTAGTCTGTGATGGCGCATAAAAGTACTGACCAGACCTAACTATGCTGCAGCCACCTGAGATGCTAGGAAGATATTTACCGTCCCTGTTAAAGGTGGCACATCCATGGACTGTAAATTTCTCAGGGGAGTCTGGATGGTCTTATGGCTTTGAAAACAATCTGGTATATTTTGTCCAATATCTCACCGACTGAAGTGTTTGTTTTCCTGTCCTCCCTACCCATTTAACTATAGTATGTAATTAAGCTTAGACATTAAGTCTCTCTGCTGTTATAAATAATTCTTCCTTATTTTTTTTCTTTATTTTCATAACCATGTTTATATATTATTGTTGTAAAACACTTTGAGCTTCTTTCATGTATAAAAATTTAAAAATTGCAACATCATTACTATGAACACAGAGAGAAGGCTAACAAGATCTTAGCACAACAATTCCATAAGCAGGAAATTCACAATGTAATATCAGTAATCACCAACATCATCAACAATCATTGGCCCTAAAAATTACTAGATGCTATAAACTCACTTCAGAGTGGGAAAACACCCGGACCTGATGTCTACCGTGCTGAATTTTATAAAAAAAAAATTCAATTAAGCTCCCCTCTTATTACCAACATTTATAGAAGCCAGAGACAAAAAAATCTACCTCAAACGTTTCGCCAAGCATTAATTACTGTTTTTTCTAAGAAAAATAAGGACTTATTAACAGCTGTGTTTGATGGACTCTCAGATGGGCTTAAAGTAGAGAAGGACAAACAACCTGTAATTGCCTTTGCTTCACTATTGACATGTAGTCTTGTCTTGATCAAATGGAAGAATCCCAACCCACGTCTTTAAGTCAGTGGTAACTGATGTTATATACTATTTGAAACTAGAAAACGTCAAATTCCTACTTAGAGGATCTGTTAAAAACTTTTTTTAAAAACTGGCAGGTCCTAATCAATAATATTTTAGAATAAGCATTTATATTTCACCAGCGTATGAATGTATGGGTGAATGACTGTTGTGTTGTAAAGCGCCTAGGGGGGTTCTTGAACTCTAGTTAGGCGCTATATCAAATGCAGGCCATTTACCATTTACCATTTACCATATTGGGGGAAAAGCCTCCTTTCTCTCTTTACTACTCTCAATAGTTTTACTCTGGCTGTAGGCCTTCATCTTTTTCTCATAGGTAGGAGTTGATTTGAAATTAGTTTTGTTAAGTTTGACTTGATTGTATGGAATGCTTTATGTTTTTAATAAATTAAATAAAAGATAAAAAAAATGTGCTATGTACATAAATGTTGTTGCACGCATTGGAAGATCATATTTTAATTGTGGAGCTGTATATTTGTTCAGGATGACATATGTAAGATTCATGGTAATAATATATCTTCTCAGGTGCTCCTCAGAAATACACATTTCAGCAATTGGTATTTCTGATATACTACTGGTTTTGTGAAAAATAGACAAAACCCAAGAAACCCTTCTGCTTGTACAACAGAAGTGTTGCCATCATCACAGATCACATAGAAAGCTCTCATAATACAAAACAGCAGTTATCACAACAGAAATATGTGTGATTAAGGTTATGGGAGTGTGTGCTTTATGAATTGAATTGGCTTCTGAAAAGTCAGGCAAGTTATTCACCCAAGTGTCCTGGTGGTAGAATAGGCCCTTGCTTTGATTAAATAATGTCTTTATACACTTGGTGTATGGACTAAGAATAAACTTTTGTAATACCTTAAATTGTAAGAACAGTACACCCTAATATGTATAATATAAATTTCCTTATTTTGTTTATCTGTTAATGAGAACTGGTATGAAGGAACACCATCTTCAGCTTAATCTTTTTATCCAAGCCAGTCTGTCACCCCATCTCTGCTCATTATTACTAACCCCAAGTCAGTACACAGCCTTGGGTTGGTGATCGATGACCAGCTCTCCTTTCATGAGTACACTGCAAATGTCTCTTATTTGTGCAGATTCACTTTGTATAACATCCACAAGAAGAGGCCATAATCAATGCAGTAGGTAGCACAACTTTTGGTCTTATCACTTCTGGGTTGCTACAACTCCTTACTGGCAGGAGTATATGCATGTGCTACCAAGCCACTGCTGATGATTTTAAATACAATGGAATGCATTCAGCCAACTGCGATGGGTGCATACTTCTCCTCTTTTTCAGTCTCTACACTGGCTCCCTGTAGCAGCACATATTATATTCGAAGTCTTAATAGTTGTTTACAACTTAGTCAATAAGTCGTCACTGATTTATATGGAGACACTAATGAGGTCCTCTGTTCCTTGTCCCCCACTCAGGTCTATTAGTAAATGGCATCTATTGATGCCATTTCTGCCTGGCATCAAATCTTAATCCAAAATTGTATCATGTCTACCTGGTAGAATGAGCTGTCCACCTCCATCTGCACAGCTGACTGCCTCACAATGTTTAAGAAGTGTTTGACGGCTCTCTTGTTCTGTGAATATAACTGATAATGGTTTTGATGGCAGGTTTCTCTAAATAAGGAAGTATTAATTAGTTTACAGCTTTTCACCCATATGTCGGTGAAAAACAGAGAAAATCCTTCAGATGTCAATGTATACACCTATACTAACAGAAACCAGCCCTAAGATGACAACCTGTGTGTGCATATACTGTAAATAAGTCTAGCAAACCATCAAGTTTGTTAAATAATATATAGTGCAAGAAGAGCCTTTAGTTTGAGTCTGGGTGGTGGACTTCACATCCCTAGAAATAGAAAAGCTTTAGAAGCTTCACAGTACCACTTCTGGGTGACAAACTTTACAGTCAGTCATGTCAGTCAGTCTTTATAACACACAGTAAATAAATAACAGAGTTTCATTTATGGAGGATGGACTGTTTCAGTGCACGGTTTTTGAGTGACCAAATCTATCTCTATGAATAGACTAGCAAATCTGGAAAAAGTGCAACACAAACACATAGTTTTAGCTCTGGCTGATGGATTTTAAAACCCTTTGTATTAGACATGCAGGTGCCAATATGTGCGTGGAGTCACTGCAGAGAGTCCTCACACTCAGTGAGTGGGTTGACATGAATGCTAGGCCTTAGAGTCAGAAAGTTTTATCAAGTTGAACTATAAGGGAACTCCAACTAAGCAAGTGTCTAACTGTTAGATTATCACTGCACTTTGCTACAAAGTCCACATGAATAAGACCATCAGATCACCTTCTGTGGTTGACAACTGTGTAGCACTATAAATAAGGTTAATGGATTGCCACCTATGTGAGAACAACTGAGTATCTCTAGTAGTAGCAATAGTAGTGGTTATATTGTTACATATTTAGAGCACTGTGAAATTCTTACTGTCATGTTCAACCATCATACAACACGTAACTGCTAAAAACTCATTACTTTAACATGGCCTTCTCATAACTTCATTTTAATTTAATCCTGATACTCTGTATTTTCAATTAATTATCATAACTATTCATGGTGGCTCTAAAATCCATACTAACTCCTACTATCTCTTTTGTATCTTTCCCGGTTTTCTGTGGTGGCGACCTGTGCCACCACCACTTAATCAAAGTACCATGATGTTCCTACATTGATGGATTAAAAGCCAGAAGTCTACATGACCACCATCATCAAGTCCTTCCATGAGAACCCTAAATACAAAGAGGACTGTTTCATTTATGTTAGGTAGAATGCCCAGAGGGGTCTGGGCGGTCTCATGGTCAGGAACTCCTGCAGATTTTATTTTTTCTCTCCAGCCGTCTGGAATTTTTTTTTTTTTTTCTGTCCTCCCTGGCCATCGGACCTTACTCTTATTCTATGTTAATTAATGTTGTCTTATTTTAATTCTTACTTTGTCTTTTTTATTTCTCTTTTCTTCATCACGTAAAGCACTTTGAGCTACATTATTTGTATGAAAATGTGCTATATAAATAAATGTTGCTGTTGTTGTTGATGTTGTTGTTGTAATTAATCTTCGGCCCATGATGCACAAGAAAGTATTAAAATACAGAACTTCATGTTGATTAACAGATAATATAAGGCATAGCATCAAGACTGAGGGATAGACCCTGTATCTCCTTAAACAAGGCCAAGAGAGCATTCCATCTGGAAAACAGACTGTGTTTCCCTTTAATTAAGACTAGCAGAGTCTCACCTCAAGTTGCCAGCCCGTCTGCCCCCCACTACTGGCTGATTATCCCATTACATGGACAGTAAGTACCTAAGTGGTGTTGCTCCTGGGATTATTGTTGTCCACTGCAGTGCTGGCATGGAGTGTGGATTTTGCAGTCTTTAGATCTTCTATGTAATCAGGTTTTACTCTCCCTCTCGTGTTTAAGTATCTATTCTTATAACATGGGCCCCAGAACTGAGCCGTGTTGCACTCTTTTTGCTTTCAACAACATGTCAGATTCCCTGTAGTCCATGCAGCAGCACAGAATAGCCCAACAGCTGGAAATAACTACAGTTAGCTGTGATTATGGAATAAAATGGAGCAGATGTTTTTAATTAGATAAGAAATGAAGGGAAATGTTCCAGTCTGCCCAGGTAGGCAACAGGCAAGCAAGAAGCAAATAAGCCTGAACAGGAGTGCCTCGGGTTATTTTCCTTCTCTTTTTGCCGAGGCGGCTCTTTAGTTTTTAACTACACCACAGTAATTGTGTCTCATATAAAAACTGGTAGAGCCCAGCAGGTAGCTGAAGTTGGCTCCTTAATTATAAACACAAAATAAAATAAATAAAAACAACCAAGATGGAATAATGAGTTTATTTTAATTGTGGTTTAAAGCTGTGTGGCCCTCTATCAGTTAATCATTCCTTACATATCTAGGCAATAAATATAATTATTGGCCGATTTTACATATTTCATTTGCATTCACTCATAAGGATATCAGTAATCATTGTTGTGAATCCATCATGCCAGGCAGTGCTGGTGACATCATGTGACTCCATTTTGTGACATCCAGGGTAGAGTTAAGGGTACAAATGTTGTTAAAGGGGACAAAGAGATAGGCTTTAACACATTCACATCTATCCACCATTCATTAAATCTTTATTGCACTTTATATAATGACTTTCACTGATAGTAAACATACAAAGAGTTAAAGTTAGTAACCTTACAATAAATAAAGTGACATAAGAAAATGTTAGTGGCTACCAAAACTTTTAGTTAGGTCTACAGTCACTTATTTGCTTTTTGCCTTGAGAAGTTATCTGTCTGTTTTCTGTACATGTTACAATGGTGAGTCACATGGCAGATGCCTCGTGAGAACTCATGTCAGAGGTGTAGTGACAGGACAGGCAAGACAGCGAGGCGGTCCATCCAATGGCATCTGTTTACATTGGAACTCATTGCAATGACAAATTTCCGGGAACCCTCACTTGAGGCAAAACAAGAACATGCTATAACAACAAGTCCCCAAGTGGGACCCCAATCTCTGTTGAAACTTTCTGTGATGAACTTACTTTTTCAGTGATGTTTAAAGTAATTAGTACTGTTTCCATATGTCATGAACAGGAAAAAAATAAGAGTAGAATAAAGGGACAGTGCTAAGTAGTAGAGAATCTGATATGTTGATTTAATTAAAACTTAACTAGAGGGAGGAACTGATCTGCAGAATCGGAAGGAACATCTGACACACTCTGAACAAAGAGCAGCAGAAGAGAATAGCTGAGAACTTCTTTGGAGTGAAAAATAATCAAATCCATCAGTAAAATCAAAATTACTATTGGATTAAAATGTGATATTCAACTAGAAGAAAAAACTAAAACCAAGGGCCCCAAGTCAATTGTCCAGTTAGTGATGAAAGCTTGAACGCAAGAGTCTCACAGTGAAGCTGGTAAATTCTGAATGCACAGATGCAACTGAAAACACCTAGAAAATAATTAACTCAGCCCAAAACGTAAGTTTGATTTGTTCTCTGCCTGTCAATGGTACATTTACAAGTTGTGTGTCATGACTTCTGCAGCTTAGGATTTAGGCCTGCAAACAGTGAGTTTAAAAGATACTCTAATACCTTTATAAGCCATTTTTGTTTGTTTTAATCTTTATTATGTTCACTTTATTTGTTTTTGTAAATATTACAATATGCAATTTACATTTAATGACAACATATGGTTCTTAACAATGCATCGGTTTCGTTGTTAAGCATGTTAACATATACTAAGGAGTTAGGGGCATGCCATCCTGTCTGATGTCATTTTTGCCACGCTGACTTTGGATACAAGGTGCCATTCCTGCATTTCTGTATTCCATTAGCAGCATGTAGCTATGTTTACGAAAAGATAGCTGAGCGTCAGCAGTGTTCATTGACGTACTTTTATATCATTTTCACAATTGATGTGTCAGTTATATACCAGAACTAACCTATCCAACCCTAAGCTATGGCTAACCTAACATTAGCAAAATAAATACATCAAATAAGTTATTAATATTATTATTGCAATACATAAGTAATTATCCTTTAATAATTAACAATCTTATTGCTGTAATACAATCGCTTACAAAGTAATTTCAATGCTATTCACTTGCTTTTACTGTATTGCAATCGCTATGGACGTTCCATTGTTAGTCAGGACATTGTTAACCGAGTCATGACTGTATTTTTATTACCACGTGCAACTTAATTTATTTTGCATTTTATTTACTTTTTTACATATTTAGATTTTTAAAATATGCTTTATTCTGCTGTTGTTGCTTTTCTGTTTTCCACACAAATGTTGATTTTATTGTATTATTTTATTTAGATCTTATTAATTCTAACTTTGTGTTAAATTATTGATAAAAAGTTGGGACTTGGGGGATGGAAAGTTTTTTCCCTCTATCCCCAGAATCACCTCTGACTCATGCTGAACCCTAAACATTACAATAATGTTTAGGCTGCTTTGTACCCCATCTTGAAAACAAGAGATCACAGAAGAGAAGAAAAAAATAAAAGTAAATAGAACTTAGTTAGGAAACATATTTTGTTTAGAGAATGAAAAACTATTAGTGCATTAAGAAAGAAAACAAAATGTTTTGTTTGGTAAGAAACCAAATGAGTGAAAACTATAAAACAATCTTGAGCGCAGAAAATCACGTCCTGTGACCTTAAGACCCCTTGTGGTACTAAAGGCTGAATTTAGGAAAACGCAGCCCAAAAATCTGTTTTTGAAAGTGGCATACATACCAACTGGGTTTTGAATAAAATCTAATCATCTGCATGACAATATCAGCAGAAATGAGTCAGCAGCTGCAAGACTGAAACATTCCCATTTGCACAGTTGTCTATACCAAGCAGTCCTATGAAATTCATTGCTGGTTGCAGGAACAGAGATAAATCCCCAGACCTGATTCATTTGCCTATTGGTGATAGATAATAAGAACGATAATATAAAAAAAATGCTTACTTGAATTGCAAGACTTCAGCAGTTGATAATTCTCTTTCTGATGCCTAGAAGAAATTCACTGGTCTTTTTTGTAATTCCTCATCCAGAGTTTTGGAACATTCCAAAAACATTTAAAATGGCAGTGTAATTAAGTCTTATTTAACTTTTCTTGGTTGTGTGAAATACCTCAAAAAACAAAGCAATTTGTGTCCGCTGTAAAGTATGTTTTATCTACTGGAAGCTTTCTATCAAAGTAATCCCATCCTCATCGCCAACATATTATCTTGGTGACAGAATAAACAGAGGGGAAGGAAAATAGTTTATATGCTGATTATAAGTAATTTTTACACACAACGAAGAAAACATGCTATTAGTAACCTCAAAATTTTCAAAATACGAGTGAAGACACCCCCTTTATTCTCTGGTGCTACATTATATAAAAAGAAATTTTGCATGATTGACTCTGACAAGGCCTGGAAAAACAGAACTAATGAAGTAATATAGGAATTAAATTCTCCCTTTAAAATATCCGTTAATTCGTTTTAAAATCTGTACTACAGATTTAAACAGGTTTAAACCAATATGTGGTTGTTGTAGCAAAGCATTAGCTACAAGGAAGATTCCAGGTATGGACATGGTGGCAGTCCATTATAGGATACACTTAAAACCAGGGACTAAACCAAACCTTAAGCTGTGCATTTGAACTTATGTGGATAGGCACTAATCAGTATGAATTTTTAATATAAAAAATGAATCTTGGTCTTGATTCTGGAAACTATTATATTAAAGCATTGATGTCAAAATTATGCAATAAAATAAACAGAGAAAATGCTGACAAACTAATCAATCGTGCATTAGATTGAAAAGACGCTCAGTGCTACACTGCAGCAGATGAACTAACATCAACAGGCTGGACCTCTTGCTAACCGCTCAAATCCGAGTTAACCAAAGAATAGCATTCAGTTGAGACAATGAAAACAATAATGTAACCAGTCAAAAGTACATTAGAGGTGCTCCCCGTAACTCCTGGGTAATTGGAGTATTTGCCAATGCTTCAAGAACATCAAAAATGGGTTACACCTTGAAAAAATTTTGAACCAGGAGACATTCTAATTGTAGATGATGATACACCCCGCAATTCCTGGGTAATGGGTCGTGTCCTCAAGACAATGCCTGATGCCAAAGGTATAGTCAGAATAGTTTGTGTGCAGACCAAAACTAGCACACTGGAACGACCCATGAATAAACTGTGCCTGCTACAAGAAACAGCTAATATTTGAAATAAGAAATTGTTAAATGTTTGTAGTTATTTGCTAGTTATTTGCAAACAATATTTAGAGTATAACAATAGTTTATGGCTCTTACTCAAATAAAATATAGTAATTGTCTCTGCTCCTGCATTAACAGTTAGGGGCTGGAAGTGTAACAGCCAATCTTAGAAAGTTAATATTTAATGTTAAATTCGTATAGTCTTTGCTTCCTTTCTGTAGAATGTCAGATTCTCATAGTTACTAGGATATGGTATAGTCTTTCACCCCCTGTAGGTTAACATGAGATAGAACTTTCTTAACTATATCCGAAGAACAGATTGTTAATGAAGCCAATTAGGAAATAGTCTTACTTCTAGCATGGACTATTAGATATGTTTGCAAATAGGAGATGGCATATAGTTTTCAGACCATGCTTAAGTGATTAACTTACTTAACGTGCCTCAAGAACGACTGTATGACCAAACTTAGGGAAATGAAATGAGATTCATAAGCCTTAAACCGATCCTTTCTCAATCAAGAACTATTCTTTTCTGTGGTATATCAATTTTTCTCTATTTTTAGGTGAACTGTTTTGCTTTGAGATTTACTGTAACAAAGATATTTTGTCTGTTGAATGATTTGATCATGTTTCAGACTGGTGCTTGAATCATCCTGTGAAGCAAACTAAAAGCTGCAGAACGTTCGTAATTTTGGATAAAGGCAGCACAGTGGATGTTGTAGGCATAATACTAACCAAATATTATATTAATCAAATGCTAAAGATTTGACTAGTCACAAAATCAACACCAGAATGGAGCATCACCAAGGCAGACAACTCATGTACAGTATGTACGAGGGTGAATCAAAATCTGAAAGCAACTTGAAAATTATGTGGTAACTGCAATGGATAGAAGCTGACACAATACAACATGTTCACTTCAAACATGCTCTGTCGTTAGTCTAGGTGACGCCAAGGCCAAATGAAGATGGGATGCCCCACTGTAGGACTGCACCATTGTTGAACAATGGGCTACAGTAAGATTTCTTTGGGCAGAGGGAGTGAAACAAACTGAAATTCATCGAAGAATGTTTGGCTTGCAGATCAGTAAGTTATTTGGTCATCCACTTTGCACAAACTTTATGGTACCCTAAGTCAAGTGCAGATCAATAGCTGAAATCCAAACGTGCAGCAACACTGCACAACAAAATCCATCAGTGTTTTTTGATGAAGGCATTCTCCATGTTGATGTGGGCTTGTGTGCATGATATTAATGGTTCACCAGATTGGGTTTCTTCGGTTACACTTATTGTTCCCACTTTAAACCTTTCTACTCATTCATGAACTTTTTGTTGAGTTGTGCTATTTTTACTTCCGTACTGAGCCACCCATCATCTGGTGAATTCCAGCAGGTTTCACTCCCTCTGCCCAAAGAAATCTCACTGTGGTGCAATTCTGCAGCAGAGCGTCCATGTTTATTTGACCTTGGCTTCATCTAGACTAGCATCAGAACACTGCGCTGTGCGTGTTTGATCTACCCATAAACCATTGGAAACTGGTTGTATTGTGCAAGCTGCTATCCATTATGGTTAGTTCAAATTTTCAAATTGCCTTTTGTTTTGGTTTGCCCTCTTATTTACAGAAGCAATATTAATACTACAGTGGGTGCAGAACATACAGCAAAGCTGAGAGAGACAGCCATGGAGATTACAACTTGTGCTGTATGGAGCTCCTCCAGTAAAGCTTAAGTTGAATATTCTTATTAAAACATACTTTTGTATCTTGTGTTAGCTGCATACTGTCACCATCAGTGTGTCATTCTTCAGCTACAGTTTCAGTCTGAGAGGCATAGTTCTTTCCAGTCTCAGGGTTCAGTTTCAACCATTTTCTAATTTCCTGTTATGGTACGGCCGGAGTTGTTGCACTTACTATAGTGTATTCTTTTTATTGTTATCATTTGATTTTATTTTTGTTCTTTCTGTGTTTTGTTTATTTGATATTGTGTTATTTATTCATTATTCTGTAAGTTTGTATTGTTATACCACATTGTATTTAGTGGCATGCCCTATCTCCTTCATGTAGAGCAAAAGGAACCAAGCTCATCTGCTTATGCAGCTGTGCCAGGAGGATAAACTTCCAAGCTGCTGTGTTAGTGATTTTTATTCCTGATTTTTGTTTGGATATCCAGGTTTTTGTTTTTTTATGGGGTTAGGCCTTTCTGATAAATTCAGATCAGAATTTAGGTCAGGTCTTTGGTTCTTTTTGAGGTCTTCCCCTTTTTTGAGCTTGTAGTGGCAGGAATCACAACATCTTTATACAGTACTCATTTTTTGGCATGCATTACTCTCTCATTCTCATTCTTGCATTCTGTATCCTGTACTAAGCACATTCCATGATGAGCTTGACATTGCTGGTTTACTTTTTCCTATTGCAGAGTTCTTTGTCACAATCAATGATCAATAAGCAAAACTGACACTTGGTTATAAATTCAAAAGATGCATGTGGCACATCCTGGGGATTATCAATACATGGGCTTGTGAGGATTGACCTTTAGTTACAATAAACTTTTCTGCTCACCTGTAAGATGCTCAGCAGATGGCACCGCTTTATCGATCAGTTTACTTCTCATAGGTGCTGCAACCTGAGATTTTTGGACTTTCCAGAATGTATAGTTTTCATTAAGACCAAGATCAAGGTCCTAGCTCCAATAGTTTGGGAACAAAGCTCTTGTTACACCATATGTTCTAGATGTTTAGTGGATGGCGCAGCTGTCATTCTTCTGCTTCCTATCACGTAATCAGCTTCTTCAATTTGCATCTCACTTGGCGGATGTTCCTGTTCTTTTTTTTTTTCCCATGTCACCTTCTTGTTCAGTTAGCAGTAAGAAACACATGATCCCATTTCACCTTTGTGAAAGTTGTTGACTCAAAGGCATGTATCAGGTTGTAAGTTTTTAAATTAAGACCAAAAGATCAAGGTTCTAGCCCCAGTATTTCACAAGTAATCTCATGGCAGACAGGCAGAGCTTAGTATTTTATGTATGGACAAGCTATTCTACCTGTCCAAGATATGATAACATCTAAGTAAACAACTTAAACCTCAGCTATAATGCTTGCACTGCACCCTCAATTGGAATGTATTTTATAATGCATATAAGTAATAAAATGCATTGCATTTTTCATTCCAACAGATACATCACAAAAATTTGTAATAATAAAATGCATTACTGCAAATGTTTGTGATGTGCATTTTATTATTTAAAATATTTGTGTTACTCTATCTGTTGAAATGACAGATACATAGCAACCAGGTTAACACAAATAACACACAGACACTTCCCCCTTCATTAAGATGGATTAAAATGACTGATGAAAGTGACAGCATAGGTGGAGTCATTACACACATACAATGATTCCCCTGAAGATACATGTTACCATTATGGTTTCCTGGTGGAATCACAGGCTTGACAAAATTTTTAGGTTGCCAGTCCGGCAATTGCAATAGCTTATGGCAGTGAAAAAGAATTCCGAGGTGTATAGAAACATCTTATCTGCCCAAGTTCCAGTTCATCCAGACTCCAAACTCATTGTATGACACTTTATCCTACAACAAGATAATAATCCCAAACATACTGCTAAAACAACACAGGAGTTTTTCAAAGCTACAAAATGGGAAATTCTTGAATGGCCAAGCTAATCACCCGATTTAAATCCAATTGAGCATACCTTCCATATGCTGAAGAGAAAACTCAAGGGGACGAGTCCCTGAGGTAAGCAGAAACTGAAGATGGCTGCATTAGAGGTTTGGCAGAGCATCACCAGAGATCATCCTTGGCATGCAGACTTCAAGTAATCATCGCATGGAAGGGATACGCAACAAAATTCTAAATATGGTGGCTTTAATAGACTTGCCCTTTCCATGTCCCAAACATTATGGTGCCCTAAAATGAAGGGCTCCATGTATAAAAAGTGTTTTAATTTCTACATGGTGTGAGTGAATATATGCAAATACCCTTAAATTAAAGTCTACAATGTGCACTTAAAAATTACAAATTAAACCATTCGAGTGTGATTAAACTGTGGAGCAGAGGAGAAAATCAAGGCAAAATGCGTCTTTGTCCCAAACATTATGCTAGGCACAATGTATGAATAGGATGGGTGTGCTTATTGGGCTGAAGGGCCTGTTCTTGTACAACTGTTCTACTGCCCTCATTCCTCTCCCCCTGTGTTTCTGTGAACCTGCAGGGAATAGGAAAATGAAATTTTTTTAAAATGGTGACACAAAAATGGTAAAAACGGTAGAGAGAACCTCAAAAAAGACCCACAAACTACAAAGTAGACTAGGATCTTTACTGGCCTGATTAAAAGACAGGCAGCCTGAACCCAAACTCAACAGTCCAAAATGGGGGACAGGTTTTTAAAGTTGAACAATATACTTTAAAAATCCCAAATACACAAAAATGCTTTAAGGAAGAACATGACTTCTGGCTTGGTAAGACAAAACATAGAACCAAGAATATTTATATTCTTATAATACTGTATTATAACAGGATTAATTCAATGCATTAACATATATATTAATATATACGCTGGGTGCGTCGGACTCCTGCAATTTGGTGCAGCCCTGTTGGGTCCCGTGGGTGCCACCAGGGGGTGCTGCAGCTGCTACTGAGCCCTTAATTGCAGCACTTCCGCCACACCTGGAAGGGCTGCTAGAACTAGCTCAACAAACACCCGGAGCACTTTCAGGAGCCAAAGCTGGATGGGAGAAGACAAAGTTTACCAGGAGGAGTGGAGGCAAAGAGAGAAGGAAGAATGTTTGGTGCTGGACTGTACTTGGGCTGTGATTGGTCTGTACATGTGGGAAACAGGGGATGGTGTTTTCCATGGGAAAAGAAAAAAAAAATGTGTGTGCTGAATTTCTGTCCTACGTCTGTCTGTGTCGTGTCGGGGTGGCTGGTGTGCCCCTTGATCGTCCATAATATATATATTTCCCCAAAATTGTTGTGCCCCATTTTATTTTTATTATTGGCTGTCAGAAAATGGGGCAAGCCTGATTGTGCTGAAAGATTGATACCCAGTCTCTAATTTAGATGTGCACAGCGATTTTTAGTCATCCAAATTAACATGGTCTGGTTAGAAGATCAGCAGCAGCAGTCGGCATATGTGACATATCCTACAACTAGAGGTCACATAGTGTGACAATGGCTTAACCAGGAGAGTTATTTAGATGGTCTTTAAAACATGTCTGGATTGATTAATTCAGAATGTGAAACCTTTGGGTGCATGCTGATGACTTTTTGGATTGAGACCTCAGATTTAGATTTAGATTTATCAAGTATGGATGTGGACTCTAGCTCCTCCCTTTTTAGTATGCTGCTTGGCAACAGTAACTACACTGCAGTCACATGATGAGAGGAGCAAAGGAAAAATAAATGGGGATCCTAATAAGACTTTTTTCACTACTATTGCACTTTATATGCCTTTGCAAAATCTGCTAATCGAGATCCTTTAGTGTTTTTGTGCTTTTGAACTTTTGTCCATGATTTTGGATTCTGTTTCATCTACTGCATTGACATTTGAGTTTCTGATCTTTTTGTAACCATGTCATCCAGTCTGATCTTCCAGAGTTTCTAAGGTCAACAGCACTCTGCGTTCCCTTCTCTTTTCAGAGACAAGAAAACCAAGGGATTAGCTATTAGGGTGACATCCTCTGAAAGTGCAGTCAGATTGTGAGCTAACTACATCACCCTTGTCATGGAATAGACAAGACAAACTCCCAGCATGCTTTTTCTAAGAGTTACAATATATATTGTGGTTTATAAAAGGCAAGGCTGTTCTCATTGACTGAGAAGAAAGAAATGTTGGAGGAAAAACAGGAGCGAGGATAAGCAGCAGAAATAACATTTTGTTCTTGTCATGATGGTGCTGTATCACCTGGAAAACAGACATGGACTGTACAATGGGCAGCACTTACTTAATTTTTGCTGGTCAACGACTGATTCGCCATAACACCAGAAAAGGAATGGGTGTGAAAACTGGGTAAATCAACTATATGGTTGAGCTATAGCAAGGCTTTATTACCTTGCCTACGTGTCATAACCAGCTGCAGCAAGGTCAGGTTCAAATTTACACGTACAGTAAAGCACTATACACACACCATACAGTGTTTGTGTGAAACAATAGCTGTTTTGAGGCTTAAGAAATTAAATAAATTGGCATTCACTCTTTTACGATGCCATATCCTACTGCTAGCTTTTTGAAGTCCAATTTAAAGTTTTTCTACTTTCCAGCCCCTTAATGAGGTTCTGGTTTTATGAAATTTCCATACCCTGCTTTTAACCCCAGTAAAACTAATGAGAAAAGGACACCTGGGCCTGGTGCCAGGCCATGCACTATTTTTACTGCTCCTCTTAGTATTCCATAGTAATTGATTAATTCTACTAGCAGTTGTATACCAGCAGCCGTACATTTCTTTCTTTCTTTCTTTCTTTCTTTCTTTCACCTCTGAGTTACTTATTCATTTTCTTGAGCCTCCATTTTCTTCCCCTATTCTAATAAAAGTTAATTCACTTGGTTTCTGTGTTCCAGCCTGTGTGTACTGCTTGTGTTAAATATCTGTATTAGAGCCTCAGTCACATATTTCTCTATAAATAGCATGTGTGGGTTCAGGATAATTTCAGGTCATGTTGTCTTCATTTCCCTCTATTGCTGACATAGGATGAGTCCAGATACTGAACCTCTACCCATGAGAAGCCAAGCCACAGAATTCCACTTGTCTGCATAGATTCAGCAGAACCTCATATCCTCTCCTGTTTGTCTGACAAATCCAAGAAACAGCCATTGAAAGATTTCTATTTCTCTGTGCAGATCCAGAGATGTTTTTGTGGATCTTGTAGAAACACAATTGCATAACTGTCCATTAATCACAAAATGCAGCATCTGTGCAGATCAAAAACCCATACCTGCACTCATTGTAGCCACCTTTTAAAATTAATCCCAAAGTAAATCCAGATAAAGATCTCTATTTTTCTTTGTATAGATTCAGGATAAGTTCAGTCACTCACCTCTGCATTTTTGTAAATACTCAGGATAGGTTTATTCACCGTTCTGTTTAATAAATTGAGAAACTCAATCAAACATTTGGAAATCAGACCATGAATCCAGAAAAAGCACACGTGTGAATTTTGATGCAGCTCTTCAGATCTTTGAGCAACTCAGAACAGAAAACTCTATGTTAATCTCTTGAACTCTAGATCTCGAAGACATTCACTCTCAAATTTTGTATTAATCCATAAGGCTCTTGCTCATAGATCATTAATCTCTGTATTGATTTTAAATTGGCTCAAACACATATCTCTAGATTATTGTGTCAATCTTAAAAGCATTAACTTAAATATGTTAGCATCTTTTCATAGATCTTCAAGATTTCTGTTCATATATATTTACCCTAAAATGTTAATATTGAAGAGTTTGTGTCACACATCTATATATCGCAGAACAGTTCCCTAAGACTCTCTTTCATTTGGCTTTAATCTCTGTTTCTATGTTGGAGTCACTTGGACAGACATCTTTATATCCATGTGGCATGACAGGTACATCCCTGAGCCTACCCATGATACCATCATTCAAACATGTCTACAGTTCTGTTTAGAGTGGAAGACTACTAACATTTCTTCATAAATATACTGTACATATACAGTATCTTCATATATATATTGTGGTGTATGGCCGGCCATTTATCCCGGTCAATACCCCCAAGCCGCCAGGTGGAGCCCTCCCTGCAGTATGGAGGTTCCCCGAAGACCAGCAGGGCATCATGGACATTGCAGTTTTTATACGCAGCCCTGCTGGATACTGTGGGGGCCACTAGGAGACGCTGCAGGGAGGAACAACGGATATCTTCCATACACCCCGGAAGCACACATGGACAAGGGGAATGACGTGCTTCCGGGGTGAAGAAAAGAAATTTTTACCTGACCCGGAAGTGATATAAGATCACATGGACTGGTGATTGGGAACACTTTCGGGTCAGGCAATATAAAAGGATTGTGGGAGCTGAGTGGTAGGAGGGCAACGCGTCTGGGAGTGGAGGATTGATTTATTGTTATTGTATTTGTGATTTGTATGAGTATAGTGGAGGAGAGGGTGCTTTGTGCACTGTGGCGATTAAATAAAGTCAATAATTGGACTTTAACCTGGTGTTTGGAGTTGTGGACAAGGGTTTAAGGGAGCGATAGTGCCCCCTATCTGTCACAATATATATACTCAGCAAAAAAAGAAACGTCCCTTTTTCAGGACTGTGTATTTCAACAATAATGTTTTAAAAATCCAAATAACTTTACAGATCTTCATTGTAAAGGGTTTAAACAATGTTTTCCATGCATGTTCAATTAACCATAATCAATTAATTCACATGCACCTGTGGAATGGTCGTTAAGACCTTAACAGCTTACAGAAAGTAGGCATTTAAGGTCACAGTTCTAAAAACGCAGGACACTAAAGAGACTTGTCTACCGACTGTGAAAAACACCCAAAGAAAGATGCCCAGGGTCCCTGCTCATCTGCGTGAACGTGCATTAGGCATGCTGCAGGGAGGCATGAGGACTGCTGATGTGGCTAGTGCAATAAATTGCCATGTCCGCACTGTGAGACGCCTAAGACAGCGCTACAGGGAGACAGGAAGGACAGCTGATCATCCTCGCAGTGGAAGAGCCCGGATCTCAATCCCATTGAGCACGTCTGGGACCTGTTGGATCGCAGGGTGATGGCTAGAGCCATTCCCCCCAGAAATGTCCAGGAACTTGCAGGTGTCTTGGTGGAAGAGTGGGGTCACATCTCACAGCAAGAACTGACAAATCTGGTCCAGTCCATGAGGAGGAGATGCACTGCAGTACTTCAAGCAGCTGGTGGCCACACCAGATACTGACTGGTACTTTTGATTTTGAGCCTCCCTTCATTCAGGGACACATTGTGAAACATTTTTAGTTTATGTCTTATGGTGTTGACTGTTTTAGTGTTCATACAAATATTTACACATTAAGTTTACTGAAAGTAAAAACAATTGAAAGTCAGAGGATGTTTCTTTTTTTGCTGAGTATATATGAAGAGAGAAAGAGAATGAAAGAGAGGCCTGTCCACATCTATCCGTAACTCTACCAAAAGTAGCTACTGTACATCTTGCTGAGATCCAGAACAAGTGAAGCCATGTATTCCCTGTAGAAAAGCTCAAATTGAAATCTTCCATTATTAATATGAATTTAAAGGAAAAAATTTTTCAGAAGAATCATGAATCAAAACCACATTTGTTAGCCAAGTTTGTATGTATACAAAGAATTTGATGCCATTTTTTTGATGAGTCTCCAGATATAATTACATGACAGACATACGCACAATTGGGAATTACACACTTGAAATAAATACAAGACAAAGAATGTAAGCATATGCATACAAAGTGCAAGGCTGTGCAAGACATACTGAAATAAATACTGAATTAATTAAGCATTAGCTATAAGTAAGAACAAGCACAGAGAAATGTCCATTTAGTAGAACAGGCAAGTCCATCTGTTCACTAGGGGCCTCATGTATAACACAGTGTGTAGAATTCACACTAAAACATGGCATACGGACAAATGTGGAAATGTGCGTACGCACAGAAAACTTGTCATGCATAAGCCAACTTCCTCCCACTTCCACTACATAAACCCCAGTCACGTGAAATGTAATGTGCCTGCCGCCCCACCCCGACTCCTCCCAGACCTTTGAATATGCAAATCAATATAAATAGCCCCATACAATCAGCATTTTGTGAAAAGACAATGGCAAAAGCACAGGAAAAAAACTTCACCAAATGCGAAATGGAGGCTAGAATAAACATATTATTTGTTGGCTTAAGCAGTGGTATAAGCAACAAAAGGAAAGTGATGGAGTGATACAGCGTGACAGAGACACTCAAAAGTTCAAGTTCAGAAAGTTGCAGCGTACCTGAAATAAAAAAGTGGCCAGATGTCAAAGTTGAGGTGAAAAGGTGAGTCGTAGCCCACCATCAGAGTGTCATATGGAGGCATAGTACGGCACAGTAATAATGTAAAAAATTTAGGGACAAAGTGAAGAAAAAAAGGTCAAAATGCAGACTTTAATCCCAAATTTCCACTTTAATCTTGTAGTTTACTTTTCTATTAAAGTAAAATATCTTAAACTTCATCTTAAAATCGATGTTACATTCACTAGAGTTTCTCAAATTCTATTGCAAATAAAATAGCATGTTAAAAACTTTGTGTTCTGTGTTCTATGTGTGTGAATCACCATGTGCTGCTTAAACAGTCTTTCTCTTTCATAGACAGGAGCGGGCAGGGAGTGATTGCAACACAGAATACATTACACTCATAATATTACAGCTCTGTTTAGAAGAGTAAGATGTATACTTGATATCATTTTAGTGATGAAATTCATTAAAGCATCTATTAACCATGTTGCCGTAGCGAAATGCTGGCGCCCCATCCAGAGACAGGTGCACACATAGGTCTGTTCACAATCTGATACTTGGGTGGTTACCTACCAGATAACGCTTGCTGTTGGTCAGCCAGTCAGTAGAAATCCGCCTTTGCCTCTCGGGTGCTGTCGTCTGAGGTTCGATCCCAGCAAAGGCAAGAAAAAGTAAACCTGATAAGCCTGTGTTGTGTACTTTGTGTATTATTTGGCAGGTACTATATAACATGTGTGTGATCTTCTTCTCACAACTGAGAGAGCATGGCAGACGTCTGCCAACTGGTACAAACATTACCTGGTAGGTAACCACCCTAATATCAGATTGTGATCAGGCTTATGCATATAGATAGAGGAGGCACTGACCCTAATGCTATATTCTCCTTTCTTCCCCACAGCTAATAAGAAAGAGACAAGTGATCTCGCTGTCTGCCTGAAAAACTCTGCCTCTTCCGGTTCTCAGAATATAAGAATTCCAGGAAGGTGTCGCCAGATCCTAACCTGACAGACAAGGAAGATAGGGCTCCTGTGATTCATGCAATCAGGCAGCCTTGAGCCACAATTTTTTTTTCTTTCTTTTTCTTTGAGCCTTTTTTGGCTGTCTTTTCAGTTAGTCGATTAAACGGGGCTACCAGGGTGGTACCCCAACCTTTTCTCTGTGTCTCTGTTTTGTCCATTCTTCTGGCTGCTTCTTACAATATATATATTTGGAAAAAAGGTTAAAGACACAAGGTTTCAACTGTATAGCATTCATCATATGTTTTAGCATGGAAATAACCTTTAACATTTTATTTTGCAGATGGACAGATGCGTGCATGCCATGTGCATGTGTATATATAGTATACTGTATATACTGTATATATATATATATATATATAAACATATACATACAGTCATATGAAAAAGTTTGGGAACCCCACTCAGACTGCATAATAATTTACTCTGCTTTCAACAAAAAAGATAACAGTGATATGCTTTTCATTTCCTAGGAACATCTGAGTACTGGGGTGTTTTCTGAACAAAGATTTTTAGTGAAGCAGTATTTAGTTGTATGAAATTAAATCAAATGTGAAAAACTGGCTGTGCAAAAATGTAGGTCCCCTTGTAATTTTGCTGATTTGAATGCATGTGACTGCTCAATACTGATTATTTACAATACCAAATTAGTTGGATTAGCTCGTTAAGCATTGAACTTCATAGACAGGTGTATCCAATCATGAGAAAAGGTATTTAAGGTGGTCAATTGCAAGTTGTGCTTCCCTTTGACTCTCCTCTGAAGAGTGACAGCATGTGATCCTCAAAGCAGCTCTCAAAAGATCTGAAAACAAAGATTGTTCAGTATCATGGCTTAGGGGAAGGCTACAAAAACTATCTCAGAGGTTTAAACTGTCAGTTTCAACTGTAAGGAATGTAATCAGGAAATGGAAGGCCACAGGCACAGTTGCTGTTAAACTCAGCTCTGGCAGGCCAAGAAAAGTACAGGAGTGGCATATGTGCGGGATTGTGAGAATGGTTACAGACAGCCCACAGATCACATCCAAAGACCTGCAACAACATCGCTTGTTGTACTGTAGGCTACAATTCAGTGCTTTGGACTGAAAATCAAAAGCAAAGAATTAAGAAGGGTTCCCCAAAGAATTAAGAAGGGTTCCCAAACTTTTTCATATGACTGTATATACAGTATATATGAAAATTAGGTCCCCACCTTCTTACTTCTGTCTGTAAATATTAATTTCTTTGGTCAGCTGAAATGTCATCAACTGAAAGAAGTGATTACAATTTTGTCATCCTTGATCTATATGTTTTACCCATTTTATTATTCCAACCACATAGTCACAGGTTCATCCCAGTGTCGTTCCCATGTACATGGATCAACCTACACTGACTGTTTTCTTCCAATCTAGTTTTCTGAAACAATCTGTCATTTTCTCTTAGACTTTAAGTTTGAGTTTTCTCATAATGAAGTAGTGTATAAAAATGTCTTAATATAAAATACCATATGCACACTGTTGCTACGGTGAATTAGAGGAAGCCGTTTGAAAATTGGGAGCTTGCCAAATGGGAACATTAAAAACAATGTAGAGTGACAGCTAATAGACCGCACTTTACTGCTCAGATTAACCATGTGCTGTTTCCTAATCTTAAATGAACTTTTTATGGTTTAATAGTAAAATGTGTTGCATGGTAATTTAAATAGACTAGTTTATAAGTTATTATAAAAATGTAATAAATGAACACTTAAAAGGCATATTTTGTGCCTTTATGTAACATACTCTACACTATGATTAATATGTCTGTGGCACTAAAATTTTAATCACCTTTATATTGTATCTTAATAATTTATTATATCATAAATTATATATTTTGTAGTTACATAATAATAAAATTCTTAATATTCTTAAGGTACTTTGTTTTTATTTTGAATTTGTCACAATTAAGACCAAGTAGTCAAGTACATTTTTAATAATGCAGAGTGTTTATCGCCAGATAGAATAGCAACATGTTCAATGGACTCACAAAATTAACAGTTAAATTTACATTACATTCCTCCATAATTCTAGAAAATGTATATATTTTTTTGCTTGCTGAGTAGCTTAAACAGGATAGACCAGATCACAGAATGTGTTCAACAGTGTTGTAGGACACCCAGTGGGGAGGATCACTAGTTGCCTGAAGTCATTTTGACTTATTCCAAAGGACGCAGACCATCTGAAATATAGTTTCTCTGTGTACTATTAGTTTTATTTTCCTTAACTAAGTTGGCATTTGGAGAAGTCTTCGGTTACCCAATTCTTCTGGGGGCTCATGAATAACGCTGTGCGTAGAATTTGCACTATAACATGACATAAGCACAAAAGCGGAAATGTACTTACGGCAAAAAAATCCAGATGCATAAATCTGTGCGTTCTCCAACTTCCTCATTTTTCCGCTACATTTATCCCGGTCAGCGTGAAAAGTAATGCACATGCATGCGCCTGCTGTTCAGCCCCATCTCCTTCCAGAATTACGCCTCTTTGAATATACAAATCAATATAAATAGCCCTTAAGATCAGCCTTCTGTGAAAAGACAATGGCAAAAGTATGAGGGAAAACAGAAGAATTTCAGTGAATACCAAGTGGAGGCAAGGAAAATCATACTATTTGTTGGTTTAAACAGTGGTATAAACAACAAAAGGAAGCTGATCGAGTGACATAGCATGTCGGAGAAACTCGAAAGCTCAAGTTCACAAAGTTGCACAGTGCCCGAAATAAAAAAGAAGTTGTTACTTGTCAAAGTCATTCTGAAAAGGCGAGTCGTATCCCACCGTCTGAGTGTCATATGAAAGCTTATTAGGGTACAGAGAAAAAAAAAGGCACACAGTGGGGAAAAAGCACAAAATGTCAACTTTAATCTTGAAATTTGCACTTTAATCACATAGTTTATTTTGTCATTAAAATAGAACATCATAAAGTTCATCTTAAAATCATTTAATTTACTAGTTTTTTCAAATCCCATCGTAACTAAAGTAGCACATTAAATGCTTTGTTTTGTATTTGATTTCTATGTGTGTGAATCACTACGTGCTTCCGGGCTTTCTCTTCCTCCGACAGGACACAGAATCCATTACATTCGTAATATTACAGCTCTCTGAAAAATTAAAATACTGAGAAGTATACTGATATCATTTTCATGATGACAGGAGTTAAAGCATGTTATTAAACATGGGAACACAATGGCGCAGTGACTGTTCATGTCTTACACAAAATGCTGCTGTACCATGCGCGACCTTCGATGAAAAACTTTATTACAGAAGTACTGTCTCTTTCAAATGTACTAACCCCCAATTCCTGTCCTTGCTTTTCTATCTCGTAATACCCAATCGCCACACAATCAGCTTTGTAATAGACGTTAAGCCATCTGCAAGCTTAGAACGCCGATTAATTCAACACTTTTAAGGAACATTGAAATATCTTCATAATGTTTAATTGTTCCATCCATCTATCCTTCCAGTGTCGCGCCAGCCACAGCAAGAATACAACGCAAGAACAATCCGTGAACGAAATTCCAGCTCCTGGCTAGCGCTGCGGCACCGTGTAGTTAAAGTTAAAGTTTTATCTGTATAATATAATAAACATATTTTGCTGAATTTCATCTTAAAAATGATATCGTCATCATATGTAAATACGTGCTTTATAAAGTGGCTCAGGTTGTGCAATATTATAACTGTATCGCAAGTTTACAGTGAAGTGATTGTACTTATAAGTACTGACAGTTCTACAAGGAGCACTTGATGGACTGATGGAGTGCGTTTAGAGTTCTTGTGATGAAACTGTTTCTGAACCACGAGGTCAGTACAGGAAAGACTCTGAAGTGTTTGTCGGATGAGAGCAGTTGAAATAGCAAATGGCTGAGGCAGTGTGTGCTTGATGCTGTATACCGATAATTCTCTTTCCGATCAGCTGCTGTACAGCTGTGATTCACACTCAGATACAGTGATATAAATACTCCGAGTGGTTCAGTGAGAGTAATATGGAAAAAGATGATCCGATGTGGCAACCCTAACGAGCAGCTGAAAGAAGAAGAGGAAGGTGCAGTGAGAGTAACAAAGCTAAAGCAGTTATGGTATTTGGAATAGTTTGACCAATCTGTGGACCATTATATTGTTACAGGTTAATTACAATCAGATGCATTAAACTAATAAGCAATATGCTTTAATTTCAGTGCATTTATAAAGCCACGTCAGGGGTGGATCTGAAAAAAAAGATAAACCACACAGGAACAGTAGCACTGCTTTGACACTGGGTGCCACCAGGCTGCAAAACCAAGCAGAGAACTTGCGTATGATAGGATATTAGCTACAGTGGAAATGTGCATGGCTTTATGCCAAGTTTAGATTTTATACATCGCGATTTGAACGTGGAAACGTCTTTTCGCAACATTTCTGTGCGTACACACCATTTATACATGAGGCCCCAGGTCACTTGGCTTCTATTACATTTTAGCAGGAGTTTAAAGGGATACTCCACCCAAAATTTGAAAACAGGAATCTTGACTAATGAATAAGGGGGAGAGGCGTGGCCTCGATTCAAAAGCACATGTAAAGGGGCTTCTTGTTTGTGGACTAGTTTAACTTTTCCAGAGTTATTTATTTAACAATATTTGAGCAAAAAATACATGTGTTTTGCATGTTCTGAATATATGATGGGATAACATGGCAGGTGAATTATTCAATGCAAATAATATTAAGATTTTTTTTCATGGATATCTTATGTTATTTGCTATTGTCCATTAGGTCCCATTCTATCAGAAATTTTATTATGTCCTCTCTCTATTAAAAATGAGATTTTGTTGTTTTCTCAGCCACCACTACAAACACATGGGTTAAAATAACCAACAAGAAATTACTTTTCAGGATCTCTCAGTTAATCTTCATTTAAATAGATGTGTGTACCTAGGTAAAGTATGTAAATATTATATTAGTAATGTGAAAGTTTCTGAGCCTTTCTTTAGTGCAGAATGCTACATAAAAATAAACTGAACCATATTAGATATGCTATATTAGTTCTAGTACCACTAAGGCTTTTTGTCACCTAACGTAGCTGACTATAACCCTGCGCCTAACTAATCTACATAGGTGATCCTGCCACCAAAGCCCACCTTTATATCTCATTCCAAAACAGGGTCTCTTAGATTTGTGTGCAAACTTGGCCTACTTGGGGAGGATGCAGGGCTGGCCTGGCAGAACCTCAGTATATTGCTTAGATGGAGCTGCAGCTCGATATACTGCCACCTTAAACCTAAACAGGAAACTAGATTGGAAGTAAAGTGAATATTCACTGGTGCTTTTAGCTTACACATAATACAAATTTGTTGTTTTGTATGGTCTAAGTATGGATTTTGACTGGCACCCCTGATCAGGCAACAATCTTGTTTATGGGTATGAAATAAAAAACATAAAATGCATCATGTTTATTGAAAATCTGTCTGCATTTTAGATTTAAAGATATACTTTATCAGCTTTTTTGAAATCTCTTTAAACCCCGTAATTCACACAGAGGAGAGCCACATATTTTACATGAACTCTCCCTGATAGTCACTAGATGGCAACCTGCAGCAGAATAAGCTGGCCTTTAGAGAAGAATTTGCCCATATGTGATTTGTATTTGCTGGGCCATGACATGTCTCTTATTTTCAAGGAAAAGAAAATAGCACAGAATAATGAGGTTTTCTGACAGCAAATGAAATTTACATTCTTTTAGCAATTGATATTAGATTTTGGGACCTGCACAAAACCCATGGGTTAATCAAATCATCTGCGTATTTCATGAATAAAAGGGATGTCAGAGAGCAAACAGCATTTTCTGTTTGAACAACATTCCATTCTGATGTTGAAAATGCAAGCTATGCTTTTAAACTGTACTGAGCATCACCAAAATAACACACAATGAAGGCAAACAAAAATGTAATGAATGTAATTCAGTTTCTGTGATCCTTGGTATTAAAGGGAGCTCCACTTCACACAGTAAAATATTAAAAGCTGGCTTAGGATTTAACAGGACTCCATACTATTTCGATTAACCCAGGTGGCTGGTTTTGGGACACTTGGTACCATTTAATTGTGGTCAAGTGACAAATCTTTAAGATGTGCCACATCAGAAGATAGTCTCCTTTGTTCTTCATGTTGGGGAACAGTGTCAGGGCATTTAGAAGAGCGAATTAGGTTAAAAAAGTGTAAGTGTGTGGTTGCACATGAAAGCCCCAAGAGTGTGCTACTGGCTCTGGTCAGGTAAGTATGACAGAGATGGATGTAGGTATAACACAGTCAGTAATCACATTTGCCTCTTTCTGCTTAGATTGGAAGAAAAAAATACCAAAGAACTGCAATGCCACTAACATCAGGCCTCCAGATGTCCCTTCGCTTCCAGTCCTTCCATTATCTAAGACAAAGGACAAACAAAAGTTGGCAATCATTTTTGACCCTGCTCCCTCAGAGACATCATTACTTTGATCATGCTAACTACTACAGAGTACCTTAGGGCCTATGGTTGTTCCTTTTGTGATTTATTTTTGTGTATCAGTTTATATTAAATGGGGCCATGAGACTAGTACCCCATCATTTTGATGTTGTTGCCATTTTCATTTTACACTGTATTGTTAAGGGCAAAAATAAATACCCTCAATTATTCAAGGTGTGGATTAAACAACAGGAAATACACATTCCTGAAGGATTTTGGTCCATGCTGACTTGATTTCTTAACACATTTTCCTGCAAATTACTTGACTACACATTCATGCTATGAATCTCTAATTCTAACTCATCCCAAAGATGTTCACTGGATTGAGACTTAGGGACTGTCCAGGCCGTTTGTGTAAACCCAAGTCACCAATATGTAGATCCACTAAAGATGATGTCTGGTTTATTATCTGAAAAAGAGAATCTGTAATCATAAAGGCATCTCCATGGCCAGCAAAAATACTTAGGTATGATGTGGCATTTAAATGATGCTTAGTCGTATAAAGATGACTAATGCTGAAAGTGCCAAGAAAACACTACCACGGACATCCTGTACCATTGATACAAAGATCTAGTGATTCAGGTTGTTTATGGCAACCTCAGACCCCACTATCTACTGTATATGCCGTAGCAGAAATTGAGATGCATCAAACTATTCTTCCAGTTTTCAACTATCCAATTTGAATGCTCTTATGTCTACTTAAGGCACTACTTCCTGTTCTTAGCTGACATAAGTAAAAGCTGTCAGTCTTCCACTTATGTACACCATCCTCTTTAAGGTCTGATATGTTGTGTATGAAGAAATGCCCTTTTGCCTTAAATGTTCTAAAGAGCTTTTTTCTTAGTATTTTTGGCCTCCCACCAATCCAACTATATTTAGATTTAGGCAGAGTGGTGGCTCTGAGGCTAGGGATCTGTGCCACCAATCGGAAGGTTGCCAGTTCAAATCCTGTAAACGCTAGAAGTGACTCTACTCCATTGGGCCCTTGAGCAAGGCTCTTAACCTACAATTAATTGCTTTGTCCTGGGTGTGACAATAATCTGCATCCAGCCTTGCAAACAGGTCCTCCAACTTATAGGGAAATCTTGGGGGTTGGTGGCAGGGTTGGCACTCCAGCCACCGTATAAAACCTCACTCTGTTTCAATGTGGTGCTGATGTGTCACCCGCTGCACTTGGGTCCCAATCTAGGGTGGTTTGTCATGTGGTTTATGTGGCAATGCGCTATCAGCACATGCTCCCAACCTCTCTGCTCTCCCTTAGATCACCCATCCTGTAATTCTATTCATGTCTATATATAGGGTGGTCCAGATTTAATTATTTTTCATTATGCTATAACCTATTAAGTTTATTACATAGAAAATCACCTGAAAAATCCCAGACAATCGAGAAGTGTGCGAACTGACGACATGAAGAATCGTCTTCATGCCGAACTGTAATTGTCCCTGCATAAATCATAGTCATCCAGACAATCTGGATCTGCATAATTAGATCTGGACCACCCTGTACTAATAATATTAAGTTGCACGCATTTGTTTGTATTTTTGGAGGAGCAGGTGATTTGCATTAATGAACAGATGATGATGTGTCATCTTAGAGATGTAATCTTTGTAAAATAATTGGAAAAAATGCATAAAAAGAGCTGGGGTCCCACCCAGAGATCCCCATTTTATAGAAGATGTTAAGTTTTTATAATAGAAGTGTTGCCCTCCGAATATGACCGTCGTCATACAGAGTAGAGTTTCTTTGAACTAAAGGAGGGCTTCCGATGACTACTTCTAGGAATGGTCTTCTTTTGCATTTTGTGGACAGGAAGGGGAGGAGTTAGGTGGTGGCAGAACTGGCAATAGAGGGTATCCTTTCTGGCAAGTGAAATACACCAGTCCCTCCAACGTACGGGAAACATGATACCCATAAGTCACTCACAATAGTACCTTCTAAGGACTCATTGGGTTACAGACACAGGAGGCTTCTATAGGTATGTCTGATGCAGCTTCTCTTCCCAATCTTGACTTTTTGCTGTCCAATCAACTCACTGTGAGGAGTCTGATGCACATCTTTGTGCAATGCTTTTACATGTATTTTTATTTATATTTGAAACCACAGACTGCTTAAATATGCTTGAGAATTTGGTTGTTCAAAGTACAAATTTGAAAGCCAGTTTCCTTAAATTTCAGCGAAACTGAGAACTAAGAAATCACCTTATATAGATTGGTGGGACAAGTACCCCTTTCACCAATAGGGTGAAAAGTCAAACTAACAATGAAAATTTATACTGTAGATAACTGTAAGAGGAAAGAGCAAACTGTTATGTTTATCAATCCTTCAGCTTATCCAGTTCAGAGTCACTGGGAGCATGTGCATATCATGGCAGTATTAGTTGAAATACTGGAATCAACCACTCACCAACCCAAACTCCCAAACTTTCTTTTTAACATCTGTCAACAACAACGGTTTGGTAAAAGTGTGCTTTTTTATATTGGCTTATGGAACACAAGAGAAGATTATTAAGATTCAGCTGAATCAATATAAAGAGACCCCAGCGGTATGCAGGAGATCAAGTTTCAGACCTCAATGTGAGGTGTGAAACTTAAAACAACACCTTACTTGAAGAACCTGGGAGTCATGGTGGACTCATTACTATCAACTTCCAGGTGGTGTTCAGAAGCCATCAAGAAGTCAAACAGAATGTTACGTTACAGTAGAACAATATGTAGAGTACAAGTCATATGAGGTTATCTTTAAACTTTATAATGTACTGGTGAGGTCTAATCTGGACTACTATGTATAGTTTTGGTCTCTGGGCTACAAAAAAGACATAGCAGCACTACAGAAAGTCCAAAAAGAGCAACTATGCTGATTCCATGACAAGAGTAAAGATCATGATGTCATTTTGGTGACCTTAGGTGAAAAGGGTTAATGAGCTGTGTTAGGCTGAATGGCTACTTATCATCAAAAAAGTTTGAATATTAGAATGTTCTAAAGGATTTTATTATTGGTGCCAGAAAAGTAAATTTGCCTTAAATGTTTCTACTCAAATAGCACCTTAATGATGAAATACACAGGGCAGTACATATAAACGAACTAAACAATACTGTTGATCTAAGATCCCTAGACAGGGGGGGTATTTTCTGTATGTCGCTTAAATCATCTGAGATCAGATGCCTCATCTTGGATTAGTTAATGCCGGAGAAACTCATCCGGGATAAGTCAGTTTTTCAAACGCAGTCGTGTAGTAGATTAGTTTAACTGGATCTAATCATCCGAGATGAATGTGCGCGCCTGCGCTGATTGAAAATCCCATATATATTGAGTCTAGACAACATGATTAGCAAGTTTTTGATAGGCTGTAACAAAATGACGAAAGAACAGGCGCATTTTTTTTTCTACACAAGTGGAGCAGGACCTTTTATTCGAAGGATATGGAGAATTTCAAGATTTAATATGCACAAGGGGTAACTGTAAAAGCAGCCCAAACCAGAAAAGACGGCTGGTAAAAGTGGCCGACAAATTAAACGCTAAGTAGTGTGCATTGTACTTACTGAATGCAGCGTTTCATTTTCTATGTGTCAGATTAATTCTTATTTAATATGTTATAATTCCAGATCAAACATGAGCATAAGAAGAACATGGGAACAGGTTAAAGTGAAGTACAAGAATATACTTTGTGACAGATAGGGGACAATACGCCAGACACCAGATAAAAGTCCAAATTATTATTTTATTTGAACTGCACAGTGCACAAAGCACCCTCCTCTCCACAATACTCATTAAACAATACACAATAACTAATCAATACAATCCTCCACTCCCAGACGTATTTCCACCCTACCACCCAGCTCAGCTCAATGTCTGGGATCTCCCACAGTCCTTTTATAGTCCTTGACCCGGAAGTGTTTCTTCTGTCTTCCGTCCATGTGACTGGTAACACTTCCAGGTCAGATAAAAACTCCTTTTCTTCAACCCAGAAGCACGTCATTCATCTTGTCCATGTGACTCGGATGTACTTCCGGGGTGTAGGGCAAATAGTCACTGCTCCTCCCTGCAGCGCCTTCTAGTGGCTCCCGTGGTATCCAGCAGGGCTGTGGATAAAAACTCCATTGTCCATAATTCCCTGCTGGCATTTGGGGCACCTCCATGGTGCAGGGAGGGCTCCATCTGACGGCCTGGGGGTATTGGCCGGGATGAATGAATAACTATTTAAAGAATTGTTGACATAAATAATCATATGTAATATAAAAACATTAATTTTAAAGATAATAAGAAGGCAGAGAAGCAAAAAACAGGTGAAGGTCCACGCGGTCCAGACTTAACCCCTGCAGAAGAGTTGGCTCTCCAGCAAAATGCCCATCGCCCTGTTTCTGAGGGCATTTTTTTTGTTGGGTCAGTTGCAGGGAATGTCATATAAGGTTAAATATTTGATGAAGACACTGTGTCTGATTATTTATCAGGAGGAGAGGTACATTTTCCAAATGTTTGATGAATCTCTACTCTGATCAGTCTCATGTGCCCAAATCACATTTGGAAATCCTGCGTAATGAGAATGTTAGGCTGATTGTGGGATTCTTTGTGGAACTGTAGGTGTTTTTGCCTGTGTACCTGCAATGGCATGAAACACTTCTTTTATTGTCTGCAAACACAGGTTTCCAGGAAACACTGTGAAAACCCGAAGGAAATATTTCAGAGCCAGACAGAATTTACGAATTGCCTGGCAAACTGCACTTTTACATAGATTTTCCGCATCGCCTACAGTATATAAAAAAAGTGCCGTTGCAAAAAAACTCAAAGCAGTGCATACTGTCTGTGTGGTTGTGAGAGCCCGATTTCGTCTAGTTTGACTTCAAGTATAAGGTGCTAATAAATCTTTAAGGTACAATATTCCCCCTCGGCTAAAGCGGTATCTTTCGAAAAGAATTTCCTCTGGGAGCAATAAAGGATCTTGCCGATCGCGCAAAACCCTCTCTATATGAAATTCTCTTCTTATAATTTGAGCACCGATATCAATTAGCAGCTCATTCATGAATGGTAAAGCCATGACTGAATGAATTCCATGCACGGAAACTGATTAAGTGTGTGAGCTAATCCTTGTTTACATAAAACAAACCTGCTCCGAGCAGGTTTGAGGATTTGGATGTGCTGCTATGACAACACATCTAGCAAGAGTTTCGAAAAACCGACAGATCCAGGATCATGCCAAATCGTCAACAATTACATCCGGCTAAATGAGTAATCCACGTATGAAAAATACCCCCCAGGGTAAAATGCAGTACCTACACAAGGTATTCACCCCTTGGAAATTTTCACTTCACATTTTAATGTTATACAACATTGAATTACAGTGGGATTAATTTGTTTTTTCTAGGCGATGTCGTCTAAATTAATTACAAATGCAAAACATATATGATATATATATGTTAAATAAATGATTACATAGCTATTCACGCCCTTTAATATGACATACCTAAATCATCCCTGGTGTAGCCAATTGGTTTTACAAGTCACATAATCAGTTCAATGCAGAACTTCTTCCATTCCTGGAATGAGAATGCAGTACTGTTTCCTTAGGAGGCATTAGCTCTCCGGAAATGTGTTCTTTTGAAATTGCGGCATGTTAAGTAACCAAAAAATATAGAAATATGACAGAAAAGGCGATATCCCTCCCATCGTGATTATGGCGGTACAAAATACATGGGAGAAATATACTATAACGTACTTTACTGACAATTTTACGCGGTTACAGACGGTAAGCCTATGACAGACTATCCAGGTGTGGGGGTCTGGATCTACGCAGTCTGCCATATTCCGTCACCATGCTGATAGGATTTTTCCGGACAGAGGTCTGACAGCTTCAAAGGGTTTGGCTGTTGTCCAAGCCTTTTAATACTGTCTGCTTCACTTGCTGGTCTTCTCTGTCTCCAAACAAGGGCAGGTAGGGACTGAAATCCTCCTTCACAAAATACAGAAATAGCATACTGCCTACATATCCGTTCTCATTCTCCCAACAAGGAAAGAAGGCTGACTATACAATCCTCCAGTTGTCTTTGGCTATCTTATCTAATGCTTGGTTGGCAATTCTAAATGCTGAGCCCCTGTGTGCCAAACTTAGTATGCACATGTGAATGGATCCTTTAACAGTGTTGTCCAGATATAGTGACAGAAATATGAAAAGAAAAATGTATTATAACAAGTACTAAATAATACAGTGGAATAAATTCTGAACTATCACAGACCAACCACCCAAGGCCCTGGTCAGGATTAGACAGTCTTGGAAAATGGTATGGTTTAATATGGTATGGTATATAATGTAGTATAATTAAGTTGAATGATCCTATTTGTACATAGTTTACTGTATATTTTGTACTGAATAAATGTTAGGTATTGATAATATGATTATTGACAAAGGTTCTTCTTAATAAAGAAATTTATGGTTATGATTAAAATTCTTCAGGGCTCAAGGTTGCTTTTTTTCAGGTTTTGAATAGGCGAGTCTGATCCAATTATATCATCATAGTTTTATTTCAATGGAGAATAATGACAGCTATGATTGTCCTCATTATTGTGCAAGGTAGGATCATGACAGATAAACGATGAGACAGTTTATTCTGCCAAATCTAATCCTAAAAGATCACTTAGCACAGTATAGTAAACCACTGGCATCAATCCTGTGCAACTTCAGTATGTCGCATGACATCAACAACATTGTTTCTTTCATAGTCACACAAGAAATGTCTCAAAGGGCTTTAACAAGCCCTGTATTTTGACAGCTCCCCCAATCTTGACTCTAAGAATATAAGAAAAAAAACTCAAAAACAAAAACTTTGTGGAGAAAAAAAATGGAAGAAATCTGGAAAAAAGCAATTCAGAAAGATAATCCCTTTCAAGTAGGTTGGCTATGCAATGGGTGTCAAAAAATGGGGTCAATACAATACAAAAAACAGAACACATGTAATCCTCCTCACAGAGCTAGACACCCAATCTAACACTGCCACTTCAGAAATACAATAGTACAAACTACTTTGTTCTTGTATAGTTCTACTCACCAAGTGCAGGTGCAGAGTGCAGTGACAACTCTCAAGGTAAAATGCAAGAAGAGATTATACCACTTGCTGAACACAGAACTATCACATATAAGGGTAGAGATTTGTTCAAATACATAAAAATATTGAAAATAATTAACATAACTGAAAAATGAATACAGTGTATACCTATCCATCAGCTTATTGTAGAATCAGGGCTAGAGTGTAGAAAAGGAGGCAGGCAGGCCAGGCAGAGTCAGATTCATGGAGACCTTGGCCAACTAGCTACCTTCCCCGATTGACCATTCCACAGCTGAGTCAGTGCTGGGCCGGCCATTTGAACCAGATGATTTCAGTACTCCTTTATCTGAGACAACTTTTCCAAAGGCAAACAACTTCGCAGTAGACAAGGGTCACCAAGTGCCTCATTAAGATACTAAGATGTGAAACTGAATAGTGAGGGGTTAATAACAGTTTATAAATATCATATTATTTATATTTTAGTACTTATCTAGTCAGGGTATGCTAAACTGAAGTTATGAGCTTTTAGCCTGGATATAAAAGGCCTGCTGTTATAGTAGCAGGCAAATCATTCCACAGCTTCAGTGCCCTATAACTAAAACTCGAGTTTTCACTCTTATTTCATCTGATTTGTAAGTAATGATAAGTTCAGATAAGTAAGCAGGACATTGGCCATTTAAGGCTTTATATTTTAAAAGAAGGATTTTGAAATCTGCCCTAAACCTTACCGAACTGAAGTTCTTCTGTGTTAGTACTTTATGATTATTGTAATAATTCTTGTAGCATTATTACAACATCTTTAATCGCTGCACTTGTATTTAATTCCATTTGAAAGATGAGCTTGTCAAAACTCTTCATTTTGGAGGGTCTAAGCATTTCTCTATTCTGCTTAGCATGTCTGATGCTGTCAGATCCAAGTATGACATTGTGCGTTGTTCACACTTTGGAACTTACAACTCATCTTATCACATCTCTTAATCTGGCAGCTTTTTATCCCCCTCTCAGGGAGATTCCTTATTTAATGAAGCAGCTTTCAGAGCACAGTGCCTCATAGATTTGGCTTTGTTGCTATCTGTGAGTCGCTTTATCCAAAAGTCATACTTTATTTCCATGCCCCTTTAACCCAGAAGTCTCAAATTTTAAGTGTTCATAGTGATTCCAACATAATTCACCAAGATTGCAGAAACATCATTGGCTGGTACATTTGACACGATGAAGGTGAAAAAGAATTAGAAAGAATGAATGGTTGTGCTTCATACAGCAGATAGCATTTCCCTGTCTTTAAGGTTTGAGGTATTATCCAAATAATCAAAGTGACATCAGACTTATACTCCAGGGAGACTTGGCTAATTCACAAAATGCAGGCTGATGTTTACAGATGCATGGCTCCTTAGTATAATCTTGACATCCCGTTTATAAAATTTCCACTGGAGTTTCCAGGATTGTTTTGGCACAATGCTTTCGGAGTATCTTGAAGTGTTTTGTGTCCTCTTGCTTTCATTAACCCCCTCCCAACAAACCCCCTGTAAAAGTTTAAACCTCTCCATTTCATGAATTCCAATTGCTGGTAATTTCCTCCAGAAAGTGAATTGCTCATGATTTTAGAACTACTTTACAACATTAAGTTATTTGGATGAAGTAAACAAAAAGACAATGACATTTTTTACTTTTACACTGCAGACACTCCATTCATTGTGAATGATGAAGTGGTTTATGAGCAAGTCATTCTTAAAACAAACAAACAAAAGAACAATCACTGATCTGTTATGAACCTATGACATATGCACTGTGGAAGATATGATGTTGCAAAAGTTCATCCATCAAGCAGGCTTCATTTGATATAAAATACATTTTTTCAACTTGCCACTCAAGAACTCATATCGAAAAGACAATTTCCCCTCAGGTATTAATATATTGTACCAAAAAATACCAAATATCAATAAAGAAAATCTAAATCTGTTTGTGTGTTGATTTGTCCACCAATCACACAAAACTTACTGAAATAATATACTCTAAATTTTGCATGTGCATAGCTATTCTTCCAAACTAAAATATATTCTATTGTATGTATCAGCAAGGGGGGTTATATTTAAGAGGGACAACCCCAAAATCAGCACTGATGCAGGGACTACAATTCCCATCAGGCAGCAGAAGTGTGTTGGGGCAGATGGGAGGACACCATAATCAGCACACATAGTTTTGTTGCAGCCGAAGCGGAAACACATCTAAATCTCCAGATACAGAGTATTTTCAACTAATTTTCTTTTGCAGAATTTTATTATTTACAGTAGTTAAGACTATCTTTATGTTTAATAATAGCCATTTTTCTGTTTTGTTTTTATTGTGTAAAGGTTCCTTTTTTTCTGCCTTGCATTTCAGTTTTGAAGCCAGGGGAGGCGGGGGTGTGAGAGTGCTTTCCCCAAGTCCTGCAACTGAGACTCTCGTATATAAGCAAGTTTCAGGCACCAGCTTAACTGTTGCGGCATTGAGTTGGTTTTCTATATTGTTGCCTTCCCTGTTCTCACTTCGCTAAAATTTGGATTGTATCATCATAAGGTTAGTTTGGAATTGTTTTTTTTTATCGTGAATTGTAGCATTTTGGTCTCATTATATTACTTGTTCATTCCTGCTACTTGTCTGTCTTCTTGAATTATTTTAAAGGATATTAATTTGATTTTTGATTTAAGTAATTTGTTAATAAATATTTTAAATGTTCTTGCATTTATTTTAGGGCTCACCGTCATCCTTTCAGTTCTCAGGCTGAAATCATAGGAGCTGCAAAGTGACTAAAGACAGCACCTTGAGCTTGCCACCTTGCCTCACTGCCATCAGTAACACCTAAATGATCATCTCTCTATTATAAAAAAAAATCTTGCGACGATAGAAAGATGAGACGTAATCTTTGGAAGAGAGATCTTTTCGAGAGAGAGAGAGAGAGACAGACACTTTCACATCCCGCGAGACGGACACATTATGTAATACAACCTTTGGAAGCAAGTTCCATGATACACATGCAGAGCAGGTTAGAGATAATGGAAGTACAAATATTCGAAAGTCTCAAAAAATAAGAGTAAAGATCGCATTAGCGCAAAAAAAAAAGGAAAATATTACTTGGTGAAATAATGGAACAGCGAAAAGAGATTGTATAGTATTTGAGGCTGTCTGGGGGACAAGAGAGACAAAGCAGTGAGACAAACGGACTCCTGCTGTACAGGCTTTTAAACGTTTGAAGCGCAGCATTAAATGCAGATCACGCGGCATGGCAGCAGCAGCAGCAAGCCAGCAGCTTATTGAGCAAAGAGGAGGTAAAAAAAACTGTTATTTGTTTCCCATTGTATCACCATTTAAGAGGGGTTTCATAGGAGCGACCGTGTCTTCTTGGAGTGCGTTTAGCCCCTCTCTTTACAACAGTGCTTAGCGCTGGTGGGGGAAATGGGGTTGGCAAGCAAAGCGAGCAGGGGGCAACGCCCTCTAGTATTATTAACAGAAAACATGAGAGAGTTAAATACACTTACAAAAGGGATTAACAATAGTTTATTCACAAATAGCAAAAGAAAAGCAAATTAAAATAAAGATTAGAAACTAAATACAAAAGAAGCCCAGCTGGAACCTCAACACTAACTAGTGCCTGAATGATAGTCTGTTAAATGCTGTTTGGCAAATATTGATATGTTCCCTTTATGATTATAATATACACATTATTATTCATTTTCATTCAATACAACACAATTTTTTCTTAATATTTTTCTTCTGTCATTTTGTTACAATCATTGTCAAGAGCATGGCCGTGTTATTTTGGGCAGTGAGTCTGATGCTGAGCTCAAGCACCAAGGTTATGTTGTGTGTGATGTCACAACGCCAGCTGTATTGAAGGTGGCAGCATTCAGGGTCATATATCCAAGTCTTTTGGATAAATATCCAGCCAAAATGAATTTTTGCAAGAACTTATTTTAGTTATGTAAAGGCATCTCAGTTATAGTTGTACTTTCTCCAATTATTTTTCATTTCTGGGTTTTAATTAAAACTTTGGTTTTGTTGATGGGCTTCTTTAGATTTTTTTGCCCACTTTTTGACTGGTGTTTTCTACCTTTAGCCATAACTTTGAAGCATACAGTATTGGTAACTTGTATCATAAGTAATTAATCATCAACAATATATTAATAGAATTTTAAAGATAATTAAACTAAGACGTATGATTCGGTAAATTCTGAGAAGTATTTTGCCTTGATATTATTTTTCTCTTCTGTACATATTTTTTGGTTTAGACCTCATAAAATTCAAATTCAATTACATTTCCATATATTTTTTTGTATAGCAGTGTATACAACAGGTTCACAGGTACTGTATAGTAAATACAATTACAAACTTTACAAATTACCAATTCACATTTGTTTAAACACACAATAAAACAAAGAAAGTCCAAACTGATAAAAAAAAGCCTAACAATATCTGTTTAATATTATTATTACTGAGCTATGACTAGCTGACATGGAGGAGAGGAAAACAAAAACTCCCATTATCAGCCGTCCTGAAGAAAATATACCTCTGGGGACTATGATGTCAATTGTAACAGAGAAAGTCAAAGACAAAGTCAGACTCAGTCAGAGTCCTGGAGACCTTGGACCTCATGTATAAATGGTGCATACGGACAAAAATGTTGCATATTCCCGTTTCCACACTCAAATCGCGATGTATAAAACCTAAACTTGGCATAAAGCCGCTCACATTTTCACGCTAGCTCAAATCCTGGCGTACGGAAGTTCTCCGCTCCATTCTGCAAACTGGTGGCACCCAGCGTCAAAGCAGTGCTTTTGTTCCAGTGTGGTTTCCCTTTCTTTTCTAGATCCACATCCCTAACCTCACTTTAATTAGTTTAAGGCATCTGATTGTAATTAACCTGTAACAATATAATGGTCCACAGAATAGCCAAACTATTCCAAATGGCATAGCTGCTTTAGCATTGTTACTCTCACTGCACCTTCTTCTTCTTTCAGCTGCTCCTGTTAGGGGTTGCCACAGCGGATCATTTTTTTCCATATTACTCTCACTGCACCACTCAGAGTATTTATATCACTGTACCTGAGAGAGGAATCACAGCTCTACAGCAGCTGATTGGAAAGAGAATTATTTGTACACAGCATCTAGCACACGCTGCCTCAGCCATGCTGCCTGCTTGAGCCGCTCTCATATGGCAAAAGGCTTCAGAGCCTTTCCTGTACTGGCCTAGCGGTTCAGAAACAGTTTCATCTCAAGAACTATAAACGCACTCAAATGGATTAAATGCTCCTTGTAGAACTGTTTGTTGTTGTTCTATGTACAATTATGTCACTGTAAACTTGAGATAGTTATTATATTGCACAACCTGAGCCACTTTAGAGCATATTTACATATAATGACAATATAATTTTTAAGATGAAATGCAGCGAAATATTTTTATTACATTATGTAGATAAAATGTTAACATCATTTAAATAATCTATATTGTTAATAATTAAACATTTGAGGACACGGTGTCACAGTGCTAGCAAGGAGTTCTGCATTGTGTTGTATTCTTGCTGGGGCTGGCGCGACCATAGACATATATAGGTAGATGCCGCATTCACTGTGTTGCCCAGTCAACACGATACGTCAGCACGTCCGCCCAATTGCGAGTGGCAAAAGTGCCATTTAAACTAATACAGGTAGACGTGGAAACCGGGTTTTCTGAGGAAAAAACAATAACGTTTAAAACAGTATCGTTTACATACAACAGATTTTGGCGAATCGTTTAAATGCAATTATTTATATCCATCTATACACGAATAATGGCAATTATTAAATAATAATAATAACTGGCCAACCCGTGGCGTACCATACGCCGCATAATTAGGTTGATTTTTTAATGATTTTTAAGCACAGGGAGAAAATTAACATTTGAAAAATTGGTAATTTAATAAATCAGAAAGAAAAGCAACATTGTAACAATGCACGGAACGAACCAACACACAATCGTCCATAACTGAAAACTGGCGGACCCTCATCGCGCCTTCTCCTGCCAGATGGAGGGATGCGAGTGCACTGCACTCAGGCGCGGAGTGTGGAACAGAAAGAGAGGAGAAGGACATCCACTCAGCTCCCTCCGTCATGCTAGTCTGCTGATTTCTCGTTCATGTGCCCACCTCCAATTCGTCACTGGAGTCGCTGTCGTCTTTACACAGTCCAGATGCACCTGTGACTCACGTAAACGTTTCATTGCTCTGTGCGGTTTAGGCTGCTTTTCTATATATAATCCACCAAGACACCCGACCACGGTAGTCGGGAGGTGGGAGGGGGGTGTGTACAAAGGGTAGGGACTTAATCAGTAGGAGCGTATGAGTCGCACTTACTGGGAATTCCACGGTTTGCAGCCCAAATGGGGTTCAACGGCTTACCCACGCCTCTCTGTGCCTGGTAGACACACGGTCAATCTCATGCATAATTATTAATTGAATGCTAAACTCTTTTGGAAAGACACGGTTGTCTAAAACGGGTTGGTGTGAGAATACAACAGTAAGTGAATGAAAAGATGGAACTCTGGAGAGAGCAAAATACAACACAATTGTGAACCCGTGGCATAACAAACGCCGCATAATTATTTATTGATGGTTGAACACTTCTGGAAAGACACAGTTGTCTAAAAAGGGAGGGTTTGAGGATACAACAGAAAGTGAATGAAAAGATGGAACTCTGGAGAGAGCAACATATAATTGTCCGTGAGTGAAGAAGACGCATGTTTGTCGCGGATGCGAATTGCTGTTTGTAGGGTGTAAAACAGTTTGCTATGGTGCACGCGGTCGTGCGTCGTAACTGAAAACTCGATTTTTAAAGACTGCGTACTTCATTGTGTTTTAACCTCAGTTGGAAAGGATTGTTTTAAGGATCCAATGGGATACCACTCGCAAACCGTTTTACACGCTGCATATGGCGATTCACCTCCGTCGAGAAACATGCCTCTATGAACAGTCAATGTGGCTCGGAAGTGCCAGGAGTTGGTGGGCGTGGCTTCTTCCTGCGTGCACCATAGGTGTCTTACCTGTTGGCGGCTCAGTGAATCCACGCCCCTTCCGGCGTGCTTTCCATGGTTGTCTTGCCTTAGTGAATTATATATAGATAATTATTATTAAATAATTCCTCCGATATAAGTAACATTTCTTGGACTGCCTTCTTTCATCTCCGAAACATTTCTAGACTTCGTCCTGTTCTTACACAAAACAGTACTAAGTATTGGTTAATGCCCTAGTCACCTCACGTATAGATTACTGTAATGCTATTCTATCTGGAATCCCACAAAATCTTATCCATTGCTTACAACTTCTTCAAAATTCTGCTGCTAGGATAATAACCTGCTGTTCTAAATCCACTGATCATATTACACCTATCCTCTCTCAACTTTACTGGCTCCCTGTTAATTACAGAATACAATACAAAATGCCACTCTTAACATTTAAAGTCTTGCTCCCTCCTACCTCACTGATCTCCTACTGACTTGCACTCCTCTCGTTCACTCAGATCCTCATCTACAGCTCTACTTTCTGTACCACACATCAAATTCAGTTCTATGGGAGCTTGAGTGTCCTCTCATAGTGCTCCTCAACTCGGGAATTCTCTTCCCTCTCATATACGTCAGCTCGATTCAATAACACATTTTAAAACTACCCTCAAAACTTATCTTTTCAAACTGGCAAACCAATTGTGAATTTTGCACTGTTACTGCCAGTTATCTTTGTTTGTTTGCTAATTATTGCTTTTTGATTTATCATTATTTTGTTTTAATTTTAATAACGTTGTTTAATTTTATTGGAAGGTGACCTTGAGTGCTAAGAAAGGCGCCTATTAAATAAAATGCATTATTATTATTAATTATTGAGTTGAAAACTTGACCAATGTTTGGAAGTCAAAATAGTAAGACTACAACTGGAAGTCTATTCTTTCTTTTAACAGTGAAATGATACGCTCAATGACAAAAATAAACAATTTATTATTTACAAATTGGCTTAATAATTTCTAAAAACATTTCACTCATTCCTCTCCCAGTCTCTCTCTCACACACACATGCACACACACAATGTGGTTACTTAAATATATACAAGATCTAAAATCCTTGAAACAGAAATGTCTTACATAGCTTTTTTCATGTGTTGCCACTCTGTAATTTGAGAGTATTCAGTCTGGCAATATGGTGCAGTCTTAGTTTGTGGAAGACAGACACAACTAAAAACATGATCATAAAATGATGGTTGTCAATTTCAAACCGTGTTTCCCCAATGTGCTCCTTGAGAAAGAACACATCATCTGAACCAATCTCAGCCCGAACAAATTGATTGATCAAAGATACACTGACAGCTTGCCCTAATGTCGACTACTGGATAACACGCTCAGCCACTTGAGCACCTTGACTGTACCCTCAGAAGGAATCATCAAACCTCCTTTGTTTTTTAATGTGAGCAAGTGGTAGCTTTGATCATATGATGTCCATACAGTATCTGTTACCAAACTAGCATGACACACATCACAGGACAGCTTTCATAAAATCCCGTCTAAGGGCTACATCCCACAGCTTCCTGAGGTGGATTTCTTTTCAAACCCTTCAAAGTTTGAGAAATATTAACAGCTAACAACAATCTACATAGTTACTGACTAAATATGTTTAGCCAAAACGTTGTTTGGAGGCACACTTGAGCACATAAATGCATAGCTTTGCTAGCTTAGCCTGGCATAGTTAAAGTTAAGATTATAAAACTGGATTTTGTAATGGCCAAATATAACCAAAACAATTGTTCAGCCTTAACTATGAAATGTAATCCACCAGGATCTGGTTTGGAGCATACAGTGGTTTGTACAAGCCCAAGGAGCACATGCGTGAGGCATCTTTATCCATTACTTCACTCCACAGCAGTGCCACTCGCAATATGGCAGTGACGTTGACGTACGATTCTGCTGGTCATGTGGCGTCTAGTAGTTCTATGTCTATGGGCACGACACTGGAAGGATAGATGGATACAATAATTAAACATGTATAACAAAGATATTTCAATGTTTCACAAAAGTTTTGAAGAATCGGCATTCTAAGCTTACAGATGGCTTAATGTCTATTACAGAGCTGACCGTGTGGCAATTGGTTACTTTGAGAAAGAAAAAGAAGGACAGGATTTGGAGGTTAGTACATTTTGAGAGAGACAGTACTGCTGCAGTAAATTATTTCATCGAAGGTCGCACGTGGCGCAGTAAGCATGTTGCATGAGGCAGAACAATCTCTGGACGAGGTGCCAGCTCGTCACTATCACTGCGCCACCATGTTCCCATGTTTAATACATGCTTTAACTCCTATCATCATGAAAATGATATCAAGTATACATCTCAGTATTTAAATTAATCAGAGAACTGTAATATCATGAATGCAATGGATTCTGTGTCCTGTCGGAGGAAGAGAAAGCCCATTTAAGAAGCATGTAGTGATTCACACACATTGAGCACATAGAAGAACACATACAAAACAAAGCATTTTTGTGCTACTTTAGTTATGATGGGATTTGAGAAACTAGTAAATTAAATGATTTTAAGATGAAGTTTATGATGTTCTTCTTTAATGACAAAATAAACTATGCGATTAAAGTGAAAATTTTGAGATTAAAGTTGACATTTTGAGCTTTTTTGCCCACTGTGTCCCTATTTTTTTTTCTCTGTACTCTAATAAGCTTTCATATGACACTCAAATGGTGGTCTACGACTCACCTTTTCACAGCGACATTAATATCTGACAACTTTTTTTATTTTGGGCACTGTGTGACTTTGTGAACTTGAGCTTTCGAGTTTCTTCAACACTCTGTCACTCGATCAACTTCCTTTTGTTGTTTATACCACTGTTTAAATCAACAAATAGTATGTTTTTCCTTTGCCTCCACTTGGTATTCACTGAAATTCTTCTATTTTCCCCCGTGCTTTTGCCATTGTCCTTTCACAGAACGCCAAGCTTAAGGGCTATTTATACTGATTTGCATATTCAAAGAGGTATAATTCTGGGAGGAATTGGGAAGGTGCATGCACATGCGTTACTTTTCATGCTGACTGCGATTTATGTAGCGGAAGAACGTGGAAGTTGGAGAACGCACAGATTTATGCATCTGGAGTTTTTTGTGCATACGAACATTTCCGCTTTTGTTTGTATGCCATGTTTTAGTGCAGATTTTACGCACACCAATATGCATGAGGCCCTTTGTCTGATTCCATTGCTGAAAATGCATATGCAAAAGCTAAAAGAAAATAAAATTTGAAACAGCAGTTGTTTTGCTTTTATTTAGCAAAAAAAAAAAAAAAAATCTTCCAATGGGCTAAGCAAAATGTACTCGACAGGCTTTCCTAAAAAAAATCTAGATAATCTTAAATCTGAATGTCTTGATAACTCAATATGAAATCATTTTTAATTTTTTGATTCTTGCAGCAGCACTGAAAATCAATAGAAAGCCAAACAAAGAACATTTTAAACTGCCAGTGAACAACATACTATACTAGTGAATTATATTAGAAATAAATTCATACATTCATTTCTCAGTATACTCCATATTTTGAAAATGTCAAAATTTTGCTACATATTTTTAAGATTGAAAAAAAATAGCTTTATAATGTTTGTTTTATAAGATATACAGGTGTCAAATAAAATGCCTGCATGTTCATTGAGTTAAACTAATATTTAGACCATCTGAGTTAAAACGTGTCAGAATACTGTTGTAGTCTGCATAATTCCCCCCAATAAGTAACATCTCTATTTTATCTGTGCTTAAAGACAAATAGTTTGCATATATTCACTGTTTTAACTCACTGATCGAATAAATTGCCAGAAGCTGCATGGTGACTACATTCTGAAGTATTTCAGAAAGAAGGGGTACATTTGAAATGGGTCTATAATTATTAAGAGAATGTGGGTCTAGCTCCGACTTTTTTTTTATACATAACTGACACATAAATGACACTTTTATAACAAGCTATTGATAATGCTAAGAGTATGTGCTGCCAGAACATCCATTTGTTTTTTTGGGGATTTAGACTGAGGGATAGGTAGTAGGTTTCATTTTAGAAATTAATATTATGATTTATTTTTCTGTTAGAAATGTAAAAATTAAATGTTAAAATCACTAAAGTGGTGTATGTAAGTAGAGATGCAGTATTTAGCGTTTGAGATGACACTGAAATCTGGGATCTTATATTGTCAATGTTATCATTAAAGAACTTCATAAAGTCTGCACTACTAATCTTTGTCAGTATTTTGAATTGCATTTCAGAATTCCTGTTTGTTGACTTACCCACTTTTTTAAATAGTATGTATGAATCATTTTTCTTGTCATCTATTAATCCAGCGTAGTAGTGATAGTGGGCTGTAAAGAGAGCTTTTTCATATATTTTAATAATTTCTGTCCAAGTATTTTGGAGGACCTGCAGCTTTGTCGCTCTCCATTTACAGTCCAGTTTTTAGCAATCTAAATTAAGAAAATAGGTACTCTCAGTAAAGCAATGTGCTTTAATCACTTTTGTTTTAAGAGAAGTTACTGTATCTAAACCTTCGTTCAGTGTCACATTATAAGGAGATGGAAGATGAGCTGTTAAGGGCAAAAACAAATCAAACATAACTAAGCAGTGACCAGAGAGAACTTAATTTAATGGTTTAATATACATTTTTGAACCTCTACTCTGTAAGTAGTAATTAGATCCAATTTGTAATTATGACAGTGAGTCAGGCATTGACAATCCGGTAAAACCCTACTGTGTTTAATAGATATGAAAAACTCCTAAAAGTGACACATTTTTGTAGATATTAAAATCCCCCATCAAAACTACGATTTATGATTAAATCTGATAAACAGCTGCCAAATTCAGTCGTGAACATTGAATATACTGGTAATCTATAGACTTGTAATGGAATCTATTTTAATATCTAATATGAGAATCTCAAAGCATGCAAAATTTCTACATTTTTAGAGTCAGTATGCCGTTCATCACACAAAATAATTCTAAAACCTCTTCCTTGGACAGTATCTCTTGATTTATTAAGGTGTTGTACCAGGTTAGCCTTTATGAATGTAGTGAGAAGTCAAGCAAAACGACACTTTTTATTGGCTAACTAAAAAGATTACAAACTGCCTGAAGGAGGGGCTTGAGTTGCCTCGAAAGCTTGCATATTGTAATCTTTTTTAGGGGGATCATTTTTCTTGACTTCTCACTTGATTTATTAAGGAATGTAAAGCAAATTGTTGCTTTCTCAGCTAAAAGAATAGTTTCAGTTTTACTAAATCAGGATTTCACCAAATGTATTAATATTCAGATAATATATTTTCTCTGCACCAATTACATTTTAATAATGTTAAAGTTTACATTCACCACTTTGCCATTTGGTTTTTAAAGGGTGCTGCATTTTTCCCGTGGTTGCCATATGATACCTCGTTACTGGTGCTATGCTATGCATAGGGATTGTTCATTTGGGTATTTTTATTTCCCTTCTTATTGTTGATTGTGTTATTGCTGAATTATTGTTATCATTTGTTTTTGTTTTTATTTAAACTGTTTAATATTGTTGTGTTTATTTATTATTTATATATTTTGTAATTCTTTGTGTTTTGTGTGAGACAGCCCAAGATGCAGGGCCACCATTATGTGGCTTTGTGGGACTACACTTAGCCACTGTATTGAGGTTGAGGTTGAGGTTATGGTCATATCGTGTTTCCCCGAAAATAAGACCTACTCCGAAAATAAGCCCTAGTCAAGATCGTCAGCTGAAAAGTAAGGTGCCTAAGGCCAGGTTTATACTTCACGCGATGTGTGTGCCCAAAACATCCTTTAAATTCCGAGGACACCTTGCCACAATACCTCTGAAAAATGATGTTTAATGATTATATCCATCAATTCGGGGATGCGCTGCTTCCAGCAGCATTGGCGCAAGACAGAAACAAAATCTCTGGACGGGGCATCGGCTCTTTGCAAGGTGAACACAAGCACACACATACACTGGCGTCATTGTAGCTTCACCAAATCCCCAAACCTTCATGTCTTTGGATGGAAAACTGAGCCCACTGTGGAAACACACCAGGAAAAACATGCAAACTCCAGGCAGGGATCACAAGGGACGTGACTCCCTGTGAGACAGCAGTGCTACCGCTCTGCCACTGTGCCACCCAATATGTGTAACTATTAGCAGTATTCATTATTTAAACAAAGTTAACGATTTCTCTGTAAAATGTAATATACATATTTTAATGCATTTTATCATGAAAGTGATCCATCCATCCATTATCCAACCCGCTATATCCTAACACACAGTCACAGGGGTCTGCTGGAGCCAATAAAATCTAAGAATTCAAAATGTGCAGAGAGCTGGAATATTATGAGTTTAATGTATTCTGTGTGGCGAAGCTGCTAGCCACTGCTGTCAATGCAGGAGGACGCCCCAGAAGCGTGTAGAGATTTAACAGCTGGGTCGGTTTTAAGATGACATTTACAACGGTCTACTTTAATGACAAACTAAACTATGAGGTTAAAGCTGAAATTTCCACTTTAATCACAAAATAGACATTTTCATTATGTCCTTATTTTTTTTTTCTCTGTGGCTCAAATATGCCACCGTACATTCTGATGGTATTGTAAAGGTGCAAAAAAAAAAAAAAAAAGACAGCACAGAAGATCGTATGTGAGACTTTTAAAATGCATTGTGTCATTACTTTGGGGAATATGCAACGCTTGAATATCAAAGCACCATGAATGTATTTGTATGACGCCATTTTGCTTCACCACATCAAACCATTCATCAAACATCGAAGCACACACATCGATCTGCAAAGCGGCTGGAGTGGCAAGAAATTCAGGCAGAAATTCAGGGTTTGAATGTGGAGAGTTATGACGATATTTCAGAAGAAGATGACATGACTGTATTTGGATAAATATATATTGTTTTACATGAATAAATATGATATCCCCTGAAAATAAGCCGTAGTGCATCTTTTGGAGCAAAAATTAAGACCCGGTCTTATTTTCGGGGAATTACAGTAGTTGTGTGTTATTGAGGTTAGTGGAGAGAAGATCATTATTATGAGTATAGCTGTTGATTTTGTGGTTTCTCATAATTGTATTACTTCTGTATCTGGACTATTGATCTGATCTCTTTGCCTTATTTTGCCTTTCTTTGTTTACTTTTGTGCTTTGTTTATTTAAATACTTTTATATTTATAATTTTTCTCTACCTTTATGATTTATTCTTTCCTTTAAAGTGTATTTTTGCGTATTCTTGAATAATTAATCCATGTTTGCCTCATTTTGGGCATGTGCAGCCTGTTTGAATGCCTGGCTCTTGAGTCTTGGTGCCTGGCCACCTGAGGTGAGGCTTATTTCTAGGCAGGCCAATGAAAGTTCTGGACTAGTTTGTGATTTTTTTAGGAGACTTTTCGCTCTTTTTGGTATTTTGTGTTACCATTTCACACTAACTAGGGGAATGAGGTTTCCAGAAGAGTGTAGATACATTTTAAAAGACTGTGTGTGTGTTGACTGTAGAAGTTTCAGGTATTGTAACTTCTGTCTAGGTTCCTTTTGACTCTCTTCTTTGGCTAATGATCTGGTTACTCTGTAAGTGCATTGTCTCTTCGGTTTTGACCTTTGTTACAGTTATGCATGCTTGTTCATCTGCTGGTTCTTAAACTTGGCCTAGCAGCCTTTCCAAACTTTCCATTTCCTGGCAGAAAGATGCACCTTAATTTTAAGAAAAAAGAAAAATCTAATAAACAAAGCTGTAACTTGATCCAAGCATACTAAAAAATAACCAGAAAGAAAAGTCCTTTTGATTAAATGTAAGTAATTAAATTTTAAACTCTAAATGTATCAAAGCTGAAAGGCTAATTCAAAACAAAGCAATAATCTTTAACTAAACATACGTCAAAATTCAAAAAAGCCAAAAAAAAAAACCGAATATATATATGTATATATGTATGTATATATAGTGTATTTTCCTGTGACACAAGGGTGAGAATTACTCTGTATGCCCACAATGTATGTGCGACATCTGGAAGCTTGTACCAGTGGCTGTTTGGGACCAGTTTAGCAGTCTGCCAGTCTTTACTTTTACTTCGGTATAGTGCCCATAATTCATTTGTAACATGAGGCACCCTTACTTTAGAGATGATTAAAATAAAAGCCAAATGTCAAGTGGACAACAGCAGAGCAGTGCTGTGCATAATGGCTATGACATACAGATTAAGGAAGTATGGCAGTCTGGGCAGTGTACCCAGGGCAAGTGTATCTGCTTGTTCTCCTGCCTGACAGGCTCCTTTGATCGCTACCCATTAAAGCCACTGAGCTTTGACCATCGTTGCCCTCTGTTTTCTTCCTTTTCAAACAAAGGTGGACAGCTAATCAGTGGTGTCAAATCAGCACTTCATTGGGAGCTTGTTGGAGCAAATAATGGCATGGAAAAGATTTGTTGATGAAAATCAGAACAATAGCAATGTCATTACAACACAAATGACATTTTTGAAACTTTCAGCTGTGGAAGCCGGCCCGGGTACAGAGAGGCAGACACGTTAAAGTCACCCAACACACATTTATTTACACAATCCATATTTACAGTGCAGCAACCCCACAAAGTCCTGGCCACTACACAGTGCCTTCTTTCCTCCTTCAGGCCACCTCTTTGCCTCCTCCTAAGACCTTGTCTTCTCTACTCTCCCGACTCCAGCCATTGTCTGAAGGGAGGCGGCCCCTTTTATACACACCCGGATGTGCTCAAGGTGTCCTCCAGTGACCTTCCGCCGACACGCCCCTGTGTGGCAGAAGCACCGGCTGTGTACCCGGAAGCACTCCAGGTGTCCCCGATCCTCTTCCCCCCAGCACTTCCGGGTGTGGCGGAAGTGCTGAGGTCCAGGGCTCTCTAGGCACAGGGGGTGACCACGGGCCCCTACAGAGTAGAGCTTCAAAGCTCTGTACCCGTGGGCCCCAAAGGAACCAGGGTGGTTGCCCCCACGAGGTGAGCGTAAGCCCTCTTCCGGTCTTCCTAGGCGTCCCGGCCGGGTCACCACCCCAGGCATCTCCAACACAGCTTAAGCCACTGAATAACAAAATGACAAAAGGAATGCTGGGAGAAAAAAAAAATGTAAAAATAGCCTGTTCAAGAATTTAATAGAAAGTGTGTGCAGTTTATGTCTTCAGTCTCACTGAAGAGTCACATAGTTAAACACTCACTTGTGGCATTTCCTAATTTTTTTCATTGTGTGATGATGGGGACCTAAAACCCATTCTAGCATTATTAGGTGCAAGCTACCCTGGATGGAATACCAACTTGAGAACTTATAACTGATTTATTATATATACATTAAGTTTCAGATTCAGTGTACAGCTCAAAAATGTGTTGTAAAAGGATTCACGCAACACAGGAAAGGTTTTGGGGCTAGGTGCCTGTATACTTGTAACAGGCTTCCAAAGATGAGGGTTTGGTTCAACAAATGAAAAGGTCTTGACAGACATCAATCTAAAGCAGAACAGTTTAAACAGAGAAACATGGCGGTTTTAAAGGGACAAGGGAAATTACGTCATTCTGGCAGGAACTAGAAGTGGCGTCTCCTGGGCCGTAATAGTAAGTGACATCATTGGGCCCAGAACTGGAAGAGACGTCATCAAGTCCAGATGGAATTGACTGTGGTTGGTCTGGAGATGAAAAGAGGAAGGATCAGTGCACTCTGCCACCCCTTGGAATTATCCCTTTTTGTTTCCTCCCATGCACACATGTGTGACAGTGTATGCTGCAATTAATTGTACAAAAGCCAATTCTAGAAAATTAATGCTAATGTTAAATGTACCTACATGTTTGTTTAATTAGAATATAGTGCAAATTTCAAAAAGTTATATAGAAAATGGAAGGTTTTTTAATGGAACATTCCTGACAGTCAACTTAAGTTCTGATATAACAATCAAATGATTTCAGTCAGTCATATACATAGATAAATAGATAGGTAGATACATAGACAGATAGAAACTTGCACTGTAATATAGTGTACATTAGATTGTTTGCAAATAGAATGGTACAGAGGCATAGTTTTTTAACCGTATGTCATAGTGAATGTCATAACGGAAATGTTATCAGACACGTAGGTTTTACTGATCTGTACTAAAGAAGTATAGGGAAGAAATTACTTGTGACACCACCACTAACTTTTGCTCCATTTGTCCACTTAAAATGAAGGAAAAGAAAAACCCAGAAGACTACCGAGGACACATCCTGCAAAGCTAAAGCCCTGCCCTTCCCAGCACTTGCCTGGATATGACGTGGAGTCCCAGTGGAAGTTAGCATTCATTCACGGATCAACTTCACAGGAATCCAGAGCTCCAAATCTCTCATCTCTCATCTTGCAGGACCCCAAAGCTAATGGTTTTTCAACATGCCATGTTATTACAGTAATTTAAATAATAAAGATATGTAAGCCTTGAACAGAATTGTTATCCATTTTTTATTCACTTTACTTCAAACTGTCGTTGCTTTGAATTCCACTAAAACATTTACAATGAGGAGAATTATTCCAGCTCTTCTTCTTCCAGGACATCACTGCTTAACTCCCCTCTTGGATTGTTAGCTTGACTATTTCTGAGACAAGGCAGTCAGCTACACTTTATCATGTGTGAGAATCAATTCTGAGGCCAGGAGTGGCCCTAAAAAAGACATGATGACACTAAGCTACTGTGCCTTCTGGTTGTGCAGTAAAAATTGCATATTAATCTCTCCCTGCAGTGCTCCATGGCTATCAATCTATTCTCTTATCATCTGACACCACTTATGCAATTCAGAGTGGGTGGCTAAAGCTAGATCTGGCATCATTGGGCACAATGAGGCAACCAGTACTTGACAAAGCAAAAGTCAAATGCCCTATTCTTATTCCAATGTCATCCATTTACAGTTGCCAATCAACCTAAGCTACATATCATTAGAAGGTGAGAGGAAAACTGTACAACCCAAAGGAAAAGTCTAGGCAGATGTAGGAGGAACAAGAATCTCAGTCCTGAGAGTTGTAAAACACCAGTACTAATTACTGTGCCAACCATCAGATGTTGCCAAGTCTATATGGTTAGTAGCAGGGTCTCCATGAAATTCATGAGGTGCAGATTATTCTCTGAGTAGACATGTCTTAAAGCAGGTGCATTTAAGCATTCTCTTTAGCCTGGTTTATAGTATACCCAAAATTGAAATGGCACCCCCATGTGACTTTCATTAGTTTTCTTCTCTTCACATTCTGCTTAAAATTGGATATTTTCATCTAATTTGTTTTTTTCATTTATTTATGTTTCATACTCTCTTTTAAAGTAAGTACACGTAAAATATTATATGTAGGAAGTAAAAATGGGTGATCTGAAATTTAAAGTACCCCTTATGAGAAGGACCTGAGAGTGATAATGGACTCACTATTGTCAACTTCCAGACAGTGTTCAGAAGCCATTAAGACGGCTAACAGAATGTCAGGATATATAGCACTATGTGTAGAGTACAAGTCCAAGGAGGTTATGCTCAAGCATTATAATGCATCAGTAAGGTCTTTGCTGGTGTACTGTGTGCAGTTTTGACCACCGTGATACAAAAAAGACATAGCAGCGCTAGAAGAAGTCCAGAGAAGAACGACTAGGCTGATTCTGGGACTTCATTGTATGATCCATGAGAAGAGATTGTAGGACTTGTACCTTTCAGAATAAGCAAACGAAGATAAAGAGATGAGGTGATTAAGAATGGTAGTAAAAGTAATTAGTATAATGTAACACAGTTGGGTACTTCTTAAAGGTAAATTTGGCAAAAATGTTAAGAAGTTTCAGTTAGTGTTTCTTCAGAACAAAAATTATAGACTCATGGAGTAGGTCACCAAGTATTATAGTAGACAGTAGGACTTTGGGGACCTATAAAACTCAAGTTGATGTTATTTTGGAGGAGTTAAATGGATAGGACTGGCAAGCTTTGTTGAGCTGAATGGCCTGTTTTTGTTAAAGTTTTTGTAATGCTTTAAATTTCTAAACTTCTCCCGATTATATTTTCTCACAATAATCTCCGGCTACTTAGTGTACTCACAATAAATTCTGTTTTGTGTTTTTTTTTTAATGTTTTGTAAGTCCAATTATTAGTTATGTTTCTGTTTTCTTGTCTACACGTTTTCATAATAAATATTTTATTTAACTTCTGTTATTGGAAAAAGATGATCCACTGTGGCAACACCTAACGGGAGGAAGCAGCTGAAAGTAGTAGTTCTTTTATGTTGTACTTTTGTTATGTACCTTGTACGCTATATGTTGAACATAGAGGGGTGGGGCCACCTGATGTTACAACTGGGAACGGCCCCCCAGCACTATTTAAGGGACAGTAGTCCATGAATGATCTGCTTCAGCATTGTTGTTCTTCTCCTAGTTTAAACTATTTTCATGGCTATTTTGATCATTTTGAATTTTCTGGTTATTGGACCACTTAATAGTACCTTTCTTAAGATTACAGATTTTGAGTTATTCGTTTTTTTTATTTCCTTTTATATTCCATTTACTTGTAATAAATCTTTAAATATTACATGAACTTTATTTTGTAACTGTGGACCAGGTTTTTACCATTTTCATCCCTCTCATTACTGGGTTTTTGAATTTAAAGGGCCTCACGTCTTTGTGTTGGGCCTGTGCAGAACAAGAAGACTAATTTTAGGGTTCGGGCTGAACTAGCAGGACTATTCTGGAGGCAGACACTAGATTATTGTTCCAGTGACTACCATTAAACACTAGATTACTGTTCCAGTGACTACCATTCATAATACATTTTGTCTTACATACACTGATTTCCTACCAAAGTCAATTTCATTTTTTTATATTTTAATAATTGATGGGCTAGTCGGCATCGGGGTGCCAACATGTGGTAATGTGTAAATTTTGGCTTTGTAAAGCGTAGGCAAATTCAACAAAATACAGATCACCTAAAAAATGCAGGTCTAGTTTAATTTTCAGCTAATGAAACTGCATGACCTTTCCTTGTGGCTTTCTTCCCATACTCACGACTCTTTCCCTTGAAGTTTATGAGGCTTAATTTATATTTTTATACTCTGAGAGTCATCCTGCCCTCAGACAAATATATGAAAGATGCCAATGCCTCAGTAAAGAAATATCTTGAAGCTGGGGTGGATGTTTCTATTTGCTACCACATCAACCTACTGATGTCTTTTTTCCTGTTTTTGTAGGAGAAGGTGCTCTCTTGGCTATGTTTTACATGGAAACCATAAATATTAAATATGGTGTGTAGATACACAAGAGGGAGATAAACAAAAGGAGACCATCATGCATTCCAAAAGACCCAAGGTGAAAAAACCCTATGGGTCTTACTAGTGTATATGGGTATGTGCCACTGTCTATTATGTGGGTAGGCTCACCTACCTACCCACCTACCAAGTATCTCATTTAATCACTCACACCTCATCTCCCATCTCTTTTGTTCAATCTTGCTTTGAGGCAGCCTTAAACCACCACATTGAAGTCTCCTGAAATCATTTCTGTATCATGGCAGCCCTTCTCCCTAATGTCCTTCTTGTGTTCTTGTATTGCTAAGCCTCCATACCCCTTTAAGTGTATCTCTCTAGCTGCATATTTTAAGCGGACTATATATTCCTACTCATTTTTGTCAATAGTATTGTACTTGAATTTTGTGGGTGGGAAAATATAGGCTTCCTGGTAGTTCTCAATGGCTTCTCTCTTAAAGGTGAAGATCTGGTGTGGTTAGTTGCTGACCACTGGTGTACTGGTTTTCTGGTCAGACAGCTTTCTAGCCCTGATCATTCACTGTCACTCTTTACATTGGACCTCCTAGCCATATCTTCACCCATTATATGATCGGTTAGCATCCCCCCAACTTTCCATGTTACTATTCAGGGGTGTTCCCTTAAAACAGGTGTGGCCTTCTCTCTCATTGTTTTCGTGGTTTGTTGTGGGTCTTTTCTCTGCTCTTTGCTACCCTTCATCTTGACATCCTTTCATCTAGCAACTTCTTGACAGCTAAGCACCCCAGCAGGCTTTACACTTAGCTGCTGTGTGTGTCATTTCATAGGCCCTTTCTGGTGTCTTCTTTTCAGACTCTTTTACTACCCCAAATGAATGGACATGGCCAGTTGAAGCCAGTCATAGTCATATTTTCATTTAGACCAGCTTTCAACAGAGATAGGCATGCTGCATTTGTTACATTGGATAAGTTCTCTAATAAGTATAAATAGAAGAAGTTGCACAGACTAAATTAAATCCACAGTATACCAGCTGTAAAGAAGGTACTATGGACAAAATTAAATTTGCGGTGCCATTCATGTGAAAGTCTAATAACGAAAAGATTTATTAAAGTAATGAAATAAAAAGAACTAAAGACGACTTGGTCCCTCAAATAAAGTTAAATTATTGTGAGTCATTCACATCTGAATAGGAAGTCTTGACTCCTTCAGTTGTGGCTACGTAAATGAAATCCTCCTCTTTTTGCCAACTAGTGTATCAACAGTGGAAGAGGTGAGACATACCTGGATGTGACAAAAGTGACATCAGCCGACTTCCTGCTGTTCTTTAAACTTGTAGAAGAAACTTGAGAATGGCTTAGCAACCATGTCCTGTCATGGTGTGCGGTGGTATCGCTTACCTTGGGAGGGCTCTGAAGGTGTCCTCTTAGCACTCATTATTGACACAGCTTAGGGAGCTGATTGGTTTATTCATGGAGTAAGTGTGAAGGGCCATGTATTTGTTGGTAACACAAATAAAAGCACCACATTTAGCTTAAAATATGCTTGATGTCCAATGCTGGCAGAACACTAAACTGGAATAAGTGCATCTGGAAAACAAATGATTGACTGAATAAATGGACATTACTAACAATGGCAGCCATGCTGTAAACATCTAGATCTTTTTGTTAAATGATTTGTTTGTCACAGAACAGTCTTAGTAAGTGACAAAAATGATTTTTAAAGGTTTTGGTACAAGGAATTCCCAAATACAAAGGTCCTAGTTTGAAGGGCAGAGCAAATTCAAAATGATTACACTTTCCTGAGGTCAGATACTGGAGACTGTCTTTTGATTTCAATTACTCAAGGAATGAACCCTTCAAGAAGCAGTCCTTCACGTATTATATAAAGATTCACAGCTTGATCAACATGCATGTCTGTTCATGAGGAAGACGTACTGTCATTTTCTTATTTTTTGGGATTGAGAGCCAGAGTTTGGAATTGCTAGACTGCCTCAGAAACCGTAAGTCGGGCATTAGGCAGTCGATAATGTGAGCATTCATAAAAGGGGAAAAATGCATTCTTAGTCATGAAGAAAATAACTAATTATTCCGCTAGACTGAAATAGGCAGGAAAAAGGAAAAAAAAAATCAAGAGATGAATATAGGGATCCTTATAGTCAAAATATTTGAAAGGATTTGAGCAAAGAAATCAAAACAAACCAAATTGCAAATGCCAGCTAAAAATCGTAGTAGAAAAGACAAACAAAGTTCTGACTTCCTAAAATGATTTTTACTCTAGGTAACTCAGCAAAAAGGTTTGGTTGTGAATCCAGTTAAAATCACGGAAGCATCATCTTAAATACATTTGCAGAGATGCCATCAAGAGTTGCAGCTTCTGGATGTCACTAGGTGGCAAAGAGAGTTGTTACAAAAAGAACATAAAGGCACATCAGCAGTATTCATGATGAATAAAAGGGTGATATAAAAAAAAAATAACAATCCAAAAACATAACAAAGAAAAATAATTAAATTCTGCAATATTTAAAAATTCCCACAATCATAATAGTGATAAAAGTGAAATTTGCGAACCCAAGAGAGACTCATCGGGCTGCGGGGGGAGGAAGGGTGGTGCCCTCCTCACTCACGTGTCTGCCTCGGAGCGTCACCTTAACTTTGCTTAGTTAGCGAATGAGAGAACTACTTTATGGATTTAGATCTGTTTTTTTCTATAATTTGCTTGAACATTCCGGTTGATTTTGCAACTTCTCTAATCGCGCTAAGAATCATAGTTCACTTGCAGGAGCAATATATTCACGCCAATCTAAGACAGAGACTACAAGCCGAGGGGAGGGGGAAGAGTGGCGTTAGGAGTAGAGAGCTGGGCAGGGCCCTCCTTATTGTCCTGTTTCACTAATACGTGGGCGGAGCCGTGGGGGATGGCTAGTTTTAATTAAAGTGGAAACTGGCACATCACTTTTTAATGTATGCAGTATAAAAAAAGACATGGTACCGACCTCTGTTTGCTGTAGCCCCCTCTACCCCATCAAGAACCATGCCCATTGAAAAGCTATTACAGCCAAGAATATAATTGAGGTGCCTCTGTCTACCACAGGGAGCAGGTACTGAAAATTCTGGTTACCTGAAAGTTGCAGGAACCCCCTGAACACTTCTGTCTAAAGTGTATAGAATGAATAACCAATTTAAAATTTTCAGATAAGTCTGCACTTCCTGTGTCTCTGTTGGACAATATGTTAATACTTTCAACCAAGACCCAAATATAACCTCCTTTGGATTTTAGCCAGTCTGCTTAGATGGAAAGGTAACCGGCCTCTTTTACACTTCAAGGTAACTCCTATGGCATTGCCACTATCTAGAGACCATCTAGACCCTGCTACCTGACAGGTCATATCCCAATAATAATAACACAAGCAACAGCAAGCAAAAGAACCATTTTGTTGACTTGTATCTTCCCTACACAAAAAGCAAAACCTGACACCTACATGCCATTGCTAGACCTGAGTGGAACTCTTTCTCACATGCTTTCAATATGCTCCACAAACACTTTCAACATTTTGTATCTCTGTGATGAAATAATGGTATCAGACACTTAGATATCATGTGACTTGGGTTAACTTGGCGGTCCTAACTGCACTTATACTTTTCACTTTAAGTGTATGGGCTTTCAAGTTTATTAATGAAATTGAAAATGCAAAACTCATTTAAGTGTATTTTGGGCTTTGAAGTTGTTATTATTGCAGAAAATAAGGAGATCAGCTTCCTAAAAGCATTGTTCATACTTCTATATTTACCAAGTGTATGTTATTTGCTGCTGCTGCATAAATCAAGGACTCTGTAACACATCAATAAAATCAATTCTGTGCATGCTTCTCAATTACATCTTCATTGAGAACTACAGTACATTTTTTAAATGAGACATACTGCATATTTTCCATGCAAGTATACACTAAAGGTCAAAGGTTAAAACAGCACAACAAAGCCACTAACAACCAACAAATCAGAGTTGGATAAAAAACAGCAGACCTTCTGAAACCAAAAGTACTGAAAACAGTTACAGGTAATCACTAAGGGTATTTAATTGAATATCAGATAAATTAGCACTGCAAGGGGTGAACTAAATACAGTATATAGTGATGCCAATTATGTCATCATCACAACAACCCAGTGTGTCGTGGGATACATCGTTAAGGCAATGGGCGATGTGGAGCTCTTGAGATGGTGGCGCCTGTAGCTAACATAAAATAGCATCAAAAATAAAGTGAAACATGAACTCTTAAATAAAGTTTCCAAAAGAAAAACAGATATTAGAAATAAACTCTGTGGAGTCAGAAAAGCCCAGAAAAGATGTATAACTTTATTTTAAATCTTAAGCAGAATCCAAGAGAAATTAATTGAGAATGTCAGACATAAGAGCCTGGGCCTAGCCATCTTAATCGCCTCTGTTTTGAATTACAGTATACCATTATTTAAGCTTCTCTTCCTCAGCTCTTCTTGGTGCAGGTAAACATTTGTCTAAAACTTTATCAGCCCAACCCATACCTTGTCTATTAGTTATAGGACCTTGGGTACTGGAGATGCATCAACAATAAAAAATCAGTATCAATGGTAACTCACAATCGATGCTGTCGATAATATCATCAATTCATTTCAGTGTTTCAGCCCACACAGCATTCTCTTAGTAGTTTGTTGCATAAGTCTCAGTAACACCTCAGTCTTGGCAAGCTGCAAGCAAGTGATGTTTTTTTGTAAAAAGTTAACTCTTACCTCATTATGAATTTTGTCATTTACATTTTTGTTAATGGTAAACCCTTGGCCTCTTACATCATACAGCCGCTATAAAGACTCTTTTGTACTTTACCGTGTTATACACTTACGTGGGAATAATTGTTGAATGGAGTGAACCTCTTTACAATCCAGGGTCCTCATGTATAAATGGTGCATGCTTCCGTTTCCACACTCACATCGAGATGTATAAAAACTGAACTTGGTGTAAAGCCGCACACATTCTCACGCCAGCTCAAACCATTGCATACGCAAGTTTTGTAAACTGGCAGCAGCCAGCATCAAAGCAATACTACTGTTCATGTCTGGTTTCCCTTTCTGTTTCATATTTGCATCCATGATGCAGGCTTTATCAAATACACCTGAAATTAATCACATGTCATTGACAAATTTAAGGCACTTGATTGTAACCAATCTGTAACAATATAATGGTGCATGGAATGGATAAACTATTCCAAATACCATAGCTGTTTTAGCGTTGTTAGAAGACATAGCAAATGGAAGACTTAGAAGAGAGTGCGTATTTACAGATGATACTGACTTCTTGTCCCATGATGATAACTGGCTTCGAAGTCGATTTAGATTTCCAAGAGCTATCCTCTTGGATCTGTGTGCTGTTGGAATACTATATTATGATGAAATGATTTGAGGTATATACATTGCATTTTACAGATACATTGTTAACTTAATTTAAATAATGTATACTGTGTGGCGAGTCGCTGGGGCTACGACCCGGCAGGGACGCCTGGAGGGACCGGAAGGTGGCACATACATCCTTCGGGCCACGAGGGGGCAACCACCCTGGAACAGAGGAGGACCACAGGAGAGGAACAAGGAGGCTTATGCCTATTTTAACCTGTGGCCACTGCCAGGGGGCGCCCTGAGTCTTAGGAGGCCCGGGATGGATTTACTTCCGCCACACCTGGGAAGATGGAGGAGAATCCTCAGGGTCGCCCGGAGTGCTTCCGAGTGCTCTTCCGCCACACCAGGAAGTGACGTCAGAGGGAGCACCTGGAACACATCCGGGGGAGAATAAAAGGGCCCGCCTTCCTACAGTCGAGGAGCTAGAGTCGGGAGAGGAAAGGTGGTCCAAGAGACAGAGTGAGAGAGGCCTGGTATCAAGGTGATTGGGGCAAGAAGGCCCAGTGGACTGTGTGGGACTGATAAGTATAAAGAATGGAGGAAAAAATAAAAGAACTTTATATAAAGATGCGGCGTCTGTCTGATGGTGTCCGGGCATGTCTCACAACTGTTAATAATTAAACATTGTTAAACAGTATTCTGCCATGCCACAATGCCCCCATGTGTTTAATACATGCTTTAATGCATTTCATCATGAAAATGATAGCAAGTATACATCTTAGTATTCTAAAATGTTCAGACAGCTGTAATATCATGAATGTAATGTATTCTGTGTGACGATTGATTTTAAGATGAAGTTTACAATGTTCTTTCTACTTTAATGACAAAATAAATGAGATTAAAGTTGAAATTTTGAGAATAAAGTTGACATTTTGACTTTATTCCTGACATAGACAATTTTTTCTTCACTGTGTCCCTATTTGTTTTTTCTTCTTTACGGCCCTAATAGATAACCTGCTACACCTAATGAGCCAATCCAACTGAATTTTGTCCCAAACTCTTCCACGCCCTTAAAACAAAGGTCAAATAGAAGATGATCCTGTACTGTTTAGAAATCAAAATGAACACTTTTACCTAAAATGTTAAGTTTTGAATACCATATATCACCCTCATAAGACCTTCTCTGTGTGAAGAACAGTATTGGCAGCATCATGCTACAATGATGCTTTTAATGTCTCAGGGTTGGCTAAGCCTGAGATGACTGAATGTTAAACTGTAAAGATGAAGTCAGCTGTCGACCTAGCACATGAAAGAACATACATCTACCAGGACAGTCACCAAAAGGAACACTTGTGAGATTTAAAAACCAAGAAGTCAATGATCTGTAACCACTCATTCCAATCTAAGCGTGTCGCGGGTGTTGCTCTTCATCTAACTTGTAAGGACAAAACTGTTTGCATTTGGATGTGTAAAACTGGGACTGATTTCTTATTTTACACTACTGCTATTGCCGAATACTGGCTCTTTGGTGGTGAATACTTAACAGATCATATTTTAGTGATTCTTCATGTAAAACTACAGTAAGTCCCCTACATACAAACCTTCAAGTTGCGGAGTTTCAAAGATGCAAATATGTATGTCCAATAAATGAAAAATTATTTAAATAAGCGAAAAATTAAAAATTATACTCTAACTTTATATTTCGAAGCAGAGCACAAGTTAGTTTGCATGTTTGCTTCTAGGAGGAGCACAAAATACACGCTATTATTGGTTACATTCTCAGTCACGTGCATGCATCCTCTACAAGTGGTTCTGCTTTTGGCTGTATCTCTGTTTACGTTGAGTTAACAGGCTTTATTTCAAGCCCAGGATTTCCAAAATTAAGCATAAAAGCAGAGGTGTGATATATTGCTAAGAAGTGCCAAGCGATAGCGATGGAAACTAGTGAAAATAACAGAGATCGTAGAGCGAGGCAAATGGATGGTTGACATCGCTCATTAGTATAACATGAACTGTTCAACCATTGGCACAATTCTAAAGAACAAGGACAAGATCATGAAACGTGGCTCATGGAGCATATTTTTGCTGCGTTTGCCAGCTCGCTTGCTGTAAGCAGGTCTACCAAAATCAGCTGACTGACGACATGAAAAGAAAAAGAACTTGGTTGTTTGTTGTTAAAATGCACTCAAAATCAATACAAAAATACTGTACATAAATAATATGTGGGTCACATACTCACACAAGAGAGAAGAAGGTGAGTCCAGATTTCTAAAAAAGGTAATCTCTAAGTAATCCAAATGAGAGTTGCCTCATCAGCACTCTCAGAAACCCCAGCATGCACGTAGTGACACTGTCATCATCTTGCAGTCACTCCCTTCTCAGACTAAAGGAGTAGACAGGCTTCAAGCACAAGTGAGAAAACAGCAAGTGAACACACGGCCAAGTCAGCAGCCGGTTTTAAGTATTTCCCGCATCAACCAGTGGCTGACAGAGCATTACACGGAAAGACTCTGAACTTGCAGTTTTACCGGCGGTGGACAACAATTCCTGCCTGCGTTAACAGAGTTTCGGTGCACAGCTCAGTTGTGAGGTTTTGGGGTCTAAAAAATCTAAAGGTAAAAATTATTAAAAGCGATTTGTACTGTATGTACAACAGCACAAATAACTTGTTTCCAATAAGAATTGAGGAGAGAGAGGTATGCTAGGTCTGCATACATAGGCTTGTTCGTTAGCGGTAAGCGAAACTACTATACCAAGATCAGCTGATGGAAAACAACTGGAATAAACAATAACTTTCAGTTGTTTGTTGTTAAAATAGACTATAAGTCTATAACAAAAATTACAAATATTAACTTTTAAAACCATTTTCTTATGTACAATAGCTGTACATGTTTTCTGTAGGAGTTGAGGGTTGGGGGTTGAATTGTGTTTATTGGGAGTCTATGCTTAATTTGTTGGACTTACGAACAAATTGGACTTGCAAACACGTTCTTGGAACGGAACTCATATGTATGTTGGGGACTTACTGTAATAGGGTTTATATGATCTTTAATGTTTCCTGGCCAGAGTAAAGTGAAATCCTTACTTGGATGTGTTAAACAACATATAACATATCGCCACTCTCCAATGCCAATACAATGTACACAATATTTAAAATTAAGAATAACCACTGATTTATAAAAGCACAGCATGCTATGTAACCAAGCAATGTGTGAAAATTCAAAGGAGCAGAGAGTATGGTGCTTTTTAAAGTTAGTTTTCAGCAAACACAGGTCATCTAACACATTTCACTCAGACTCCCATTCTGACTTCTAGCACAGGTTCGATCACTGCCATATTTATTTTCTAGGCTCCTTTGTTCAGCTCCTGTGACCGCCAGCTGACATGAAAATAAATGCCAGCCAGTGAAATGAGACTATAAAGTCAGACCCTTGTGCCAGAGCACCCCGAGGTAAGTCTCACATGTGGGCCACCTCCTGCCTAGCAGTGTGAGTGAAAGAAAGTAAGCCTTCCAATGTGCCACAGGCAAAAGATATACTAAAGAGAGTAATTTTTAGGTGATTACTGTAGGAAGTGTTTTGTTCTGAACATGCCATTTGTTGCATTTACAGAATATGTTATAAATTGTTAAGGAAACAATTCAAACAGCTAAAATCTTGGCAGACAACTTGGCAAAGGCTTTGTGCATTAGAGCACTACACTGCTGGTTCAGTTCAAGTTCAAGCTAACTGTCACGTGTATTCACCCAGTGACAGTGACCATGCAACTTACATGCATCCTGCTCTAAAAATATAGAATGTAATGAAGTGTATGTCATATTTGTGATTTGGATAGAAGTCATTATAGCCAGTGATCAGCACTTGTGTTAGAATTAGGTTAAACATTAGTCATTCATACACGGTGATGCACATGTGCGACTGAGGATCACCTTCCAGGCTCAACTGAGGTAAGCAATTTCATTCTGAGTCTAATGAGGGCACTGGCACTAACAATATCTTCTCTTTCTCCCAAAACGATGAGAACACACAAAGTGTTAGCACCCAACCCCGACCATGATACCTAGGCCCGGATGAGACTTCATAAAACTCAGGACCCGGACTCCAATGTGAGATACAAGATAAAGTGACAAAAGCAGAGAATACCATGAGGGCTGATTCTGATAAGCATCTTTTTTGTTGGGTGCCTGGGCAATCTTTTGCTTTTTGCTTCTACTGTAATTAAACGGGGCTGCAGGGTTGACAACCCGAAAGATTCTTGCTGCTTTGCTCTTGTTCCCTTCCGCCAGTCACAATGATTATTTGCATTCATACCAAAATCAGTTAGACAAGCATTCCTAGCATCAGTTAATTTTCAACTGAGCTTTAGATTGGCAAAAAAGTGACCTTAGTGAGTCTGAATGTGGCATGACAGTTGACTTTAAAAGTGTCAGTTCTACAAGGAGAATGTGTGCTAAAATGAAATATAATCCAATGTATAAAATGCATGGCATACCATCTGTCTCTCTATGATATAGTGTCTTATCTATCTATTTATCCTATCACCATTCCTAATTATCTCTCTGTCTATATATACAGTATATATATATATATACTGCTCAAAAAAATTAAAGGAACACTTTTTAATCAGAGTATAGCATCAAGTCAATAAAACTTCTGGGATATTGATTTGGTCAGTTAAGTAGCACAGGGGGTTGTTAATCAGTTTCAGCTGCTTTGCTGTTAATGAAATTAACAACAGATGCACTAGAGGGGCAACAATGAGATGACCCCCAAAACAGGAATGGTTTAACAGATGGAAGCCACTGACATTTTTCCCTCCTCATCTTTTCTGACTGTTTTTTTTCACTAGTTTTGCATTTCGCTATGGTCAGTGTAACTACTGGTAGCATGAGGTGATACCTGGACCCTACAGAGGTTGCACAGGTAGTCCAACTTCTCCAGGATGGCACATCAATACGTGTCATTGCCAGAAGGTTTGCAGTGTCTCCCAGCACTGTCTCAAGGGCATGGAGGAGATTCCAGGAGACAGGCAGTTAGTCTAGGAGAGCTGGACAGGACCATAGAAGGTCCTTAACCCATCAGCAGGACTGGTATCTGCTCCTTTGGACAAGGACAAACAGGATGAGCATTTCCAGAGCTCTACAAAATGACCTCCAGCAGGCCACTGGTGTGAATGTCTCTGACCAAACAATCAGAAACAGACTTCTTGAGGGTGGTCTGAGGGCCCAACGTCCTCTAGTGGGCCCTGTGCTCACAACCCAGCGCAGTGGAGCTCGATCGGCATTTACCATAGAATACCAGAATTGTCAGGTCCACCAATGGCACCCTGTGTTTTCACAGATGAGAGCAGGTTCACCCTGAGCACATGTGACAGACGTTGAAGGGTCTGCAGAAGCCATGGAGAATGTTATGCTGTCTGTAACATCATTCGGCATGACCAGTTTGGTGGTGGGTCAGTGATGGTCTGGGGAGGCATATCCATGGAGGGACACACAGACTTCTACAAGCTAGACAAAGACACCTTGACTGCCATTAGGTATCAGGATGAAATCCTTGGACCCATTGTCAGACCCTACGCTGGTGCAGTAGGTCCTGGTTTCCTCCTAATGCACGACAATGCCCGGCCTCATGTGGCAAGAGTATGCAGGCAGTACCTGGAGGATGAAGGAATTGAAACAATTGAATGGCCTTCACGATCCCCTGACTTAAACCCAATAGAACATCTGTGGGACATTATGTTTCGGTCCATTAGGCGCCCAGGTTGCTCCTCAGACTGTACAACAGCTCAGGGATGCCCTCATACAGATCTGGGAGGAAATGCCACAAGACACCATCCGTCGTCTCATTAGGAGCATGCCCGACGTTGTCAAGCATGCATACAAGCTCGTGGGGCCACACAAGATACTGAAAAGCATTTTGAGTAGCAGAAATTAAGTTTTTGAAAAATGGACTAGCCTGCCACATCTTCATTTCACTCTGATTTTAGGGTGTCTACACAATTGAGCCCTCTGTAGGCAGAAAACTTTTATTTCCATTAAAAGACTTGGCATCCTTTTGTTCCTAAGACATTGCCCTGTCGTTATTTGTATAGATATCCAACTTCATATTGAGATCTGATGTATCTAATGTGTTTCTTTAAAGTGTTCCTTTAATTTTTGTGAGCAGTGTGTATATATATATATATATATATATATATATATATATATATATATATATATATATATATATGTGTATATAAAATTAAATACACACAGATACAGATATATATATATATATATATATATATATAGTCATAAATACGAGTCCAAGACATTATAAAGGTTTGGGGCAGCCACCCGTATATTGCTTTTCCCAGCTGCAAAAGGGTTTTTTGAATCAAAAGCATGATGTGCATCTCACAGAGTCCAAAACAGAACTGCTATAGTAGCCCAATATGGAGGCTTTAAAGGTCTTTAAAGGTCTGGAAAGGAACTATGTCAGCAAAGGGGCCGGCTTCGGAAGTGACGTCATCAAAGGGGCCGGCTTCGGAAGCGATGTCTTCTGAGGCACCGGAGCCTTGCAGGATTTCCCGGTAAAGGTCTGTAGGGAACTGAGAAAGGCAGTCAGTGCACTCCGCCGCCCCCGGTCGGATGTTTTATTACAATTACTCAGGCCCTTTAGCTGCATCCTACTCGCACGTGTGTGTCAATATATATATATACTAGCAAAATACCCGCTGCCTTCAAATTTTTATTAAGAAGAAAATTAAACCTGTTTAAACTGAGGGAAAATATACCAATAATTATTTGTTAAGAGCATGCAATGTACAGTTGGCCATGTAAAAAGTAATCTTGTGTCAAATCTCACAGCTTGGATTGCTGCTGTCATAATCTGTTTGAGTTTCATGGTTTGTTTCAATTACGACAGTACTTACAGGACTTGTGTTGAAGTGACATTCGGCATCTGTCAAGCGTTGTAAGCATACAACCGGTTTCATCGTTAACATCGCATCCAGCTTTTGAGAGTTTAAACATTAATAAACATCAAAGTGTCCACTACTGAAATCGTTACCTGTGAATCTAAGATGTTTAAGAGGCATTGGCGTTTTCGAAAGGTGTAAAATATTTGGCCATTTCGGTACACTTGAAAGCGACAACCAAACAATTCAGCGGCAGCCATCAACTCACATGCAGAACCATAGGTGAAGGGCTTAAGCATTTCACTGTTATAGTGCTCCTGTGTAGTATAATTATCTGCTGTACCGTCATCAGTCCACACCTTGAACCTGTCCCAGTCATTCAATACATAAGACACAATGTTCATCTGGATATAAAGAGTGATCCTGATATGGCCGTGCAACATGTAACAAAGAGAATGGAAAATGGCAGGTGCCATCTCCGGGCATGGAAACCACTCAGTAAGTGACAGTTATTTAATCGATGGTGATCACCTCGATAGACATGTTAATGGGGGTACGGTTGAAACGATAAAGGAAATGGGTACCTGAACAATGTAAAGTAAGTCTAAAATACCTACACAATAACTATAATCGTAATAAACGAACAATAAAACAGCGGAGAAGCCGTGGATTAAATAAAAAGGCTGTAGTTATCAGCAGGGAGACGTGAATCCCGTGACGATGCAAGGAAGGGAATATAGAGACCAGAGCGATGGATGGCCTTATATAGGCAGGCAGCCAACAACGTGGGAGGTGTTGGGATCAGGGACCCAATGCCGCCTCACACAGTGACCAAGCAGCAGGGTATGGACGTATATATGTAAGTAAGTAGGATTCAGTTAGCGTTGGGAACCCGCGTACCAAATTTCTTGAAGATAGGCGCATAAGTAACAAAGACCATTGGAAAGTTCAATATGGCGGCCGACAGTGGCGTCATACCACTGAAATAAGTACGTATATTGGTTTCGGTTAGCGCAGGGAAGCCGCCTTCCAAATTTCGTGAAGATGGGGCCATAAATAAGAAGTTCAACATGGCGGACATTGTTGACCATTATGACCGTTACGCGTAGAATTTCAAAATGAAACCCGCTGAAGTTTTGTAAGTAAGCTGTAAGGAATGAGCCTGCCAAATTTTAGCCTTCTACCTACACGGGAAGTTGGAGAATTAGTGATGAGTGAGTGAGTGAGTCAGTCAGTCAGTCAGTGAGGGCTTTGCCTTTTATTAGTGTATATATATACAGTGGTGTGAAAAACTATTTGCCCCCTTCCTGATTTCTTATTCTTTTGCATGTTTGTCACACAAAATGTTTCTGATCATCAAACACATTTAACAATTAGTCAAATATAACACAAGTAAACACAAAATGCAGTTTTAAATGATGGTTTTTATTATTTAGGGAGAAAAAATCCAAACCTACATGGCCCTGTGTGAAAAAGTATTTGCCCCCTTGTTAAAAATAACCTAACTGTGGTGTATCACACCTGAGTTCAATTTCCGTAGCCACCCCCAGGCCTGATTACTGCCACACCTGTTTCAATCAAGAAATCACTTAAATAGGAGCTGCCTGACACAGAGAAGTAGACCAAAAGCACCTCAAAAGCTAGACATCATGCCAAGATCCAAAGAAATTCAGGAACAAATGAGAACAGAAGTAATTGAGATCTATCAGTCTGGTAAAGGTTATAAAGCCATTTCTAAAGCTTTGGGACTCCAGCGAACCACAGTGAGAGCCATTATCCACAAATGGCAAAAACATGGAACAGTGGTGAACCTTCCCAGGAGTGGCCGGCCACCAAAATTACCCCAAGAGCGCAGAGACAACTTATCTGAGAGGTCACAAAAGACCCCAGGACAACGTCTAAAGAACTGCAGGCCTCACTTGCCTCAATTAAGGTCAGTGTTCACGACTCCACCATAAGAAAGAGACTGGGCAAAACGGCCTGCATGGCAGATTCCAAGACGCAAACCACTGTTAAGCAAAAGAACATTAGGGCTCGTCTCAATTTTGCTAAGAAACATCTCAATGATTGCCAAGACTTTTGGGAAAATACCTTGTGGACTGATGAGACAAAAGTTGAACTTTTGGAAGGCAAATGTCCCGTTACATCTGGTGTAAAAGGAACACAGCATTTCAGAAAAGAACATCATACCAACAGTAAAATATGGTGGTGGTAGTGTGATGGTCTGGGGTTGTTTTGCTGCTTCAGGACCTGGAAGGCTTGTTGTGATAGATGGAACCATGAATTCTACTGTCTACCAAACAATCCTGAAGAAGAATGTCCGGCCATCTGTTCGTCAACTCAAGCTGAAGCGATCTTGGGTGCTGCAACAGGACAATGACCCAAAACACACCAGCAAATCCACCTCTGAATGGCTGAAGAAAAACAAAATGAAGACTTTGGAGTGGCCTAGTCAAAGTCCTGACCTGAATCCAATTGAGATGCTATGGCATGACCTTAAAAAGGCGGTTCATGCTAGAAAACCCTCAAATAAAGCTGAATTACAACAATTCTGCAAAGATGAGTGGGTCAAAATTCCTCCAGAGTGCTGTAAAAGACTCATTGCAAGTTATCGCAAACGCTTGATTGCAGTTATTGCTGCTAAGGGTGGCCCAACCAGTTATTAGGTTCAGGGGGCAATTACTTTTTCACACAGGGCCATGTAGGTTTGGATTTTTTTTTTCTCCCTAAATAATAAAAACCGTCATTTAAAAACTGCATTTTGTGTTTACTTGTGTTATATTTGACTAATGGTTAAATATGTTTGATGATCAGAAACATTTTATGTGACAAACATGCAAAAGAATAAGAAATCAGAAAGGGGGCAAATAGTTTTTCACACCACTGTGTATATATATATATGTGTATATATATCTGTATCTGTGTGCTGTATATTTGTGTCATGTATTTAATTTTGACATGTCATTATTGAATCAAAATAAATTAAATAATGCATTTTTTTTCAGTATTTCACACAATGTTTGTGCCAAATCTTGAAATGCAATATAAAGGCCTATTTTATATTAATTCATGTACAATACATTGCACACTGTGCCTTAACTAAAAGTAAATAAAGCAAACTCATTTCATTTAACTAAGAGTCTGCTTCTCCTTTCTTTCCATGACCACATGGTCATTGTGCCAAAGCTAAATGAAACTGAATGGGAAATCATTGCTAAGAGTTAAGGCAAGGGACAAAGGAATGGTGGAAGGTGTAATTCCACCCTCCCTAGGTAGCCTAATGCTGTTTGTTGCTAGTTGGTAACATTTTTAAGATGTTACTAGAGCTTGAAATCGCTGACTATTCTCATTGGGTTTGGATAAGATTTTTTTCAAATATTTCTTGGGCTGGATTCAATATCTTATGTCCAAAGCTGCTGCCAAAACCATATACTGAAATAAGTAATTTTGAAAAATGTATGAAAGTATAAATATTTCAAATTAAATTTTATTTGTATGACCTTTGCTTACTAGAATATTAATTCTCCTGTATTTTTAATCTCCTGTCATCAGTCCGGTGGAAGAAGCAGTTTTACACCAACCAGCTAAGCTTCACATTTCTGAACGAAAAAAAAAATGAACCTAGTTTTTTTTTTAGCTCAATCCTTTTCTTTTATTTAATGCATACTTTTTTTCAACAGCAGTTAGATCAGAGGTGCCCCTTCCTGTGGGGTCTGAGATCAGAGGACCGTTGTGTGGGTCTGAAATTTGGGGTTTGCAGACCTAGGGGAATCAGGAGCTCCGCTGGACAGCCAATTGGGTTGCACATTTTTCTCATTTGGTTTACTTGACTTGAGTCGGTTTAACTCCTCTCATCTCCCTAATCTTAACCATAGTGCAACCAGGCGTATCGCGTAACATCACTGACGTATAAAGTAAAGCGACAGCCTCATCAACAGAGTGGGGCTATGGAGGTCTGCAGCTTGACTGGAGTTATTGCTGTTTTAGGAATCGTCAAATTAACATCGTTGACATTCACCTGCTTTGATCATTTTTCATTAATGACCAGAGGGATGGCTTCAACTCAACACCAATCAAAATAAATAAAATGAAAGCATGAAAAAGCAGCTTGTGCTGCACTTGCAGTTGTGTTTAGAAATCTAAATTCGTCCAGCTTCCAATAAGGTAGCTAACATTATATCAACTCCTACTGCAATAAAGCTAACATTTTACTGGAGTAACAATAGCAATATGTGTTACAGCTTTGATATTGAGTGTTTAACAAATATTATCTGATATTACAGTACTTATCTGTCACATGGGTGAGGATTATTTATTACCTCTATGACCTCAGGACCTCTACACGTTGCTACAGGCTGCAACATTAGTCATTATGTGAAGTGTTCCGAGTGTTGTTGCACTGAGAACACGTTTGTAAATTTCACCAGCACACCCAGGCTCTCTGGCTTACTAGTTAGTTGCTGGCTGAATTGTGAAAAAGCACAACACAAGCAACTTTGAAATGCAAAAAGAGCTGTTAACTCAGATGAACTTCAGCTGTTAGTTACTTTTATTGGCAGTTAACATTACTAATTTAATTGTTAACTGCTGTCATTGGAAGAACAAAATGAACTTTAGATAAATTCATAAGTGTAAGTGATATATTCACATGTTAATTTTTAAAATAATATATGTAATATATTCAGCTTCATTTTGATTTTATGAAGTTTATTAAGCATGGTCAATAGTGGTACTAGTACTTTTTATTTTACTATTATTTTTAATAGTAGTAATACTACTAGTACTAGTTGTTTTATTTCATATTATTATCTTTATTAGCAGTAGTAGTAGTAATAATAGTATTACAATTGTTTGGCTTTAACAAAGTAACAAAGAGTTAAGGGTAAATTTCGCACAAACATTGGGAGGTTTTTCTTTACACAAAAAACGATAGCCACTTGGAATAAGCTACCCAGTAGTGTGGTAGACAGTAAGACATTAGGGACTTTCAAAACTCAACTTGATGTTTTTTTGGAAGAATTAAGTGGATAAGACTGGCAAACTTTGCTGGGCTGAATGGCCTGTTCTCGTCTAGAATGTTCTAATGTTTTATTATTATCATTATCATTTATAAAGCAAACAAATTAATTGGTTTATCACTGCCATTAAATACAATTGAAGTCCAAAATCATCCAGATTGTAGCAAACCCTCCCAGTTACAGTTGCTAATGCTGAATAAAGACTTTTAAAAGTTTAGCTCATCAAGACATACATATTTGAGGTCATCCATGGCACAACCAGCTTCGCTATCGTCAGCATCAACTCAGACCTTCCAAAGAAGCTGTCGTGTGATGACCTAATAGATTATTTTTGCTCCAGCAACCCATAATATCACATAATATTGTACTCTGGGTTGCAGCAGTATCTACTTTGTGGTTGTGTACTATTGTGATAGGCAGAAAATAGACCTCTAAACATTCATTTTCAAGTTTTGATTATTTTAAAAATTTATTTGTAATTGATATTAAGAGTTATAGTTAAGCTTGTAATGTGTTCTTCATTGTTTATGTATTATTTATATATTTATTGTCCACTATTATATAGTGAATTATAAGAAGTTTAATAAGAAACACTAAAGTAATGGATTTAGAGAGGGGTGAGGGACCCAAGAAGATTACACTTAGGACCTCAGTTTGGCTAGGAGTGGCCCTGAGTGAGATGGTAGTCATGTAATAACAGGTACAAGCTTATAGTTTATTAATTACTCCTTATTATCAATAACATGCAAATGACAAATAAACCAGCAGTTCTTCATCTAATTTGTAACCCTGTGTGTATTCATCATGAACTGTCTGGTTTAATAAAATATCTGGGAGGAAACTGTAGAGTAAAATTAAGGACTGAGAATTACTTATCCGTTTTAGGCTTCAGATCATTTGGATGGTATCTTTGAAAAAGGAGAAAAATCTACAGTATAAGAATGACCTGACATGGCACAATACAACATTAAAAAATAAAATAAGAGCTGTTATTGGTGAGTACTGGCTTTTAATTAAGCAACTGTGTTGGAACAAAAACCTGCAGCCTCCTGCTGCATGTCCAGTGGCAGTGCTGACCCTAGTGTGTTTGGTGTGTGACTTTGCTAGCTGGGGTAGGCTTCACCCCTCCATGCCCAACCTTGGTCGGATTAAGCGAATTAGAAACTGACATGACATTTTTAAAACATTTTGAGGCAGTATCTCAAACTGATGTATGAATGATTCCCATTTTTCCTATGTGAATAAAACATTTTTAACCTTTTACCACAACTTGGTGTGTCTGCCTGATCATTGGTAACAGCTATATCCCCAAACTACAAGCTCACTGTTTATTAATTACTCCTTAATAGCAATAAAATGCAAATGACAAAGAAACCAGCAGTTCTCCATCTAATTTGTACCCCTGTGTGTATTTATCATGAACTGTCTGGTTTAAAAAAAAATCTGGAAGGAAACTGTACAGAAAAATTAAAGACTGAGAATTACTCATCTGTTTTAGGCTTCAGATCATTTGGATAATATCCGATTTGAGGTTCCAGCTAGATATAGTCAGGCTCACCTCAATGCACAGCTTGGACTCTGGAACCAATCTCCTTGAGAGAGGCTGCACTCTCTACCACTCTGGAGTTGCCACCGGTGAGAGGCACCAAGCGGGTGTGGGCATACTTATTGCCCCCCCCAAACTTGGAGCCTGTAAATTGGGGTTTACCCCAGTGGACAAGAGGGTAGCCTACCTCCGCCTTCGGGTGGGGGGACGGATCCTGACTGTTGTTTGTGCGTATGCACCGAACAGCAGTCTGGAGTAACCACCCTTTTTGGAGTCCCTGGAGGCGGTGCTAGAGTGCATACCTTCTGGGGACTCCCTCATTCTGCTTGGAGACTTCAATGCTCATGTAGGCAATGAAAGTGAGACCTTGAAGGGCGTGATTGGGAGGAATGGCCCCTCCGATCTGAACCCGAGCGGTGTTTTATTATTGGACTTCTGTGCTCGTCACAGATTGTCCATAACGAACACCATATTCAAGCATAGGGGTGTTCATATGTGCACTTGGCATTAGGACACCCTAGGCCTCAGTTCGATGATCAACTTTGTGGTTGTGTCATCGGACTTGCGGCCACATGTCTTGGACACTCAGGTAAAGAGAGGGGCGAAGCTGTCAACTGATCACCACCTGGTGGTGAGTTGGCTTCGATGGTGGGGGAGGATGCCGGTTAGGCCTGGTAGGCCCAAATGTGTTGTGAGGGTTAGCTGGGAATGTCTGGCAGAGTCCCCCGTCAGAAGTAGCTTCAACTCCCTCCTCCGGCAGAACTTTGAACACGTCCCGAGGGAGGTGGGGTACATTGAGTCCGAATGGTCCTTGTTCCATGCCTCTATTGTTGAGGCGGCTGACCAGAGCTGTGGCCATAAGGTGGTTGGTGCCTGTCGTGGCGGCAATCCCCAAACCCATTGGTGGACACCGGCGGTGAGGGATACCGTCAAGCTGAAGAAGGAGTCCTACCAGACCCTTTTGCCTGTGGGACTCTGGAGGCAGCTAATAGGTACCGACAGGCCAAGCGGCATGCGGCTTTGGTGGTTGCTGAGGCAAAAACTCAGGCATGGGAGGAGTTTGGGGAGGCCATGGAGAACAACTTTCTGACAGCTTCGAGGAGATTCTGGTCCACCGTCCGGCGTCTTAGGAGGGGGAAGCAGGAGGGGGATGCAGTGCAGTGTCAACACCCTATATGGTGGGGATGGTGCACTGCTGACCTCGACCCGGGACGTTGTGGGTCAGTGGGGGGAGTACTTCGAAGACCTCCTCAATCCCACTAACATGCCTTCCAATGAGGAAGCAGAGCCTGGGGGCTCCTTTTTCACTAACAGAATGTCTGACTAGTATCTCAGAATGGATGAATAGTAATTTTCTCAAGTTAAATAAAGAGAAAACTGAAATTTTAGTGATCAGCAATAATGGATACAATGAGGCTATTAGAAATAAACTGGATACATTAGGATTAAAAGTCAAGACGGAGGTAAAAAGCTTAGGGGTGATTGTTGACTGTAATCTGAATTTTAAATCACAAAAAAGATATAAATCGTTTTCAACTAGTGCAGAATGCAGCTGCTAGAATTCTAACTAGGAAAAGAAAATCCGAACACATTTCTCCAGTTTTAATGTCACTACACTGGTTACCTGTGTCATTCAGGATTGACTTTAAAATTCTGCTTATGGTTTATAAAGCCTTAAATAATCTCGCCCCATCTTATATATCGGAATGTCTGACACCTTATATTCCAAATCGTAACCTCAGATCCTCAAATGAGTGTCTCCTTAGAATTCCAAGAACAAAACTTAAAAGAAGTGGTGAGGCGGCCTTCTGCTGCTATGCACCTAAAATCTGGAATAGCCTGCCAATAGGAATTCGCCAGGCTGATACAGTAGAGCACTTTAAAACACTGCTGAAAACACATTACTTTAACATGGCCTTTTTATAACTTCATTTTAATCGTAATTTAACTTAATCCTGATACTCTATATGTTCAGTCTCCTCAAAATAACTATTCATGGTGGCTCTAAAATCGGTACTGACCCCTACTCTCTTTTCTGTTTTTTTCCGGTTTCTTTGTGGTGGTGGCCTGCGCCACCACCACCTACTCAAAGCTTCATGATGCTCAAACAATGATGGACGGATTAAAAGGCAGAAGTCTACGTGACCATCATCATCATCAAGCCCTTCCGTGAGAATCCTAAATCCAAAGAGGACTGTTTCATTTATGTTAGGTAGGATGCCCAGAGGGGACTGGGCGGTCTCATGGTCTGGAATCCCTACAGATTTTATTTTTTTCTCCAGCCGTCTGGAGTTTTTTTGTTTTTTCAGTCCCCCCTGGCCATTGAACCTTACTCTTATTCGATGTTAATGTTGATTTATTTTGTTTTATAATTGTGGCTTTCATTTTTCTATTCTGTAATATGTAAAGCACTTTGAGCTACTGTTTGTATGAAAATGTGCTATATAAATAAATGTTGTTGTTGTTGTTGTTGCTCCCCCATCTCTGGGGCTGAGGTCACCGAGGTGGTCAAAAAACTCCTTGGTGGCAGGACCCTGGGGGTGGATGAGATACGCCCGGAGTTCCTCAAGGCTCTGGATGTTGTAGGACTGTCTTGGTTGACACGTCTCTGCAACATCACATGGACATCGAGACAGTGCCTCTGGATTGGCAGACTGGGATGGTGGTCCCCCTCTTTAAAAAGGGGGACCGGAGGGTGTGTTCCAACTATAGAGGGATCACACTCCTCAGCCTCCCTGGAAAAGTCTATTCGGGGATTCTGGAGAGGAGGGTCCATCGGATAGTCGAACCTCGGATTCAGGAGGAACAGTGTGGTTTTCGTCCTTAGCAGAATCCTGGAGGGTGCATGGGAGTTTGCCCAACTAGTCAACATGTGTTTTGTGGACATGGAAAAGGCGCTCAACTGTGTCCCTCAGGGAATCCTGTGCGGGTTCTCTGGGAGTATGGGGTACCGGACCCCCTGATAAGAGCTGTTCGGTCCCTGTACAACCGGTGTCAGAGTTTGGTCCGCACTGCCGGCAGTAGGTCAAACTGGTTTACAGTGAGAGTTGGACTCCGCCAGGAATGCCCTTTGTCACCGATTCTGTTCATAACTTTTATGGACAGAATTTCTAGGCACAGCCAGGGTGTTGAGGGGGTCCGGTTTGGTGGACTCAGGATTGGGTCACTGCTTTTTGCAGATGATGTTGTCCTGTTTGCTTAATCAGGTCGTGATCTTCAGGTCTCTTTGAATCAGTTCGCAGCTGAGTGTGAAGTGGCTGGGATGGGAATCAGCAACTCCAAATCCAAGACCATGGTCCTCAGCCGGAAAAGGGTGGAGTTCCCTCTCAGGGTTGGGGAAGAGATCCTGCCCCAAGTGGAGGAGTTCAAGTATCTCGGGGTCTTGTTCACGAATGAGGGAAGAATGGAGCATGAGATCGACAGGCGGATCGGTGCAGTGTCCGCAGTGATGCAGGCTCTGCATCGGTCTGTCATGGTGAAAAAGGAGCTGAGCCGTAAGGCAAAGCTCTCAATTTACCAGTCGATCTACGTTCCTACCCTCACCTATGGTCAGGAGCTATGGGTAGTGACCGAAAGAACGAGATCGCGAATACAAGCGGCTGAAATGAGTTTCCTCCGCTGGGTGTCTGGGCTTTCCCTTAAAGATAGGGTGAGAAGCTCAGTCATCTGGGAGGGACTTAGAGTAGAGCCACTGCTCCTCCGCATCGAGAGGAGTCAGATGAGGTAGCTCAGGCATCTGATCAGGATGCCTCCTGGACCACTCCCTGGTAAGGTGATACGGGCACGTCCAACCGTTAGGAGGCCCCGGGGAAGACCCAGGACACGTTGGAGGGACTATGTCTCCCGGCTGGCCTGGGAACGCCTTGGGATTCTCCCGGAAGAGCTAGAAGAAGTGGCCAAGGAGAGGGAAGTCTGGGCCTCTCTGCTCAAGCTGCTGCCCCCGCGACCCAACCTCGGATAAGCAGAAGAGGATGGATGGATGGATGGATCATTTGGATGATATCCTTGAAAAAGGAGAAAAATCTACAGTACTGTATAAGAATGACCTGATATGGCACAATAATTTTTAATTACATTTTGGGTCTGTATCTCCAACTGATTTATGAATGACTCCCATTTTCCCTATGTGAATAAAACCTTTTTAAACCTTTTACCACAACTTGGTGTGTCTGCCTGCTCACTGGTACCAGCTATATTCCCAAACTACTTAGGTGGCATCAGGTCCCTGCGGCACTCCTTGAGTGATAAAGCCCCCTTATTCACGGTCATTTTACAGTCTTCAACCAAAACAACTTGCACACATTTGGTAGGAACTCGGAAGTTCCTTAAGGACAAAGGGAAATCAAGCAGATTCTGCACAAAGAGTGTACGGGCTGGAATTTAAATACAGGAAGGACTTTAGGTTGGCATGTGCATCTGTGGATTACCCTTTAGGATCATCTGAAGCATGACTACTACCTTGACTCCAGTGGGTGTACTCACACTAAACTTCTATTCTTTTCTTCCCTCCATGGTACCAATAAAAAACCCAATGAATGCAATTGACTCCACCCCTCTTGGTCCTCCTTTAAAGTTTGCCACTGTCAAGAGAACATAGTCAGTTCTGAGCCGACTGCACCAGAGACCAAAAATGTATTACTGTATGAAGACAACATCACAGCCAGACAGCTTTTCTTTGACTCAGTTCTTTTCCTTTGTTGATTATCCTGGCACGCACAGCCACCCTTATGTTTAGTTCTGGTGACTAAATTAAAGGGGTACAACCAGACTGGCACCCCATCATTCTTCTGTGGGAACATGCAGTGTCTTATTCGACCACAAAGTGTGAAGCAGCATTTCTAGTCTCTACACCACCTTGCTGCTTTGAAAGACTAACTGCCCTCCTCTAAAATGTTCTTCCTAAGAATAATTGACTAGTAAAATATTTCAGAGAAAACGTTCAGTTGCCTGCTGCAAGACAGCAATATTTTGGGGTCCAAAGTGATCTGACACAGCAAAGATTTCCATTTGAAAGTTTATGCACATTGCATTGGCACGCTCTGTAACAGCTGGGGTCATTTAGAACTGCCCCCACTGCAATTCAGAGGTCTCATTTCTTTTTTAAAATCTATGACTGTAATGCATAAAAAAGACCTTTCATTGCTAGGTGAATATAGGAGCTGAGATCTTGGAGAGAAAATTCAGAACGTCTGTAGCCTTGTTTCCTTTGATTGATGCTACTTGTCAACCTGAAAAGGTCAGAAGCAGCTCCAAATGACTGAAGCAGTCACTTCCTATTGTACAGCAAGTCACTAAGTGAACTTCTGGATGAGCCTCACCTCAAGACAGAGATGAATTTCCCCTCAACCCTAATAGTTTTCTGGCTTCTCAATTATTTTTGGCCATTCTGATGCACCCGGCTCTTTGTAGAATTCATTTCACAAGCAAGCTCCTGTACAATATAGCCTTTGTGTGTGCACAATCAATGCCACATGGAAAGCAAATACCTGAGTCTTATGCAAAGCGGCCAATACAATTGTGCCATTGTAATGTAGCCGTATATTAAAAGCACCCGTCGCAGGGATGATGATCTGCCAGTGACTGAATTCATAGATGATTACATAAATTTTGACTACCCACTTGATTTAGATTATCGACACAACTAACACTGAGATGGAAAATTAACAGCTCTGACATTTTTATATTCATTTATAATGAAATTTGCAAGCCCAAAATGTGTCAGCAAATGCAGAGCACTGGCTGCTGCTTCTTGCCAAAAGGTCTTTATAAAATGTTCAGTTCTCTGCAGCTTGCCCAGTCAACTTTGGCATTTCTTTTCTAAAAAATGAATATCTTTATAACCCACTATCTGGCATTTGAATGATTTTCACACCAACACTTCTCCATTGGACCTTGCCAGATAAGACCCTTATTTTAGAAACATGCATCTTAGAACGGAGTCTGCCTCAGTCTTAATGAAGAGCATTTCATTCAGCCTGGGGAAGGTGCTGAGGTTCATTTACCCACAAGATTACAATTTACTGTACATAGCTTTACAACTTTTAGGTGATTACAAATCAAACAGAGTGTGGATACAACAGGAACCTGAAATATTTACACCATGTCAGTACAAAGAGTTCTAGAAATAACACTTTTCTGCATTTTCATTTTACTTTACTTACCACATGGGGAAAGTATTATGATAGGTTTAACATTTCAACTTCACATATTCGGTAGGTTAACACTGGACATTATTTGACACTTTTGGGGTCATGTCTTTGTTTCAGGAAATAAAGGTCCTTGTGCAATTTGTGAAGCCTGCTTCTTGATTTTGGGGCTAGGCCGGTTTTGATTCTAGAACCTTATAATGAGCTTTAAGATCATATTTTTCAATAAAAGCCTCTTTTTTAAGTGTTATAAGTAGGCATATTGTAACAGTGGGTGTCTGCTCTGTGGTAGGCTTCCTATTATGCCTGTTACTAACAGAATAGGGGCGATCACTGTAATTAAAAAATCAAGTTAAAAATTAATAAAGAGATCCATTCCTCATTTTTTAATAATGGGAGAAAAGCAGGAAAACCTCTCATTAATATTTTAACCTGTTGAAAAAAGTAGATAAAGGGGTTTAAAAGTTAGTACAAGGGAAATCATCATGGTAAGGTATAACACCTTTATCAGAAAAACAGCTAGTTGGAAGCAAGTTTTAAAAATGAGTTAGCAGATTTATATTTGTAGTGAAACATTTTTGAGACTGAGGTAAGGAGAAGGAGCAAAAAAGAGACCAGGGGGTGAAATGACCAAAAAGGAAAAGGCAGAGTTTTTGTCATAATTTCAGGCAAAGGTCAAAAATGCTACATACGACAAAATTCATGAATGAAAAAAATCAGAACGCAATCCAAAAATCACTGGCCTGGGAACGCCTTGGGATTCTCCCGGAAGAGCTAGAAGAAGTGGCAGAGGAGAGGGAAGTCTGGGCCTCTCTGCTCAAGCTGCTGCCCCCGCGACCCGACCTCGGATAAGCAGAAGAGGATGGATGGATGGATGGATCATTTGGATGATATCCTTGAAAAAGGAAAAAAATCTACAGTACTGTATAAGAATGACCTGATATGGCACAATAATTTTTAATTACATTTTGGGTCTGTATCTCCAACTGATGTATGAATGACTCCCATTTTCCCTATGTGAATAAAATCTTTTTAAACCTTTTACCACAACTTGGTGTGTCTGCCTGCTCACTAGTAACAGCTATATTCCCAAATTGCCAGTGAGGTAGGGCCTGAGATTCTAGTTCAGATAGTTTTTAGATTAGGTGGCATCAGGTCCCTGCGGCACTCCTTGAGTGATAAAGCTCCCTTATTCAGGGTCATTTTACAGTCTTCAACCAAAACAACTTGCCCACATTTGGTAGGAACTTGGAAGTTCCTTAAGGACAAAGGGAAATCAAGCAGATTCTGCACAAAGAGTCTGCCAAAAACCACTGCTAAAAAGTCATGGTGAAAAAGTAAATACTAAATTAGTAGAATCCTAAGCCCTAACAAAAAATAATTTCCAAGAGCACCATAAGTTGTTTTGAATATCTCAAAGCAAGGAAAACTTGGCATGGTATTTTAAGTAAGTGGGCAACAATAACCAGAAATGTCACGTGACCTCATGACTTTTTGGAGAATTTCTACAGAGAAAAGTATTGATTTTTGGAGACCTTTTTTGCCAAGTCATCATTTTCTAATAAGGGTGGACTGACTTGCCATGGGCCCATTAAGTCAGATAGCCATATTGTTAGGAACTACATGATACCTGGATCATTATTGGTAAGTGGTAATTCATCATAGTTGTATGATTTAGCCAAATTCATCAAGTTATAATTAATAAAGTAGATGTTAATTCATGAATATCTATTATACGCTGAAGAGATAAAGGAATAGTGTCTTGAATGTGGGGAAGCAAACCTCAAAACAAATCAGATATTTATACAAACTTTAAAAAAAATGTAACTAATGTTGCAAAATTAGAAAAACTTGACCAGTCCACAGCCAGTGAATATACTGTACATACTGGGAAGTGAAGAGAGAAAAACAGAAATTAATTCACTATCCTGTTTATAATATGCTAGCCAGGATTAGTTTAAGTTAATACTGTACATTTAACAATTATAGAATGTTAAAAAATATGTTCATTTTAGTGTATTTTTCTAGCTATATAATTTTAGAGATGTTGTGAATGCCGACAGCTTGGTTCAACCTGGACATTTATGGAAAATGTATTAATGGTGTGGAGGCTGTAAATGATTGTATGTTGAACAATGATCTCTAAATTCAGATATATAACCCAAAGATTCTAAACCAAAAACAGCACTCAAAAGAAAAGTTTTCTCATCAAGTCTTTCCTTTTTCCAGACACCGTTTAATGCATAGTCATCTTTTATATTACAATGTGATTGGTCACATGGCATGTGCATCAAGTAGCCATGTAACATTATAACTGTTATGAACAAAGTCTGTTTTAAAGTTTTTGTCACCTTTCTGCTATGTTTCTCTTATTTTAATACCCATTTTGCATTTTGAACTATACAGAATTCAAATTTACTAACCCTTTTGAAAACAAAAATTAACATAGAAAACATATTTTCTTTTATGGATGCGTCCATGTTTGGAACAGTTCTTACAATGTTGCTTGGGAAATTCACCGGACATCTTCAGTGCATAAGGTCAGCACTGTGACGGGATAAAGAACTGCATCTGTACTACCTGATCATCTGAGCTGTGGATAAATCGTTGAAAGTTGGTAGAAAGTAATTCTTTATTTAGTGTTTCCTGGGAAAGAACTTAGACTACGGTTTTTCAACTTGAAGTTGACCAAATATGTCACCCGACTATGGGTTACATAAACTTTCAGAGATTTCTAGCGAATTTCCAAGAACTTCATTATGAAATTGGTGTAATTGACAGATTGGTTTGAATTTTGTATTTCAAACTTTGTTTTGTTTCACAGCTAACATTTCTTCTGGTCCCTTTCCCTTATCTTGTGCTAGTTACATCTGTCTAGGAGAACAATAACAACCTGACACATAAAGTAGTTATGTCTAGGAAAAAAATAAACACAAAATGAAGGCTCACATAAAAATTAAGTCAAAGTCAAAGTGAAAGTGAACTTTATTGTCATCTCAACCATATACAAGTATACAGATAGACGAAATTGCGAAGCTTAGGGTCCACAGTGTAACAACATGATGTGCAAATAGTAAATTAAAAATAGAATCAAAATTTAAAATTAAAACACAAACAAGACAAGACATTGTGCAAAGATAGGACAAACAAGTAGCAGCAATATTGATGTGTAAGATATGTAATATAATAAATAAATAATGGATATAGATAATACAGAGATTATCAGTGTATGATAATAGTTGTTTAAGATGTGTGTAAACAATGACAGGTCAGAATGTTTCATAACAGAAGGATACCAAGGGTGTCAAAATCCTTAAAGGTCAGTATGAGATTTTCAGTTCTTTTCTATATGCACACTCATCTTTGCAGAATAGTGGTTTTCATGTATAAAAGTTCTGTTTTTAGTGGTGGTTGAGGCCGTGTGGAAGGTCCCTGGGGGCAGCCTGGTGTTAAGGAGTCTAACAGCTTGGGGGTAAAAACTCTCCTGCAGCCTGGCAGATCTGGCTTTGATGCTGCAGTATCTTCTCTTGGATAGCAGAAGTGTGAAAGTCCATGTGAGGGGTGTAAGGGGTCCTGCACAATGCTGCAGGCCTTGCGGACACTGTGTTTGTAAAATATGTGCTGTAGTGAAGGGAGAGGCACCCCAATAATGTTCTCTGCTGTCTATATCTAACCTTTATAATAAGAGATAAAATGATTTAATTAAAATTACATTACAAATAACATATAACAAAGAAGAGAATGTTATAAGGTGTTACGTTAGTTTTTTTTTTTACAATTCCTTACATATGCCAATGTAGCCAATGTGTCTTTTGCAGAAAGGCAATATGCAGAAAATATCTGCATTCAACAACTAAAACATTGTGGAGTTTGAATAAAGCTCTGATACTGTTCCTTCACGTGCCACATTGAAAATCTTTTTGCCCAGCTCTCTCACGGTGTATATTTGTGCATCTCAGAAGCCCTTCTTCTTCTTCTTTTGGCTGCTCCCGTTAGGAGTCACCACAGCGAATCATCTTCTTCCATATCTTCCTGTCCTCATCATCTTGTTCTGTTACACCCATCACCTGCATGTCCTCTCTCACCACATCCATAAACCTTCTCTTAGGCCTTCTTCTTTTCCTTTTTCATGGCAGCTCTATCATTAAACATCTTTCTCCCAATACAACCCCTAATTTCTCCTCTGCACATGTCCAAACCAACGCAATCTCGCCTCTTTGACTTTGCCTCCCAACCGTCCAACTTGAGCTGACCCTCTAATGTACTTATTTCTAATCCTATCCATCCTCGTCACACCCAATGCAAATCTTAGCATCTTTAACTCTGCCACCTCCAGCTCTGTCTCCTGCTCTCTTGTCAGTGCCACTGTCTCCAACCCATATAACATAGCTGGTCTCACTACCATCCTGTAGACCTTCCCTTTCACTCTTGCTATGATACCCGTCTGTCACAAATCCCTCCTGACACTCTTCTCCACCCACTCCACCCTGCCTGCACTCTCTTTTCACATCTCTTCCACAATCTCCATTACTCTGTACTGTTGATCCCAAGTATTTAAACTCATCCACCTTTGCCAACTCTACTCCTTGCATCCTCACCATTCCACTGACCTCCCTCTCATTCACACACATGTATTCTGTTTTGTTCCTACTGAGCCTTGTGCTTTGCAACTCAGAAGCCCAAATGTGATAATATACATTCACATCTGCATACTTTGGACTATATATAACTGAAGAAAAACACAAAAAGCAACACTGTACTTGAGTGAATGATGTAAACAAATGAAAATCATGAACATCTTATAATGATAGTAATATATATTCATATTTCACATTATTCCTACTTGATTTCCCATTTCAATTGAAATGAATACACTTTCCTGTAAAATTCTGTTTTGCAATGAAAATCTAGGAAAGGCAAGTTACTAGGAAAAGCAGGAATTGAATGCAAGAATGTTTTCATCATGGACAATTGTATATTGTATGTTCAAGGCTAAGCAGCTCTAGTGAAATAATAATATTATTACTTATATTACTAATGTCTTTCTCCAAGGTAACTTGCAACATTTCAAATACAATCGGTTTGTTTTTCCAATTGGAGCACAGGCAGGTGGAATGACTTGCTATGGGTCACAAGGTGTCAGTAGCAGGATTTAAACCCTCAACTTCAGGGTTTGAAATCCAATGTCTTAACCATTATGCCATACTGCCTGCCAAAAATATTAGCCAGTGGTGGAAAAACAAATAAACAAAGAAAAAAACTACACAATATTGTAAGCAGACAAGCACCTACGAGTAGTTAGTTACATAGTACTTCTGATACACCTGACTGATTCATGGCACTAGGACTGACAGCACTTGTCTTATGATGGGCCTGTGAAACACAAGTAACAGTGAATAAAAACAATCTTTCTGATACAAATAATAATTACCTATGGAATGCAACAAGTCTATTGGTAAAAAAGTTTAGTAGTTTGCTATTACTTTTTACCTTTCCAGATTCTCATCTGGGCAATACCAGATAACATGTTTGGAAAAATAATAATAATATTAACAACAACAAATAACATAACTTTTTGAAACTACCTTTTTCAGGGAGAGGGTGACCAGAGCCTGAGTTGCATTGAACAGAATGCCACTTACACACACATACATACCCACACTCATATTGGGGCAATTTATTGCCACTTGATCTGTCTTCAATGTCTCCTGGAATGTGAGATAGATATAAGAGAGCCCAGAAGCAACACCCACACAGACATGGAGAGAACATATGAGATCCACACAGAAAGTGAATGGGTGTGAGATTCAAACCCATGACAGTACATACGAGCGGTAGCTACTAGAAACACTATTAAAATAATAATCATTATCACCCCTTTATCATTTTTAACAATACATTTATTTATGTAGCTCCTTTTATACATAAGGAGCTCAGCTAAAGTATTCAAAGGGTATATGCAAGCACAAAATTAAAATGTAAAAAAAAAGGGTAATTATGTTAACAGTATGCTAGGCTAAAATGTGCATAATCAGCAGCTCCATAAAACATGTCACCAAATTTGCTTGTTCAATAACACATATGAATGCATTCCAAGCTTCTGGTGTATAAAACCAAGTGGGCTGCTTCACCACCGGTGTTGTGTTTCATTTTTTTTTAACTGTGAGCAGGCCAATGCTAGATGATCTAAGTGAACAATTTGGAACATAGTCGACTGGGCTTCCAGACATATACAAGGGTGCCAAACCATTGAGATCTTAAAAAATAAAGGGGTTTTCAAATTAATCCTAAACAAAGACAGGCAGCCTGTGCAGCGATGCCAGAACAGGTGTAAATTCGCTGACAACACCATTTTATCTGTCAATACTTGTTTTTGGCATCCGAGTAAAAAGTGATTTAAAGGGTTTAGACAAAAGAAGACATAAATCAGCTTTATAGCATTTGCAGCAACAGAGGCTGGTGTACACTGTATTTATAAGATGAAAGATATAAATGAAAGTACATTTTAAGATTCAAAATCAAAGTTAACACCTAGACTCAAAACTATCTACTTATTCTGCAGAATCAAATTCCCCATTATTTGTGATGATAAGGAACATTCTTCTTTGGCCATTTATCCTGTTGAACCATGCATTCATCCACTCTCAAACTAAAGCCTACGCCTTCAGTATTTTGTGCAAGGCAGGAACCAGCACTGAAAGAGGTAGTAGTTCTTTAGAAAATGACCGGTCATTTAATATTCCTGCTAGACAGAGAAATTGCCAATGAATTTAGAGTGTATAGATATGCTAACCTGTGCATTATCAGTGCGAACCCATGATCATTACTAATTTGAGAGAGAGCGTCAGAATGCATATATATAATGAATCTATACTAATAAAAGGCAAAGCCCTCACTGACTCACTCACTCACTCACTCACTCATCACTAATCACTAAGGCTGAAATTTGGCAGGCTTATTCCTTACAGCTTACTTACAAAAGTTAAGCAGGTTTGATATCGAAATTCTACACGTAACGGTCATAACGGTCGACAATGTCCGCCATGTTGAACTTTCTTATTTATGGCCCCATCTTCACGAAATTTGGTAGGTGGCCTACCCGCGCTAACCGAAACTGATGTATGTACTTATTTTAGTGGTATGACGCCACTGTCAGCCGCCATATTGAACTTTCCAACGTCACTAATTCTCCAACTTCCCGTGTAGGTAGAAGGCTGACCCCATCTTCACGAAATTTGGTAGGCGGCTTCCCTGCGCTAACTGAAACCAATGTACGTACTTATTTCGGTGGTATGACACCACTGTCAGCCGCCATATTGAACTTTCCAATGTCACTAATTCTCCAACTTTATGTGTAGGTAGAAGGCTGAAATTTGTCAGGCTCATTTCTTACAGCTTACTTACAAAAGTTCAGCAGGATTCATTTCGAAATTCTACACGTAACGGTCATAACGGTCGACAACATCCGCCATGTTGAACTCTCTTATTTATGGCCCCATCTTCACGAAATTTGGTAGGCGGGTTCCCTGCGCTAACCAAAACCAATGTACGTACTTATTTCGGTGGTATGACACTACTGTCGGCCGCTATATTGAACATTCCAATGGTCTTTGTTACTTTTGGGCCTATCTTCAACAAATTTGGTACGCGGGTTCCCAATGCTAACTGAATCCTACTTACGTACATATATATGTCCATAGCCTGCAGCTCGGTCACCGTGTGAGGCGGCATTGGGTCCTCCATCCCAATGCCTCCCACGTTGTTGGATGCCTGCCTATATAAGGCCTTCCATTGCTCTGGTCTCTACATTCCCTTCCTTGCTTCACCACAGGATTCACGTCTCCTTGCTGATAAATGCAGCCTTTTTATTTAATCCACGGCTTCTCTGCTGTTTTATTGTTCGTTTATTACGATTATAGTTATTGTGTAGGTATTTTAGACTTAATTTACATTGTTCAGGTACCCATTTCCTTTATCGTTCCAACCGTACTCCCATTAACATGTCTATCGAGGTGATCACCATCGATCAAAGAACTGTCACTTACCGAGTGGTTTCCATACCCGGAGATGGCACCTGCCTTTTCCATTCTCTTTGTTACATATTGCACGGCCATATCAGGCTCACTCTTGATATACGGAGGAACATTGTGTCTTATGTATTGAATGACTGGGACAGGTTCAAGGTGTGGACTGATGACGGTACAGGAGATAATTATACTACACAGGTGCACTATAAGAGAGTGAAATGCTTAAGCCCGTCACCTATGGTTCTGCATGTGAGTTGATGGCTGCCACTGAATTGTTCGGTTGTCGCTTTCAAGTGTACCGAAATGGCCAAATATTATACACCTTTCGACAACCACCAATGCCTCTTAAACATCTTAGATTCGCAGGTGACGATTTCAGTAGTGGACACTTTGATGTTTATGAATGTTTAAACTCTCAAAAGCTGGATGTGAAGTTATCGATGAAACCGGTTGTATGCTTACAACACTTGACAGATGCCGAATGTCACTTCAACACAAGTCCTGCAAATGCTGTCGTAATTGAAACAAACCATGAAAATCAAACCGATTATGACAGCAGCAACTTTTTACATGGCCAACTGTACATTGCATGCTCAAGAGTAAGCTCAGCGCACAGCTTGGTCATATTACAACCGGAGGGCCGAACTGACAATGTGGTATACAAAGAGGTCCTTAACAAGTAATTTTTGGTATTTTTTCCCTCAGTTTAAAAAGGTTTGATTTTCTTCTTAATAAAAATTTTAAGGCAGTACTTCGCCGCTGCGAAGCGCGGGTATTTTGCTAGTATATCTATATATAAGTGAATTTATTTATATATATACAGTATATATATATATATATATATATATAAATATATAAAATGTGTCCCCTACTTGCTTCGCTCGCCCACCCCCGGGGGTGCGCCTCATGTTATCCACTTCGTGTCTCTGCTGCTCACGTTGTGAAGGGGGGATGGGACTGAACACACACTACGGAGACGTCTGCTGTCTGTCTGCTAGCTGTTGCCATGATGCATGATCTGCATGTCGTGCTGCGCAACGATCTTTAAAACAATCATTTAAAAGCCTGTACAGCAGCTGTCCTTTTGTCTCAATCCTTGCCTCGTGGGAAGTTAAAGGGTCTCTGAGAAATTGTTTGTAAGTTGGGTGTGACATGCAAGTAGTCTCGTGGGTCTTGACTTGACCCAAAATTTTTTTATATAATATATATATACCGTATTTACTCATATACCATGCACCCTCGTGTAAGACAAGCAGCCTAATATTTACAAAGAAAATCGTGAAAAAAGCTTTGCCCCGTGTACCACGTGCATTGTGATTGTATAGGAAGCATTTAGAGAGAGAGAGAGCGCTGTCGAGTGAGAGCGTGAGCAAGCGAGTGAGAGAGAGAGAGCGAGCGAGCGAGCCCAAGCAGAAGAAGTAAACATTACAGAATTGCATTCCTCGTGTATGACGCGCACCTGATTTTCTAATGCTAATTTTTTGAAAAAAATGTGCGTATGGTACATGCGTAAATACGGTATATATTTACCGTATATATATCTATCTTGGAGTTTACTAAAAGACACCTGAAGGACTCTGAGATGTTGAGAAATAAGATTCTCTGGTCTGATGAGACCAAGATAGAACTTTTTGGCCTTAATTCTAAGCGGTATGTGTGGAGATAACCAGGCACTGCTCATCACTTGTCCAATACAGTCTCCACAGTGAAGCATGGCGGTGGCAGCATCATGCTGTGGGGGTGTTTTTCAGCTGCAGGGACAGGACGACTGGTTGCAATCAAGGGAAAGATGAATGCAGCCAAGTACAGGGATATCCTGGACAAAAACCTTCTCCAGAGTGCTAAGGACCTCAGACTGGGCCGAAGGTTTACCTTCCAACAAGACAATGACCCTAAGCACACAGCTAAAATAACGAAGGAGTGGCTTCACAACAACTCTGTGACCGTTCTTGAATGGCCCAGCCAGAGCCCTGACTTAAACCCAATTGAGCATCTCTGGAGAGACCTAAAATGGCTGTCCACCAACGTTTACCATCCAACCTGACAGAACTGGAGAGGATCTGCAAGGAGGAATGGCAGAGGATCCCCAAATCCAGGTGTGAAAAACTTGTTGCATCTTTCCCAAGAAGACTCATGGCTGTATTAGCTCAAAAGGGTGCTTCTACTAAATACTGAGCAAAGGGTCTGAATACTTAGGACCATGTGAGATTTCAGTTTTTCTTTTTTAATAAATCTGCAACAATTTCAAAAATATTTTTTTTTGTCTGTCAATATGGGGTGCTGTGTGTACATTAATGAGGTAAAAAATTAATTTAAATGATTTTAGCAAATGGCTGCAATATAACAAAGAGTGAATAATTGAAGGGGGTCTGAATACTTTCCGTACCCACTGTATATATATATATATATATATATATATATATATATATATATATATATATATATATATATATATATATATATATATATATATATATATATAAAAGCTGCAGGACCAGATGAAGTTCTTGAGTTCTTAAGGCCTGTACTGACCAACGTTGTGATGTCCTCTCTCACCTGTTCAGTTTGTCCCTAAGATTTCAGAAAATGCTGTTGGTATAGAAAACATCCTGCATTTTTCCTGTTCCAATGAAGGCTGGTGCCTCTTCAGCTAATGACTACAGACCAATAGCACTTGCGTCTCACATTGTGAAGACCTTTGACTCCTCTAGTGGTTGACCACCTGGACCCACTGTAGTTTGCCTGTAGGGACAAAGATTGGAGTGGAGGATGCAATTATCTGTCTGCTCCAGAATGTTTATTCTCACCTGGACAAAGCTGGCCACACTGTGTGGATTATGTTTTTGATTTCTCTAGTGCATTAAAGATCATCCAGTAAATCCCTATTAAGGAGTAAACTCAGAGTTAAACAGGTGAATGAGCCTGTGGTGACCTAGATAATGGACTATCTGTTGGGCAGACTGCAGTTTGTGAGAGTCAAGGACTGTGTATACAAATATAAGCAACACTGGAGCACCACAAGGAACAGTCGTGTCTGCTTTTCTCTTCACTCTGTATACCTCCAACTATAAATATAACATCAGGTCATGTCACTTGCAGAAATTCTCAGATGATTTTGCACTTATAGGGTGTATTGATAAAGGGGATGAGACAGAGTATAGGAGTCAGGTGGAGAACTTGATTTTAGTGCAAAGAGAATTGTCTGTATCTTAATATCAGCAAAACCAAGGAACTCATTATTGACTTTCGCTGCACCTCTATGTCCAGTCACTATTTAGGGATAGGATATAAAGGTCATGCACTTCTACAAGTACTTGTGTTCCACATTAATGACAAGTTGAACTAAAAGGAACTATATAAGAAAGGGCAGAGTAGACTCTTCTTCCTTAGGAAATTGCGTTCCTTTAATGTGGGAAGTGACATCCTTCACATATTCTACACCTCTGTGATGGCCAAGAGTGGCAAGGTCACTGTTAAAAACACACGAAATCTCAGACAGAGTTTCCCAGAAAGCACATGGGATACTTGGAGGTCAGATTCTATGACGATTCTGATGAGATGAAAATTGACTTTTTCTGTTGACTGTCAAAACGCCCAAAATTACATCTATTGTAATTCAATGTTGTATAATATTAAAATGTGAAAACTTTCAAGAGGGTGAGTACTTTCTACAGGCACTGTATGTCCTCAAGATGAAGCATTACATTTACTTATTTGGCTGACGCCTTTATCCAAAGCAACATGTAAGATACAATTGGTTACCTTTCTCTTGGCTTACCAATTGGAGCACAGGCAGGTGAAGTGACTTGCTCATGATCTCACAGTGTCAGTAGTGGGATTTGGACTCACAACATCAGGGTTTGAAGGCCAAAGTCTTAACCACTACACCAGCACTTGAGTTCAGATTCCTGGAGTTTTGAAGCAGTTGCACTACCCAGTTTGACTTATAGACTTATATTAATTATATGGAAGAGCTGAAGAAGCTACTAACTGGAATGATATTTTTGGCACTCCTTTGAAAAATTATTTTGTATTACGGTATAAGTTGCTACATTATATATAAGAATAAACCAAAAGGGCTTTACAATTGTATCTCTTCCAGTTTTTCCACTGTTTGCTTGGGATGTTGCACCATGGATCTCTTTATGTTTGTGCTCTCTATGAAAGCCATTGCATAAAGCAATGACTGATCAATTAATAACAAGGCCAGCCATTAAAATGGTTCACGATTAATTATGTCCTTATTTTGTTGACCTAGCAACATAAGATCATGCCCCAACCACTCAACTCCCTCCCCAACCCTGCCACAAAGTCCGAAGTGCCGAAAGCATATTATTATTCTAACACTCTTTTTCCTCATTTTATGTGATTCTTGTAAACTCACTGCTGTGGCTTGTAGGAAGCTGTTTCCAATCAAAAGCAGTACATTTTCCCACATCAGTGTTCAGCCGTTTTATGCAATTTTATTGCACTTTTTTCCTTGTTTTTTGCAGCCTTTCATTGCGGCTTGCATGTTATGTCAGCATACCGAGATGTTTTTCCATACAGCATTGGAGAAGCACTTCAGTGACCACATCAAAGGGCTGGAGAGTGATCCTTCGGCCATTGCTGGCAAAGCGCCTGCTGCAAAATGTGACTTGCAGTTGCGTTGCTTGAGTCCATGCTGCACGTGCAGACTTAACAAAACAGAATTTTTAAAGTGGAAAAATCTCCGATTTAAACAAGTTGGTACATAAATAAACACAAAATAGCACATTATGGAAACAACTGAATTTTTGTAAACAGCATATTTGGTTGCATAAGACAATTAACCATTGTGGACCCCACTGGAATAGAAATGGTGCTGATTTGCACCATTTATGATCATAAGAAGGCTACAGTAACATTATAAAAAAAGAATTAAAAAGAATTTGTGTTGATTATAGAAGATGTTTCAAACACAGTCTTTAATGGGATGCTTTTTTGTTATTAAACCCCATCTGATTTCTGCCTACTGATTGAAAGTTTCTAATCTAATACTTATCATGTATTGTTATGATCCGGCAGTGTGGTGTAGTGGTTAAGGCTTCTGAGGTTGTGGGTTCAAATCCCGCAACTAACACTGTGTGACCATAAGCAAGGCACTTCACCTGTGCTCCAATTGGAAAAAGAAATTTAACCAATTGTATTTCAAATTTTGTAAGTCGCCTTGGGTAAAGGCATTAGCCCAATAATAATAATAATGATCTTAGAAGGGTTGTCCGCAGGTAGATGTGTAACTCAATGATCTTAAGATGAAAAACACTAATAAGAGAAGGCAGCAGTGAAATTAAAGACAAACATTTGGTTTGAATACTCTCCTTAAGACTAATAGTCCCAAAGCACTAAAGTATTTCAAAAACACTTGCAAAAGCTCCCACTAGAGGGGGGAAGCCCTTCAAAAAAACCCTAGATACAAAAAGGGCCACATAGAATCACTATGAAATACAAGATTTATTCTCACAAAATACTCTGTTACACTATGAAGCACCGAAGAGAGAATAAGACATAAAGGAGTTGCCAACAAGATAATCCAAAGCAAGCAGAGTCCCAATACAGAATTCAAAAAATGGTCAGAAAACAGAGCAGAAAGTTAAAAATCCAGAAATCCAAAAAGTCAAAGAATAACAATAAATACAAGTAAATTTGCTGTCAACCCAGCACATTCACAATGAACTGTGGAAGACCATCTGCATTTATAAGGTGGAGGGCAGGTGGCCTCACCTTTATAGGGGGCTGCCCACAAGATACATGGACCATAGCACAGGCATAGAAAACAAAGCAGACAATAAACAAAAGTAACATTAGCATACCTCAAAAACTCAAAATTGAACAAAAAAGACACAGAACAAGACGTTTAACCCCAGCTGAGATATAACACCCAGGTGACTGCCAAGAGCAAAACACAAGAGCAAGAATCGTAGCTGAGAAGGCAAGGAAAAGTAGTATGTTGGGTTGGAAAAGCAACCTGGGAAAAGCCTTCTAAAAGTAAAGACAAAATTGAAAGGGGCAAGAATAAACAAAATGGATTCAAGGTACTGAGTCTAAAGGATCAAAAAAGAAGCCAAAGACCAAAGCCAAAAACAAATTCCAAAGTTTAAATTTAAAAAAAAAAAATTAAATTGTAATCACAAGTCAGAAATATTTCAAACATTGTTGTGTCATAAAATTAGTGTACTCCACCACAATAGAAGAGATTGGGCCTCCATCCCAAAACAAATACATTTGTTTTAGTCATCTGTCCTTCCTCGGCACATTTTTACTAATAGACTCATAGTCAATGTGTGAAATTTCCTGTAGTGATGGATGAAGTCAAATTGGCTGAACACTGAAATCTACTATGAAATACACAATAAATTAGAAAAACAGAATGTATCAGTTAAAATGTATATATCTTGGGCATTGGAATTCCATTATACGCATATATTCAGTCTGCAAACAAAAACACGCCAGATTTACATGAAATGCTGTCTTTCAAAAACTGCTGCAGATTTACCTGGACCATTTTGTTTCCCACTGAGTTCTGAATGGCCACTTCTGTTAAAGTTCACTCATGCTGACTGCTGCGAATTGAAGTCCTTTTAGTAGGAGTGCCACAGAATCATCCCAATAACAGATTATTTATTAAACAAGTAAATATAGCAACACTGCAATGCCAACATGGGGCTCTGATGTATTCACTTCCTAAGAAGGTCCCTGCCCTCATTCTCAAACCGTCCTGTTTTATAGCACATGGACTGCTGCCTCTCAAACATCTAGCCCCACCCAGCCTGCTCCCAGACACTCATCTCACCCTGTCCATACTGTAAAGCACTTGCAGACTGCCATCGTTCAGTCCTGCCAGTAAAGAGCCCTCTACCCTGTGTTACAGTATTTTCTTGTAAACTCATTAAAGGGACCTAAGTAATTTTTAACATTGAGCAATGTGACACATTAGTTTCCCACTCTAAAAATGCAAAAAATATTTATTTATGGTTTTAAAAGTTAATTTGGCTGGCTTTGCATAGATCTGATGAGGGGACGATAGCAAGAGCTGTTCAAAAGGATATGAAATTATCAAACACTTGGATAATAAGACCTATGTGCGTTATGACATGGGTTTGTTTTAAGTTTATTTTAAAGTTTTTAAACCTTTATTTGCCATTACAGTGGAACCTCGGTTTGCGAGTAACTTGGGTGTTTTGCAAGACAAGGTAAATTTTTTAATAAATTTTGACTTGATAAATGTCTTGCAATACGAGTAGTATGGATACACTTTGTCTGCTGAGCATCATGCTGAGCTGATGGTTCTTCTCTCTCTTTATCTTTCTCACTCGCTCGTCTCTCTCTTTTTCTTTATTTCGCTCGCTCACGCGTCTCTCTCTCTCTCTCTCTCTCTCTCCCTCCCTCTCTCTCCTCTCGAGGGCAATCGTCTCCTATTCTCCATCTGAGTCTGCGTGCCTCACTCATATAATCAACATCCGTACGAGCGTATACCGTTTACTACAGCATTGTGACTGTGTGTGTGCTCGAGCACGTGTGTGCTGTAAAGTGCAAGTTCCCGTCTTGCGCCCCAAAACACGAAGCCGAGTCTCAGTACTTTAACAACACCAGCTTTATTCAGCTTGAAACAGCAACAGCGCGGTTATTTGTAGTAGCGGGATCTTTATAACGTTCCTTGTATCACCCATCGACGGCAGGTGCTTATAGCATGTCTGCGATCTTTTTGGATAAGCTTATACAGCGAACTGCTACAGCGCTGGGAGACTGCGATTGCTTTGGGACACTCTTCCGCGTGTCGTCCCGTTGGGTGGAATCCCACAAGAGTTTAGAAACTCACTCACACCAGTCATGATTCTTTTTAAAGGTAAAGTGCAGGTTAATTTGTTTTATGTATTTTTACTTTATATTTTGTATTAATAATTTTTATATGAACAGTTTTGGGTTGTGGAACGAATCATCTGAGTTTCCAATTTTTCTTATGGGGAAATTCACTTTGATATACGAGTGCTTTGGACTGCGAGCACATTTCCGGAACGAATTATGCTCGCAAACCGAGGTTCCACTCTATATTTTTTTAGTTTGGGGAAACCATTTCTGATACTTATTTTTAGTTCTGAGCTCATTTTAACAGGATTTGAAAACCTTTTCAGCTGCCATTTTGAAGGTTCTTTGTATACCAGGATGACTGGAAGTTGCACCCTTTTGGTGATCAAATCAACAATATAAAGGTCAGTGTTACTCATTTCCTGGTTATCCAAACTTAACTTGTTGGTGTGTTTTTTGGCTTCATTTTTGACCATGAATAATCTCTAAGATTTGTTTTCCTTGCCGCGATTTTTGTGTAACACATGGGTTTTGATGAAAGATAGGATTTATTTTTGGTACAGATTTTGGCTTGGTATAATAATTTTGTCTCTTCAATTTGACACTTTGTAAAAAAATTAATTTGCTTTTACCATTAGGTATCATAGGGTGTCACCACCTTTATTGGGAACAGACCATGACATCATGGCGGTGCAACAGTCTGAAAACCTCTTTGTTCCAAATAATGTAAAATGGTAGTGCTCGTGAATTTCAAAATGGCAATCATAAAATTAATCAAAAGTGACAAACAATATCAATAATCTGAATTGTAACACAAGCAAACACAACATAATCCTGATACTAACTTGTTAAATTACTCCTGACTATAAAGTTTTTAGAGGAGGGATAAAATAATACATCATGTCATTTATGTGTCGCATAATGGCAGTGGGTGTACCAGCTGTAAATAATGTTGCTGTGACTATACAAAGGTCAACATAAAACAGTGGGGTCCATACTATCACAATAAACGAAACAGCATTATCAGAATAAAAAACTAACAAAAATAACATAGACAAACTCAAAATGGACAAAAACATGTCCTGGGAGTTCATCAACCAAGATTATAATACTGACTGACGTTTTCATCCTAGAGTATGCAAAATCTAAAATGAAGTGGTTGCATAATTAGGCCCCCTTTTCCCAATATTCATGGTAATGGTTGCATAACTGCCCTTTTACATAATTTCATGAAGACGTCTCCCTATTTCATGAATGTTTCCATACGTGTTCACTATATATATTGTCCTGTGCCTCCTATAAACATAAACAGTACATGAAGTGCCTGATTTCATGTAGGCTGCTAGTGATCTGAATTTTTCTGAGAGATTTTCTTGATTTTAATGAATGTTACATTTAAATGTAAGTAATCAGAGACCACTTCCTAGTTTACTGACATAATGGATTATGTCTCTTCACAGTATTGTGTAAATCTGAATGGTAAAATACAAGTTTGTCAAAAATGTTCTTATTTTCACCAGCCCACCAGACCTAAGCAAATGGCATCATGAGGAAGAGTAGTAAGTAATACTCCAAATAGCATTGTACAGGGCAACATATAGATAAAAAAATGTGTGATAATAAATACATTATTTATTAGAACAAGTCCATGATCCAAAAAGAAAATCTTTAAAAAAAGTAGGCAAGAAGGGATAAACAATGGGGAGGAAAGACAAGGAAGACAAATCAAAAAACTGCAGTCACAAAGAAAAAGCCATACACACAGCAACAGCAAATTTGAATACAATTTGAAATCCAAAATGGACAAGCAGCATCAAATGAAACTCTATAAAAGTCTTGCCAAATTATTAAGCAAACAGAGCTTTACATTAGTTGTGGCAGAATGCAATGCTTGAGCAAATCTACCATGCAAGCTCCCCAGTTTGTGTCTCCTTTGCCTCCATCACATGACTGCCGCTCAATAAGTGTTGCAGAGCAAAAGACATGAAGAGGAGGGGCCAGAGACAAATAATTTATATAAAGATACACTAAGGATGGGGCATCAGCGCAAATAACTGAGTCAGCAGGATGCTTTATAGAATACCTATAAAATATTGTAGTTAAAGCTTAAAATATTCTCAGCAATCTTTTCATAAAATTGACAGCACTTTAGTTTATGTACTGTAAAAATGCATCTATTACTCATTTACTATTAACCTTAGACCTTAACAAACACTTCTTTGGGTCTTCATAACAGTTACAAAGCATAAATAAAGTGTTTATTCATCTCTGCAATGTGACTGACTAACAAAAGTTTACTTTAAAGAGGTCTGAGGTGACTTAACTTTTATATTCCATATATGGTAAAAAAAATCCTTCATATTAAAAAGTCACTCTACCATCATGCCAGTATGCCAGTCTGTACAGAAATAAATACTCTATATTTTACAAGTGTTGTGATGACCAAAAGAAGCCCTATTTAAGATCTTGTCACATAAGAGGAATTGAATAATAGATGCTTTTCTGCAGTACCTAATCTTAAGCATTACCAGACAATCTCTTCTAACTGGTCCACAAAAAAATAACATACATGTTAACTTCATATATGCAGTACTATACTATTATTTCAGGAAAGAACTTGTGACGTCATAGCCCCCAAGAAATCATTTTGATATCTGCCATTGCTAAGGTCTCAAAGCACATATGACATAAATTATTCTACCGGACACTCCTACAGTTGTCTTCTTAGCCACCCTTACTTTAAGCCAAAAAAAAAAAAAACTTCAGAGCAAAATGGTAAAAAGCTGTAACATCTGCTTTCTGTGATCATTTCCAGAGCAGTGAGGAATAAAAGGACCGTTGTGGGATACAAACAAGCTACAAGAGTTCATAGCAGGGCTATGCTGTGGTATAGGCGGCCTAGGAAATTAATTTCTATTTCTTATTCATCTCATATGGTTTTTTTTGAGATGAGGAAACCAAGTCACTCTTTGTGTTCTGGCAAGATGGACAGGTGGCCTCTTCTGTTCTTCCAAGCTGCAGTCAAATGACTAATAAGATGAAATAGTCATCCATGTTTATTAAATGTCTTAAAATAGGAAAATAAAATGGAAATACCAGATCTACTCCAATTGCTACTGCGCTCTGAACATCTCACACAGTAACCCAGTACCTCTCCACAACTCCTATGATAATGTTATGATTTCACCAAAAGCACTCAGGTGGCTGAAAAAAAAAAGTATCGAGCAGAAGATGAACCAAAAAAAATATATAAGTCTAGGGCAGGCAGATGGGTATCAGCAAGAGTGAACGGGAAGGTCTACAGGACAGTAGTGAGACCAGCTTTGTTATATGGGCAGGAGACAGTGGCACTGACCAGAAAGCAGGAGACAGAGCTGGAGGTAGCAGAGTTAAAGATGCTAAGATTTGCATTGGGAGTGACAAGGATGGACAGGATTAGAAATGAGTACATTAGAGGGTTGGCTCAAGTTGGATGGTTAGGAGACAAAGTCAGAGAGGTGAGATTGCATTGGTTTGGACATGTGCAGAGGAGAGATACTGAGTATATTGGGAGAAGGATGTTAAGGATAGAGCTGCCAGGGAAGAGGAAAAGAGGAAAGCCTAAAAGAAGGTTTATGGATGTGGTGAGAGAGGACATGCCGGTGGTGGGTGTAACAGAACAAGATGACGAGGACGGGAAGATATGGAAAAAGATGATCCAATGTGGCGACCCCTAACGGGAGCAGCCGAAAGAAGAAGAAGGGCTTCTGAGTTGCACAAATATACACCGTGAGAGAGCTGGGCAAAAAGATTTTCATTGTGGCACGTGAAGGAACAGTATCAGAGCTGGAAGGAAGGCAAAATACACTGGTCTTTTTATTGTCTAGAAGAGGAAAAGTTGTTATTTAAATGGTTTTACAGAAATATGAATGGTCAGGTTAATCTTTCCATTTTGTTGAGCTTGTGACAAACTGCAAAAGAATACATAGCCTTCCTTTATTGGAAAAAAGCATGTACCACAATTTTCTTGGAAATATAAAGACAGAGAATTTCAAGAAATTACTTTAAGAGATTTGCTCTGCCCACCTAGCACTTGGGTGCAACATATCTTTAAAAATGCAATAACTACACTCTCATTTGAATTTTTACCTAGAACATGGGAGCGGTCACAGATAAACATAGGTGGTGGTTCCACCAGGACATCACTCAGATGGACAATGTAGTGGAAAGTGGTGTAAGCTTATGTCTGCATACATCTGTTGGTCATTCCACCAAAATATTTTATGTATATAGACACATTGTCTTAGAGAGTATCTTCAGGGCACTGTCAAAGTAAGAACTCTGGAACTGCCACTTCTTGTATAGAGTCCATCTGGGTAGGGGAAGGGCTTGCAAAATGGATGGAGAGCTGATTATCTTCCTAGTCTAGCTGCCCAGCCATTGAGAGGGAAACAAAAAGGCTATTAGCGACAACCTGAGGTGGAAGTGCTTATCTTGACTAAGCCTTTAGGGAAGCCCCTAATCATGTATCTGTGATGCTGTGACGATAATTATATATATATATATAAATATATATATATATATATATATATATATATATATATATATATATATATATATATATAGTCACACATGTGTGCATGGGAGGCAGCTTAAGAGCGCAAATGAGGGTAATTCCATGCCAGACCATGGGATGGCGAGGTGCACTAATCCTTTCTCTCTTTCCACTGCAGACCAGTTACACGAAATTCCACCTGGCCTTGATGACGTCACTTCCAGTCATGACCTCAATAACATCATTTCCAGGTCCAGAGGGTGTCACTTCCAACTTGCCGTGGAAGGAGACGCCAGTTTTTAAAGGAAAGCATTGGGCTTTGCTGTTTTTATAGTCTGTCTCTGGCTTTTAACCTCATCATTTCAATGGATTTATCTATTTGCAATTTTAACCTCCACTTTGCACCTTATTTTAATGGATTATTTATTTATTGACATTTTGGATCACTGTACTTTTTGGACAACTTCTTTTATGAAATTTTTAATAAAAGCACTCTAGCACTTTTCACCATCCCCCTGCTTGGTGTGTTTGTCCTCATCTGCTCAGCTCATCCCAGTCATGACTATCGACGGTTCAAGAGACTCCCAAAAATGAAGAGAGAGCAAGTATCCAACCTGCACCATCACAGCACTATGTTGTTTTTGCATGGGTGCTACCATTTTGTGTTATTTTGATGCTGTATTGCATATGGTTTGTGGAAGGAACTGACGAACACGGGCTCAAACATTTATCAACCCAGCAATCTCTGTTTAAGTCTCTCTATTATAAAAAGAAATCTTGCGACAATACGAGACTTTTTCCTGTGACAAGACATGATCTTTTGAAGAGAGACAGAGAGACACTTTCACCTCCCCACGAGACAGTCACGTCATGTCATACTTACAATCTTTGGAAGCAAGTCCCATGATACACATGCAGAACATGTTAGAGATAATGGAAGTAGGAAAATTCGAAAGTCTCAAAAAAATTAAAATAAAGATCGTATTAGCGCACATAAATGCAGATCATGCATCACGGCAGGAGCAGCAAGCCAGCAGCTGATTGAGCAAAGGAGGAGGTAAAAAAACAACTGTTATTTGTTTCTTATTGTATCAACGTTTAAGAGGGGTTTTGGAGGAACAACTGCATCTCCTTGGGGTACGTTCAACCTTCCTCTTCACAACGACGTGTAGCGCTGGTGGGGAAGGGGTAGGTGAGCGAAGAACAGAACACATGGCACGGCAGCAGCAGCAGCAATCCAGCAGCTGATTGAGCAAAGAGGAGGTAAAAAAAAAAATTATTGTTTCCCATTGAATCACCATTTACAAGGGGTTTTGGAGGAGTGGCCACGTCTCCTTCGGGTGCGTTCAGCCCCCCTTTTCACAACGGTGCGTAGCGCTGGCTGGGCGTTGGCGAGCAAAGCGAGCTTGGGGCAAAGCCCCCTAGTGATAACAATAATAATACAAAAACAAATACTGATTGTACAAACAAAACCAATATTGACTACTGCAAGGAAGTAGTTCTATAAAGAGTCTTGGGTTCAGCTTGTTCTGTCTCTCTTTCCCCTGGGTCAGAAGAAGCCAACCTCACTTGGGCTACTCCTTTCACTGTATATCATCCCAAGCTTGTAAGGGGGTAGGGTGTTGGAGTTCTGAGGGGACGAGGTCAGACATCCATCTCACTTGTGTGTTTCAGAGATATGGAAGGAAAGTAGGAAAAGTTTGTTAGTGACAGTGTCTTCTTGTCATAAAGTTGTAGTGCTTACCTTGTCAGAGCTTTGAAGGAGCTCCCTATGTGCATCCTATGTGCATGTCTGTGACAGGTTGTTATGCTTTATTTCCAAACATATGGCTTGCATCATGTGAACCCTGACATCACAGTTCCTTCAGTATAAAACTTGTCGGTCTCATTATAAAAACCTTATGGTTCTTTGAAAAGAAGAGGAGGAGTTTGGGAGTATGAGCTGATACAGCAAAAAAAAGAAAAAAAAAACATCGAAATAAGGCCTGTCCGTCAGTGATGGAGCCATAGGCTCTTCTGCCTGTATGTCCCATAAACTATAATAGACAGATGAGGCTTTGCCTCTTTAACCTAGGCCCTTGAAATAAAACTAAGCCCTCGGACCAAAATGCCTTTTCTTTAAAGAAAGATACACTTGCTGAAAACAATCCCTAAACAGCTTCACAGAAAAACTTAGAAATAAGGAGAGGAAACCATTAAAAGCCTCTACACAGCAAAAAAATGAAATCTAAGCAAGTGAAAAGTATTTATGACATGACATTAAATCTTGTTTTCCTTACTGAAAAAATTATTGACTTGTCAAAAAAGTTATTTAATATTTAATGATATTTTTGATTATTTAACTTACATTAAGAAATCTTGTCAAGTAACTTTTGTTTACACCATTGGTAGCGTTTTTGGCTAAATAAGAGAAAATCAACTCCCATTTAAAGTTTTTCATCTAGTTTTTGCATATGCATTTTTTGCAGTGTACTTATAAAAATAATCAAAGAGCAGTTTCTTAAAAGTGTGGAAGATTTATTTGCAAAATATAAATATTTTCAAAAAGCAGACAAAAAGCAAAACCGATCAAAGGCTACCCAAAACAAACAATTCCATTGCAAAATCTAAATACTTAGTTGAGAAACAGAGTCACTATAATCAAAAAACAGAAAATCCAATATTTGCAGAGAGTCTTTGCCACAAAAACAGGAGTGCCAACCTTCATTCCGCTTTCTGCCATATTTATATAGGCAGAGGGTGGTCTTTCAAATGATGTCTTAATGGTAATTCCCAAATCCTGAAGTTGAACATACAAGACACAGACTATGTGTTTAAATAAAGTATATTATTGTGAACATAATGTATAACTACCATGCATACTTGAGGATAAGGAGAGAATTTTAGGAAAAAAGACCCCAAAAATTGTGTTTGGATTATCTGTGGGACATAGCTTAATTTTGTTTTGTAATGTTATTCACTTCATGTGTATGAAAAGACCCTAAAATCCCATTATGGAAAGTAATGATGATGAGAGGTACTGTACTCATTAGTAGAATTGCATCTGAAATATAATTATCACACTGTAACTCATTTCCCAATTGCACAGATAACAGAAGAGTTGTTATTCATTAAGCGCCCACCTTTTCCTTATTACCAACTTAATCCAATAGTCACGAGGTGTATAAAATACCTAATACCTAGCAGGGCAATATTCATATGGAATATCTCATCATGGCACAATCTTCACTGTTGAGCTCAACCTCTACATAATACATATCGTGAGAGATCTCATATCAGAGCTGGAGGACACCCGCAAGGATATCTCCTCAGCACTCTGAAGAATTACAGCATTAGAAGAAACTGTCCAAATTTTTCAAAGTGCACTTTCCAAATGACCATAGACCGACTGTTTATTTTGATGTTAAGTAAAAGCCTTCGAGAATTAAATGGGGACGACTGGGTTGGTGCCCCAACATTTATTCTCTCCAGCTTGTTATTCCTTACTCGACCACAACATGTACTTGTGAAAAGTTGCCCAGAAGTAATTACTCCATAGGTACAGAAATAGGGAAAGGACTATAATATATAATTATATTGGTGGAAATGGAGAGTTTTGTCACTCTTTTTATGGTTTCTTGCTATGTACACTATAAGGCCAAAAGTGTGTGGACACCCATCCTAATTATTTTGTTCAAGTATTTCATCTGAATCCATCCAGCACATAGGCATGCTATCCCAATGGACAAACCTTGGCATTTTAATGAGCTGTACTATAGAGCTCATTGGCTTTAAATGTGGCACTGTCATAGGATGGCATCTTTGTCACAAGTCAGTATCTAAAATTTCTGTTCAGTTAGATTTTCCCTGGTCAACTGTAAATGCTATAATTGTGAAGTCGACATGTCTAG